>NC_056700.1:2132581-2495593 GCF_018831695.1 Puntigrus tetrazona
TTTTGTGTTGATCAATTATTACCTTTTAATAAAGCCTCAGCTAAATCTGTCCAGCATATAAAGCAGCCGTGACTCTTCAGAAGACTTGGAATAAACCCCTCGATAAATATGGGTTGCTTTTACGATATTAACGTTTAACTTTTTAAAAAAGAGGGACGGGAATGTTTCTCAAGTTTTAATTCTCAAATCTTAATTTGTGTTTAAAAAATTCATATATCACACGGGTTTGTAACAAAATCAAGGCGAATAAATGCTGAATTAATTAAGAATATCCTTCAACCCTGAATACATTCAAGATATGTCTTCTTTCTTTTTTGTATAACAATTAAGTAGTTATTTTTGCCAAAACATCGGCACAAAAATATAAGCAGTAATTCATATTTTAAAGTAAAATAATTTTTTAAATGGATGTATATTTAGACATATTTTATTTGATTCATAGAAAAGTACAGAAACAGCTGCATCACATTAATATATAAATTAATAGATATAAAGAGCCTATAGATATAAAGTAAACCTACTTAATGTGTATTAATGTGTTTCTTCCATTGCATGGTATTACTATCTACTGCCCAGCTCTAGTTATGGTTTTGCACAAGGTGGTTTGTTTCGATTTTGCAATTTCATTTCATATACATCAGCAATGACTCAGAAATCAAATTTGTCAAAATGCTGTCAAATCCTTTTAAAATCTCCGGGCCACGTCCTTCTCTGAAAGCCGGGTAAATTCAGATTTCACATCAGCGCTGTCGTACTCGTTCCCCAGGCACCTCTGATAGAATGGAGCTGCCACAAGGTGTTTGTTATCTAACATCGAGGTCTAAGAAGAGCGGCTTTGGTAAACAACAAGATCCCAGGAGTATTAACCAACCTCAGGATGCAGAGAGTCACGGGAGAAAGACAGGTGCCCGGGAGAGCGCCTGATTTTAATTACGATGCATTCTCCTACTTGACTTCTGTCGGCTAGATAAGCTAGTTTTAAACCTGCTGCCTCGACTTTCATTCTCACCATCAGGTATCACATCCAGGTCAATTAGGATGTGGCTTTGCCCAGGCCGGGGGGAAAACGGGCGAGCAGAGTGGCACGTGCGTTACTAGGCAACCCTTGGGCATGTGTCCTTGAGCATCTTAAAGCCCTTGAAATAAAGGGAGGATACATCCAGCACAGACTGCTCCATAATCACATTAATCCCTCGTTCTTATGCAGCGTTTCAGGGGGTTTTACTTTGAACTTCATAATGGCCGGTATTGTTTGTTTGCGTAATTGAGCCGCAGCTCTCCAGAAACCCTCACCAAAGGTGTTTTTTGTGGGCTTTGACAGTACCTTTAAAGTGTCATGACAAATACACACGCTTTGAAATCAGGTCGGATTTGTCTTAATACTCATATACTGTGTGTGTTTGTGTGTGTTACAGTTTTAGTCAGAAACATTACATACACTTTGCAGAACATGTAAAATGTTAATTATTTTACCAAAGTAATAGTAACCATACAAAATGCATGTTATTTTGTTCCAAACAAATGTTCTACTTTAGATGTTTATATAGTCCACACGACAAAACAAAACGTGAGCTTGAAGTTACTTAATACTTAATACCATATCTTCACACTAAGTGAGGGATATGCTATTATAAAAGTATTACAACTATTAAAAAAGGTTCAAATGTTTACTTACACTGCAGAAGAAAACAGTGTGTTAAGTGCCAGGGGTTAAATGTTTTAAATAGGATGAAGAAGCTACACTTCCTACACTTATACTTCCAGTTTTATCAGAAGACCCCATGGCTCTTAATGCACTGTGTTATTAACAATACAATACACACACACTAAAACTACAAATAAAACTATTACAATTATTTTTTGTGCTAAAATAAATTAATTAAATTAAGAATAAATATGAGATGAAATGTAAACAATTTAAATCTATGGTGATAAATGAACTGTTGATCCAAGTACTGAAAAATAAAATTAATTAAATATATATGTAACTTTATGACTAAACCTTTCAAATGAAAACTAATATATATATATATATATATATATATATATATATATATATATATATATATATATATATATATATATATATATATATATATATATATACCGTATATATGTACTTTGATCAGAAAATAATTCTATGTCATGTTTCCTTTTTTTTACATGCATTACAGACAACATAAGTATTCATAGGAGCGTTTACCAATTATGAAGCTTTAAAGCATGTTCCCTAAAGATAAAATAGCATGAAGGTCTGTTTGGAGTCTGTGTGTCAGGGTTTGGCTGATGTCTGTGCTGTGTTTGGCTCATCTGCAGCTCTGCTCACATGCCGGCCCGATGAGTTCCAGTGCGGAGACGGATCCTGCATCCACGGCATCAAGCAGTGCAACAAAATACACGACTGCCTCGACAAAAGTGACGAGGCTGGCTGTGTCAACGGTACGTCTTGGCGCACGCGTTTGTGTGTACTTCTTTGCACAAATCTTTTGTGCTGCTTATTCAGCAGGGTGAAATGTATCCCAGAGATCAAATTGGTTCCGCCGTTTAATGCGACACCCTTCAAAGTTTAATGAGTGCAGACCTGTCTGTCCAAAGCAGAAGCGTGTCCTGTCTGCCCACAGCAGAAGAGTGCTGTGTCTAAGCGGTAATAAGCTTTCATGTGTGGAAATAAATTGGCCAATCCTTTTGAAAGTGGCTTTTATATGGTAGACGTGCAGAGACTTCAGCTGCCCACGTCTGTTAAATCAGCATTCTGTATCTGTGCACTAAAGACCTCGGAGTATTTGTGCTTATGTGGGAGGAAACAAAGCTAAAGTGAAATGAACTGAACAAATCAGCTGCCATCTGTTCTGTAAGCATCTTTTCCCCTTTTTTTTCCAACTATACTTTAGCCACAAAGTGTGAAGGACCTCTGAAGTTCCTCTGCAGGAATGGAGAATGCATTGACGGCAGCAAGGTGTGTGATAATGTGAAGGACTGCAAGGATCGGTCAGACGAGCCCAAGAAGGAGTGCAGTAAGAGACCTATTTGTTGACATATAAAATGAATGTTGTCATTTTAGTTCTGATTATTTGACCTTGGAAAAATGGATTGGAAAAATGTGAGCTCACATGGAATTCGATGACTTTTATTAACTAAACGCTAACTCACATAACTGAACACACAAACATAAAATGCACAATAAAGGCTTGATGGTAAACCATCAGGAAGAGCAGAGAATGAAGCTTTGGAAAATCAGTTAACCACCTCTAAACCATCAGTGGCATTTATAACTGGGTCTATAACTAATAATAAGCCTCTGTTTAGTTTAGTTAAATGTACACAACTTGCATTGACTCGTAGGTGAGGGTTCCTATGCAGTCTCGGATGGAAGTCCGGATGCTCCCAAGGTTTTGGACTTGCACTAATGTTCATCCAGTTTAAAGAGTGATAAAATCAGAAGATATCCTGATTCATGATGATTGAGAGTTTCTTCCCAAGTGGAAGGTGAAAAGGGCTAAGATAGAGATCTGCTGTGACATGAGGATCTTTGGTTGATTGGAAAGTCAAGGCTTTTGAGGTCTGTGAAGGTCCCACCTCTTATGGGTCAGACTCTTGAACTTTTGGAGTGAGAGTTTTACGGCTCTTTGTCTCTTAAGCATGGCTATTTACATATGCATTGGATGGGAGTCGGATAGTCAACTAGTACAGATTCTTAAAACCCTATTATGTTGCGATTAAAACCCTATTATATTAACGATATCAACATATAATAAACACCCTCAGTTGGATCACATGAAAACAAGTAATTAAAGACCAAACATGGCAAAAATTGTGATGATGTTACCTAGTGATCTATCATAAACATGCATAAAACATACTACAATACTAAAGAGACTTACACTAGAACAATAACAAAATACACAATGACCTTATAGGAAATTGAAGGAATAATCTTTTAGAAAGAATTAGTCTATGTCTCTCTACATACTTAGGTCGTAAAGTGTATCTGATCTGGCAGAGGTGTCCTGGTTACCATGATAACCAGGGCCCTGGGGTCATTCACAGACGTACTGGCACCCAGTTTATCTATTGTGTGAGGGACCTGTGATTGTTACTTTATCAGAAAAATTGTTTCTGGTCCAAATGCTGCATAAACTTTAAAACTTTTAAAATGTAATGAAAGAAGACACATACTGTACTTGGTATATGTCCTATTCCCATATATTTTTCCATATATGTATGTACCTTTTCATTAATGTACAGAATAATGCAGTACTCAAGTTGGGGGTATAAAAGGACCAAAGTACTTATTGAGTAATCAACGGTACATGGTACATAGTATCTAAATCTAATATCGATATTTATATGGAAATAGGACTGAAAAATAAAGTGCACCATTTTACACAAACATCCATCCATCCAAATACCAGCACCTCCCGCGCCTATGAGGAAGTGTCTGTTAAGTACAGCCGTGTTTCTTATTTATTACCATGTACATGCACTTCAGGTAAGTACCCTGTGTTACCACTTGTTTACCCGTGGGTAGCTATTTATCATGCATGTACACGTATTGTAAAATAAAGTGCTACCAATATAACTGTAGTCTGATAAAGAGAATAATTTAATCTAATTACGGTTATTTTTTTAATTTGATTATTTAATCCAGATTACTTGTAATCAATTAACTACCCAGCTCTGTCTTATTGCTCATACTTAGTGTTAGGGACATGAAGCAAGACATGAATGATATATCAGATCATGTTGTTTATTGAGAACAGGTGTATTCTTATTTTAGGTGTTCGGTAAGAAATCTAAAAATGACTTTTTTTAGCGAATACATAGCGACATGCTAAAAAAGCCAGAAACAAATAGGTTACAGAAGTTGCTGGAGAACCACCGAAAGTGCATCGTAATTTATATGGCAGAGAAAGCAAGATTTTTTTTGTTCATTCCCACTCTCATATATCCCAGCACTATCTGGGGCAGAGCTGACGGATCACCATCTTCTCAGAAAAATCCATTAGCATCAAAGAGGAATAAAGACCCGCCGTGGTTGTTCTAGAGGCCTGAGTGTGTGTGTGTTTTTCTTCAGACCTGCATCCTTATCCTCTCCCTTCAAATGCCACGTTCACCCATGTGCCGTAATAATCACCATCTCCTGAGACAGCGCTCATAACTCCGTCTTAATGCCCTCAGTGCCTTCCCCTTTAATCCAGAATCCTCTGCTGCTCATTTGACATATGGTTGGCTCCGAGCGAAGCGGCCCTGCCCCAAATTGTTCACTGCCATAGATATTGTCAGGATGCCAGCACCTACTAATGAACGCAGAGAGCTAGAGAGAACACCTGGTCCTCAAATGCTACCTTGTGAGAGAGCGCGGGAGAAAGAGAAAGCACATTGTTGCTCGTTTCTGGCCCACACAGCCGTCTCCATCTTGCCTCATTAAATTATTGTCTGCAGAATGCTCAATATGTCTCGCTGCTCACTCGAGCTTTCAGACACAATATGTTCCTGGGATTCAGCTGCAAACAACGCAGCGCTAATTTCAACACACCAAGTCACAAGATGGTTCAGGGGCTGAAAGTTTCAACCTCGTTTTGACCCTCTCTCTATAATATCGCTTGCACTTGCATGTTTTCTTTTTTAAATGGACCATTGGGAATGTAGATGAGGCCTGAAGATGGAAATTGTGTTTGGTTATTATTGCTCTAATATAGACAGCCACGCTCTCTCACCTAAATAAAGAGTTTTCATGCCGCATGAAAGTATTTCCAATACAAGGAATCCATAACAGTAATAAACAAGTGGAGCAAATTAAAGTGATACAATAATAATTGCTGACAACATGGGAATGTGTTTAAATTATATATGTACTACACCTACTTAGCACTAGCTATTACTAACAGCATGCCTCATTTGTTGCTAATATAACATGATTCAATCATATATCGCTGCATACGAGTGAAAATAGTTTCCATATGGCTTGTGTTTTGCAAACATTCTCACTTAAAAAAATGCTTTTTATGGAAATACTATATTTAAGAGAACATACTTTAGTGCAAACTGAATAGAAGGATTTAGCAAGGCTTTATTTTAAGGTGTCCTATTATAATAATAACAAATTATGCATAATTACATGCAAGAAACCCTAATTCAAACACTAAACCTAAACATACCCATACACATGTTGTTAAGTATAATGAATGTTTTCTTACAATTAAATGAAGATGTGGGATCCCACTTTGCATAAGGTAGCCTTATTTATTACAATGCACTTATTTTTTACAAGCATGTTTTTACATTGCATATTTTTAAAAATACCTATATGTAGTTACATTTGTAATTAATTTCTGTAATTACATATATAATTCTATAATTACACTGTTGACCCATCGCTTACCCGTACCCAAAAGTGTTTTGCAATACAGTATGGACACAATAAATACATTGTACTTATTGTTTGATGCAAGTAGTTAAGTCCACTTAATACAATGTGTGACCAAATTTTGTTTAAACTGGTATAGAATTTCTGGTTTCTTTCTCACTTATGTATGACTTTAATACACTTGAATACAAGCCCAGATTGTCACTTAGAGCATTTCCGCCGTTCCTTTCAAAATCTGCATCTTAAACCATCTTTTCTCTCTTTTAAAGGTTTGAATGAATGTTTGATTAACAATGGAGGCTGCTCACACATCTGTGTGGACCGTCCCATCGGATACGAGTGCCAGTGTCCCGCTGGCTACAAGCTTCTGGACAAGAGGACATGTGGAGGTCAGGCCTGGCTTAATGATGAAAGCTGATTTAATTGGATTTCAACAAATGAAGCACACATATTGTACATATATATATATATCAATGTAAGATCTCTCTGTAATGACTTCATTTAAAGGAGGTATGTGTAGGCCAGTTTGGTCCATAGCTGGTCATAACAGACAGTGTTTTCAAACACACAATGTAGCCATGATATTTAGTCGTCTCGAGCGAGTGAAAATGTCTGCATGTGTCTGTTTACTCCGCAGATATCGATGAGTGTGAGAACCCTGATGCTTGCAGTCAGACCTGCATTAATCTGAAAGGAGATTTCAAGTGTGAATGTCACCCGGGTTATGAGATGGACCCCGTGAGCAAGACCTGCAAAGCTGAGGGTAAGACTTTCTTGTGGAAAAAAAACACGTTTGTTATAAATTATGACCATTTATCTTCATTGGCCTTACAATAAAGGTCATTTCCAGGTTGATTTATGCTAGTTAGGTGCTTGTTTAACCAGCGGACCAGAACTGCAGTGTGTGTAGCATCCTGCTTGGCTTCCTTGTCCCAATTTCCATAGAAATATTTTTAACACCGACAATAAGAAACAATAAGAAACAGCAAATCAACAAATTAGAATGATTTGTGATATGTACATGTATATATTTATATTCATATAAATTATATATATATATTTTTTTTTACAAAATGCGTATTTTGAATGCCCATAAATTGAAAAATCATGCTGACCAGCCAAATCATGACCCTTCTTTAGAATGAATGTAAGACCCGTTTGGTTATTCACGCTACTGGTCATCTTATATTAGATCACACTGTTTTTTTTTATATTTTCCAGCACGTTTCATTCTGTAGACGTTCCAATTAGATCTTATCACATGACTGACTGCTACTTCCTGTGCCCTCTACGGCTCATCAGGCTTTAAGTAGAAAAGTTCTGAAAAATAGCACAGTGACACGATCCCGGAGGCTCTCAGACATATATAGAGATGTAGCAGGAGAAATGTAATGTTTAAAGGAATAGTTCACCCATAAAGGAAAATTGCGGCATATTTTACTCACCCCCAAGCCATCCTAGGTGTACGTGAATTTCTTCTGTCATGTGTGAGTTCTGAATGTGAATTTTTATTTGAAATGAGAGAAGATAAAAACAGTGCAAAAGAATGGCAATTCTATTCAGTTGTCCTTAAAGATAATTAAATGTTAGTTAAGTTTTACGTTATTCTAATGATTTTGAAAAGATATTTGTTGAGTTGCGAGACATGACTTTTTGTGATTAAATATACATTTTCTAGGTAGTTATATATAGTATATATAGCTGTGGTGTGAAATATTACGTTTTAAATATTTACGAAAATATTAATTATAAATATAAAGTATAGACAGATGTATGTGGGTCAAAGACGCCAAGATGTTTGCATCAAAAGAAATTCACAAAAGTCCATAAAAAACGCTTTAATGCTAATAGTAAAGTGTCTACTTTTAAGTTTATAGAGAATAAATGTCAGAATAAAATTCAGTGTAACACAATATTTATGTAAAAATTCGAACAACATGCTTGTTCTTACCTGTACGTATTAAAATAGATAAAAGGAAGGAATTAGGAAGCATATTAAACTTTATTGTGATTTAAATTAGTGACAAGGTCTTACTGACTGGGTAAAACGTACGATAGTGGAAAATTCAAGGGAAAAAAATACAACTAAGTAGGATATTTATTTTTGACTCATCAAAAGAAAAACAAATTTAAACAGTAAACTTTTTAGTTCTTTAAAAATTTATGGGTTACATTTTTTTTTTTTTTTAATGACTCAATATGAAAACATATTGATCAAGTTGCCACTAGTGTAATTTAATTCACAAACAAATGATTTTTTTGCTCTGAATCTTTTAATATAATTTTGATTTATTTATTTATTCATTCATTCTACAACAAAAGTATTGGTAGCAAATAGCATTTTATTTAAGGAAATACTTTTATGCGTATATACTATAGTTATATGCTTGTAATCATGGATAGAAAGCTTTTCTTTGCTTCGAGAACGAGTGGTTTGAGAGCGGTCTGTGATCGCTTGTCTTTGCGCTTGTTTCAGGAAAAAGCCCTTACCTGATGTTCACGAACAGACACGAGATCCGACGCATTGACCTGGTGAAGAGGGACTACACGCAGGTGGTTCCCACGCAGAAGAACGCCGTGGCTATTGATATCGACGTCGCCGCCAACCGCATGTACTGGTGCGACCGCTTTCAACACAAAATATACAGGTGACCTCATCTTCACCTTTTGGCATTACGCTGTAAATACGGAAGCGGTTTAGCCCGAGCACTTAAAATCAAGCCTTGGCCTTTACTATGAGAGCCAGGCTTCATTTAACAGCAAAGTGCTGCTTCACATGCTTGTGATGTGTTAATTATTTTAAACTCAGGAGATATGGTTCAATTTATTTACATATCCCTCCCTAACACACTCAGACCGTTACTCTCCAGATAACGCTCTCTCTAGTGAAATTAATTAAAATGAGATGCAGAGAGGCAGAAAAACAGCACTTACGAAGCATTTTAACTGCCATAATACTGAAACAAAGATTCTGTGGCCGTGCCAGAAGTGATCGTGGGCAATATGTATGTTTACTGTACTCCAATGTACGATTTTTGGCTTCATGCGAAATATTATTACAATTTAAATAACGTTTTTCTATTTTAATATATTGTGAAATATAATTTATTCCTGTGCTGGCGAAGCTGAATTCTCAGCATAATATTACTCCAGCGTGTCTCATGATCGTTCAGTAATTATTCTAACGTACCGACTTATATTTGTATGTGTGTGTGTGTGAGCTCTAATACTTTTTAAGGATTTAAATGAGTTAAAAGTTCAAAAGAACAGCATTTATTTGACGTAGAATTTTTTGGGGTCATTATAAATGTCTTACCCGTCACTTTTGATCAATTTAATGCACTGTTTCTGAATAAAAGTATTATTAAATAATAATATAATCTTAACCTCACAACGTAATGTAAAACAAAAAAATTGGAACAAAGTAACATGATTGCATGATGCATTGTTAGCGAATGGAATATACGCATATTTTTATGCATTTGTGTGATTATTGTGTTATTATTTTTACAATAGTACAATAAACATTATTATTTTGGTTGCATGTTATTTTACTGTATGTGCACTTACCTGCACGTACATTGTACCTACCTAAGAAAGTCCTGGCAATATAAGGTAAATACATAAGTTAAGGTAAGGTTTATGGGTAGGTTCAGATAACTATTTACCTAGTTATTACCCAGGTTATTGTAATCATTACATGTACGCAAGAATGTAAAATAAAGTGCTGCCATTATCTGTTATTTGTGAATTACGTGCGTTTTTTGCTTTTAAAACACTTTGGCAAATCTCTTTTTTCAGAAAAACACGTTTTATGCATAATTATAACAGAAAAACAGCAAAATACCATGGGGTTAAAAAGGTCAAAAAATAATAACAGTACGAATATTATAATATCACCAGTTTTGAGGCTAAATGTCCATCCTTTGAACCCTATGAAAATATTTTGGCTTGGTTGAAAAAGGTTTTGTTTTGAACTAGCGGACCCTTAAGGTCCCTTCAGTGCTTGTTCTCCCTTCAAAGTGCCCTTTGTAGACAGCAGGTCGAACGCACTGTGTAATGTAACGGGAAAAGTTTTGCCATTTAAAGGTCTGGCCCTGTTACAAATTTGCATTAATTTGCAAAGAACCTCTTGATTCATTTTTTCACGGTCCATCTTCCTTTCCTCCTGATTGCTCATTCCATGTGATCTCGCTAATTGGGGACATTCACTTTCCTAATAATAGATGCCTCTGCGGCTGCCCAAAATGATGTGCTATCTTATTAAACGGCAGTACTGTGCCCCTGCCTCTCGCCTGTCTCTTTTGAACTTATAAGTGAGGATAAAGTCCAAAGTCATTAGCCATGGCTGCTCCGCTGTGAGCTTGAACTAGTTCGGGATGATATTAGAAGCTGATAATAGAAGGCTGAGGGGTGAGTTGAAGCCCTACAGGGCCATCCGTTCATTTAGACACCTGTGGCACCCGTGAACACTTCAGGTCATGTGAAGAGAAATACTAGAAAAGAACAAAAATAATGTTTAATAATACAGAAAAATAGAAAGCATACTTTAGACAAAAGGATTATGTTACTAACCAGCGGTCATGCACATTATGTAGTGCAGGCTTTGTATGTTTTATAAATGTAAAGTTTTTTAAACAATATCGAGGTCGAAAAGAATAAATAAATAATTATATGAAAGGTTTTTTTCAGTATTCAGAAATGATGCATTAAATTGATCAAACAAAGCACAGTAAAGAAATTTATGATGTTACTGAAGATTTCTATTTCAAATAAATGCTGTTTTCTATTCATCAAAGAATCTGGAAACATGTATCAATGATTCCACAAAAATATTACAAAGCTAAATCGTTTTCATCATTGATAATATTAATAAATTATTCTTGTTCAGTAAATCTGCATATTAAAATGATTTCTAAAAGATCGTGTGACACTGAAGAGTAATGATGCATACAATTCAGCTTTACATCACAATAATAAATTATATTTTATTATATGTTTATTCAATTAATAATATTTTATTTCATCAAATAAATACAATTTTTTTTTTTTTTTTTATTGTGAAATTTGTTATAATGAAAATTGGCTACATATTGCAGCCAATATTTATGGCTGTTAGTGGTTTTACATAAAAAAAAAAGTCAGTGTATGCATTTTGTAGGCAAAGGGTTTTTCCTCATTCTGTCACAATGCACAAAACAATCACAACTGAAGTCATGTGATTTGACTGTTGTACTCAGCGTCTAGTAGCAGAACCTGTGATTGTCTGCATGTCTCTGCAGTGCTTACATCCACGAGGCGAGCGACCCGTCTCGACACGTTACTCTGATCGACTCCGAGCTGCATTCCCCCGAGGGCCTGGCTCTGGACTGGGTCCAGCACAACCTCTACTGGACCGACTCGGGCGACAGAACCATCTCCGTGGCTTCAGCGGATGGCGGCAGGAGACGAGTGCTGATCAGCACCGACCTGAGCGAACCGCGAGCCATCGCCGTGGACCCGGAGAGAGGGTGAGCGGTCCAAAAGACAAAACCACAAAAGGCCAGACTGCGTTTAAAGGTCACTGAGATGATAAGAGAAGCTTTCAGTGACATGCACATGAAGGCTGTGGAATATTACAGAGGAAGTGTTACTGAATTCTGTTAAATTCATAGAGATGACCATTAATGGTTTCAAACTTCACAACAGTGAATGCCCCAAAATAGTGCTATTGCTATTGTTAATGGACAAAACTATTTGAATAAGTCATTTAGATTTGCTCTGGTTTTAAGATAACTTTGACCTTTGTCATTGGCATGTATCGACAGAAAATAAAGACTTTTAGTATACAAATAAAGTACTGTATACTAGACATTGTAAAGTGTACAAATATCTTGCTCTGGGTTTTTTCATCCCTCTTAATGTATCCAAATTTGTTACAAATTCCTCTTTAAACACCACAAAATATCGGGGAGTTTTACAAAAATGTACGTTTATGAATGCCAAATTTCAGCAAAAGCTACATCTTTTTATCTTGAAATAACAAGCCGAACTTGACAGTTTCCCATTGGTGGACCAAACAGGAAATCTTTGTTAGTACTAAATTACAATGAAAAAGTAAGTGTTCAATCTCTTTCTATCTCCAAATTGTATAATTGACATATATTAGGATCCCCAACATTAAATATTACTCTTAAAAATGATTTTGCATGATAAATGTGATTCATAATTTTAAAGTGCACCTCTTTGCGTTAAGGGTTGACAGGGAATGTGAAAAAAACAGGTTCTAATTTCAGGCCATGACAAAATATATAAGATCTCTTTACTGGTCCTGGAAAAGAACAAGGTAATCAAAAATCTGGCAACTTCCACATAAGGGGACCCGTGATGTATGTAGATATAAATAGCTTATTCTAAGATTCTACGTTAGTATAAGCACAATGGTTCCTTGTGTAAGGTCTTTGTATACCTCTAAAACAGTTACATATATTATATTACATTGCTTCGACAGGTTCATGTATTGGTCTGACTGGGGCATCAGAGCCAGGATTGAGAAGGCTGGCATGAACGGTGTTGATCGACAGGTGTTGGTGTCTGAGGACATCGAGTGGCCCAATGGAATCACACTCGGTAGGAACTATTACAGATATCCCCTTCTGTTATTTATGCTTTATGGAAAGACGTAGAGATGGGCTTGTACAAAGTCTAAACAGTTTAGTTTCATGCACCCTCTACGACTCAGTAAAGGCTGAGCTGTTTGACTGCAGCGCTGTGTCTCTGAATGCAGATGTGGTTGGTAAGCGCTTGTACTGGGTGGACTCGAAACTGCACCTGATCTGCAGCGTGGATTTAAACGGGGCCCATCGCAGAGTCATCCTGTCTTCCATCGAGAGACTCGGACATCCGTATGCCCTTGCTGTGTTCGAGGTGAGTGAGCTTCAGAAATACTCAGCATGTGTGCCTCAGTTTCATGTATGTGGTTAAAGGGTTGCTTCACCCTAAAATGAAAATGCTGTCATTAATTTAGTTTATACTTTTCGCCATTTCTAGCTACTGGGGGACAACATGCAGGGTGGGGGAACTCATATTAATGTTAAAAAACCCCATAAAGTGACATTTTCATGCCATGGAACCTTTAAATCGCATTTCAACTAAATGTTAACAAAGCTTTTATGGGTTTGCAACGGCATGGGGGTAAGTGATTAATGAGCGCACTGTCATTTAGGGGTGGAGTAACACCAGCTAGTCAGTTTGTGTGTGTTTATCAGTGCATTACTGTGAATTTAACTGCTGCCCAAGGCTGTCCAGCTCTTAATAATGACTCCCACTCACACTGCTGAGACGCTCTGGTCCTATCTCTCACACACAGACAGGGCCGACTGGAGCGTATGCAAAAGAGTGCGTGTGCGGTCAGTATCTCACAGCCGAGTTAGCACTAAAGCCTTCCTTCTGTTCTCTTTGTGATTTATTAATATAGCAGCAGGTCCAGGACTTTGGCCAGTGAGGTAGTCCAGATCTCCTTTCCCTTCAGTCTTACAGCTTTAAGTCAAGTGCTACTTCAAGCGTATCAAGATCAGATTGCAGTTTTAAGAAATCTGACGAAAAGCGAAGTGTGAGAAAAAAAGGAAAAAGTTTAGCACAATGGTACTATATATCGACGTGTTGCCCACGAGACTGTCAGCGCCAACTAGAACCAGATATTGAGCTTTTTATGGACTGTACTGATTTACACTCGCATTCAAATGCTTAGTGTCATTAATATTACATAAGATGTCCATTAATCCAGTGTAAATTGACTGGAGTACAACTAGTCTCAAAGTAGACAAATATCAAGAAATAAAGTTGCCCTGGGTGATATATTATCTATCACTAAAACGTCTAGAAATGCCATGTGTAGGTGAGCGCCTATTATGGGCTGTGGAAGAGCATGGAAATTGATTGAAGCCGTCTCTAAAGCTACTTTAAATGTAACACTGAAACATGCTCAGAATTATTCATGTTCAACATCCTACTTCAGTGATGTATTGTATTTTATGTGGGACAATTGCCTGTATTGTTTTGCTGCTTAAGCTCAGCGGTCTCCATGGTAACGTGGGGATGGGTCTTGGGCAGAGTTATGATAGGAAGAAAGAAGATTATAGTGTTTTCACACAAGCCCGGCTCAAGTAGTGGTGAGCACACTAATCTAAGATTGACTTCCTCTCACAGCAGAGCAGGGATGAAGGCTGAAGGGCTGCAGTCTTTCACACCTACACATCAGCCGCAGAATTAAAGGTCTGCTGGACAGAGAATCCTGCTGTGGATTTCACCCTAGTAACGGAGCTTGTGCAGGAAACAATGTGGGACTTTTTAAAGTGGGGCTTTTTCTTGGAATCTTAATTGCTTGTGAGAGACTAGGCAACAGGCACTTATTGTTTTACACAGGATGCTGCTTACTGAATCGATTTTCATTGTTTCAAGCTAACGCCAATATCTACGATGTAAGCGGATTAATGAAGAGATGCTTTGCTTTGTACTTCTTCATTTTCTGAGTGATGTTTGCTATTAGCTGTACTATGTATGTGGGTTTACAGAACACCCTAACAACACCAAAGAAACCACCTTACGCTCCCTAGCAACAACCTAGAACGCATTAGCTACAGCACCACCTAGAAATGCCCTAAAAGCACCTAGAACACTGTAGCAAAAGCATAGAAACCAACTAAGACTCACTAGCAACCACCTGGAACACCTTAGTTACAGCACTACCTAGAAACGCTCTAAAATCACCCAAAACACCCTACAACACCATAGCAACTACCTAGAACACCCTAGCTACAGCTCCACTTAGAGATGCCCTAGAGTCACTTAGAACGAACTAACAACACCATAGAAACCACCTAAGACTCCCTAGCAACCACCTAGAACACCTTAGTTACACCTAGAAATGCCCTAAAATCACCCATAACACAATAGCACTGCCAGAAAACTATAGCAACGACCTAGCAATGTTCTAAAACTACCCAAAACCTTCTAGCAATGATCTAGCAGTTTTCTTTCCTTAAGGGCGCGTAGTAAAAGTCTTGTGTTGACTGTTGTGTGTCTCCTAGGATCGCGTGTACTGGACGGACCGTGAGAAGGAAGCTGTCTACAGTGCAAACAGACTCACAGGACAGGATGTGACCAGTCTTGCCGAGCACCTCAATGACCCTCACGACATTGTTGTTTTTCACGAGCTGAGCCAGCCTGCGGGTGTGTGGACTTCAACTCCGCTATTTCTATTTATTTCAAGTCCTTTTTTGACATTTTGACTAATGGCATACAAGAAGAAGTTTTTAATCCACCTTATGAAATCCAATATCGGATCTGTTCCTTTTGTAATCCATCACGCTTGCCATTTCTCTTTTAATCGGCATCTAAGTCATTTGGACTTAACAAGCTGGTACCGAAGACAATAAGCGCCAACAGCTTGAATATTAATCATAGTTCCACAGTCTCCACACACTGAAGATGAAGTGTGTTTGACCCATGTGGCTCACAGTATAAGAACGCATCTCCGCTGATGGATGATTAATCATTGTGTGTGTGTGTGTGTGTGTGTAGCTCCTGACAGCTGTAACCTGAGCGGTGTGACTAACGGAGGCTGTGACTTCCTGTGTCTGCGAGCTCCTCAGATCAGTGAACACTCACCCAAATACACCTGTGCTTGTCCTGATGGGGAGGAGCTCAGCCCTGACACACGTCAGTGTGTACCCGGTAAGCGCATTACATTTTGACTAACACCATTTCCTGTCCTGTAATCAATTTTTTTCAAACACCAAAGAAGATATTTGGTAAAAACACTAGCATCTTTTTAATCTTCCTAAAACAGTAACACTGTTAACTATTAACTACAACTTTTCCCTCAATACATTTTTTATTTGCTGCTATTTTATTAATTTGATTAATAGTTAGCGAGGTAGATGTTAGGTTTAGGTATTATTATTATTATTATTATTATTATTATTACATATAAACAACTTGCATAGGTAATTAATGTGGCTTTGCTTCAAAAGTTCTCCAGGAATTTAACATTTTGTACAGTCTTTCTAGGTCATACTGAGAAAGCCTAACGCTTACGCTAGTAATAGTCACTAAACAGTTTTGTCATGCTGTTTATTGATTAAAATATTGCCACGGGGGCTTAATATGGATTGCATTTTTGCGGCTTAATATGAATTGCTTATTTGACCCACTTGCGCTATAGCTCTATGGATGTTTTGCCCTCCAGGTCTTTGAACCGGTCACCTGACTAAAAACTATGAATAAGCACTAATAAGTGGCTGATATTCAAGTAATTTGCATGCTAATAAGCAACTAATAGGTGTAACCGTAAAATAAAGTGTTACCATTATTACTAACCTCTTACTCCTCATTATACCACCAGTGCAAAATGAGACTGCGATCACACCTACCGCCTCTATCAACATCGGCAACGAGACAGGGGCTGGCCGGGCACAAGAGTCTCCTGCAGCTGTGACATCTCAGTCTGACAGTATGGCTGAAACCACTCTCTCGTCACTCCTCACCTCCGGCCCAGAGGAACCGGCCGTCTCCTCTAATACTACAGCAGAGCACAGCCCCACACAAGTGTCCAGGACCACACCAGACAGCCTGAGCAACCTGTCTCATCACTGTAAGTGTGGGTCTGTGTGCTTTCATGCACAGGAAGAACCTTAATTAAGCCTTGTTAAGCTATCCCGGCAACTGTTGGTAGGGCGAGCTTACAGCGAGCGTTTCAGAGGACTTGCATCCATGAATGGTTTTTGGCAAAATATGCTCATTATGTGGAAGCACTTATTATGTGGGTTGGAGTGAAATGCTTTGAGTGCAAAACTCCTAATCAGAAATGCCAGCTAACAGCTTTCACAGTGAGAAAATGCCATTTACGTGATTTGGTTACTGGTTAACCTTATATATATGTATAAAGTTTTATGGAGAAATGTGAGGTATATGATCATATTCAGAATATATATTTTTTTAATTTCTTGGAAATATGCTTCCAAATGGCTAATATGCATCCAGAAATTAAATGAATATTCATCAGAAATTAAATGGACTGTAATCTTAGGAGAAAATAAATTAAAAACAAGCACAAAAAAATCTAACATTACAAGATTAAAGTCTAAATATTAAAATTATGAGAATAATGTCCAAATATTTAGATAATAGATTCAAAATATCTTGAGAAAAAAGTCAAAATTACCAAAAAAAATCACAATATGTTGAGAATACAGTTGAAATATTTTGATTATGAAGTCAAAATTGCGAGTACTAAGTCGTAGCAATTAAAGTTATAATATTTTGAGAGTAAATGACCCGGATTGGGAGAACTGGAAGAAATTGCCAGGTCACTGGAAATGATTTGGATATATTATATGTGGAATTACCAGCAGAAATGTGTCACGTACTCCCATTAACAGTATGACTGGAAATAATATTTCACTAGTGCACAAGCCTCCTAATAATATTTTTAAAAACTACTTTTAAATATTAATACCATTATAGCAATAGTTGTCACCAAGCTGCAACTGGTCACTCTGTTTTGTTTGGTTTAGTGAAGGGTCGGTCAGCTACATCAACGTCTTTGACTCGATATGTTAAACAAATATGACTGTGGATCTGAAGGTGTCTTTAATTTTCCCCCAGCTGGCAATGAGTTGTTTCTCCTTGGCCGTAATCTGACAGTGGCAGTGCTCGGAGTCGTAATTCCCATAGGTATGTACATCTTCTGCTCTCTGGGGCTGCTAGGGTCCAGCTCTGTGCTATTTTGAGCTCATTTTGACACTAGTGTTGCTCACCGATGCTCTAACTACAAGGTGAGAGAGCCTGGGGCAGCAGACTCAGCTGTATGGAGATGCAGTTTGTGTGTGTGTGTGTGTGTGTGTGTGTGTGTGCGTGTGTGTGTGCGTGCTGTCTGCATGAATTTAGATTCATTCTAGTTTATTGTGTTCGTGAGCCAAGAAAGAAATTCCCTTGGTAATACAACTAAACGGACCAAAATCAAGCCTGCTGCATTGCAGAGAGAGAGCAGATGTTTTGGTTTAGGTTTTTTTATCAGCATTATAAGATTTCTGAGAGCCATATAATAATTATCTCTGATTGATATTAAATGTTTCGGTTTGTGTGGAGTTGTTGCCCTTCTTCTTTATTCTTCATTCCCTATCAACCACTCTTTGCTCTTGTTTCAATTTTCATCTGCTATTCTCATGTTCTTTTTTTCTAGCCAATTTAAAGAAGCGGTTCACCAATAACAATTCTGATAGTTACTCGCCCTTGTGTTGTTTTCAAATCAGTGTGACCGACTTCTGTGGAACACAAAAGGAGATGTTAGGTAGAATGTTCATGCTGCTCTCTGTGTTATAGTTTTGGGCATGGGTCATGGAACTTGACCCTTGGGTTACTTTATAGGTCTGGCAGAAATATGAAATATGAAAATTCATAGGTCAAAAGATACGTATGCATGATTAATCAAGATCGAAACCTTGATTCAAACACACAATAATTCCTCTGTGTTTATTAAACTTTTGAAATCACAATAATTAAGTCATATATTAAGTCAATATATTGAAATCACAGAATATTTAAAGGATTTGGTATTAACAAGGATTTGGTACAATAATAATGTATTATCCGATAATAACGCTTCTCATGCAGTGTGCAAAGTTCTGCAAACCACACAACAATTACCCATGCTATGGTATGAGGAATAAGGCAGCATGGACATTACACTAAACGTCTCATTTCCTCTTCCACGGAAGAGTTTAAAATAACCTAAGGCTGAGTAAATGACAGAATTGTTATTTTTGTGTGGACCCTTGCTTTAAAGGAACCCAAGAATGAAAATCACTCCATATTTTACTCACCCCGAAGCCATCCTAGGTGTATATATCTTTCTTCTTTCAAAAATATAGAAATATTTTTGTCACAGAAACACATTGATCTGCTTCAGAAGACATGTGTTAACTCCCCGGAGGCATATAGGTTAGTTTTATGACGGATATATTTGACTTATGGAGTTTCAAAATGGCCACCAGCATTACCAAGCTTGGAAGAGCCAGGATAAATTTAAAAAAAAAACTCTGTGTTCGTCTGAAAGAAGAAAGTCATATACACCTAGAATGACTTGGGGGTGAGTAAAATATGTGCTAATTTTCATTTTCATCCATCCATTTATCTATCTATCTATCTATCTATCTATCTATCCGTCTTATCTGTCTATCTCTCTGTGTATCTGTCTGTCTGTCTGTCTGTTTTTGTTTGTCACACTGGCTATCTTGTCAGTCATTCCACCGCCAATCAAGCGTGTGTTAACATGTCCCCTCACGGCTGTATGTTAAACACATGCAGTTCCTATTGTTGCCACAGTGGTCTTCGGAGTGGTGTGTGCCGGCGTTTACCTCGTTTACCGCAATTGGAGGAGGAACAGCACCAAAAGCATGAACTCCGACAACCCCGTCTACCGCAAAACCACGGGAGAGACAGAGGAGGACGAGATTCACATTGGTCGGACTGACGGGCTCGCTGGCCATCACCACCCTTACCCCGGGCCCGTGGTCGGCATGACGCCGGTCGGTACGGGGACGTGCCCGCCATTCATCGCTCTGCCTCTGGGGACCGGTTTACCAGACCCTGCCACACACTGGTACACAGAGCAGCCCACCATCTCTAGTACTAAGTGAAAGAGAGGACGACTCTAGAAATACTGTGAGCGCAGGGAGACACGTGGGTGCCAAGCTATGCAGGAACTGAATGGCATTTAGCGATCTGAATCATTCTTAACATGCCCAGGTATTGAAGCAGGCTGGAGCTGGATTGATTACTAAACAAAAGGTTTAGACATTTCAGACCCGTATTCATTTAGGTCCATTTTAAGCGTCATTTTATTGCTGGTTGGAACCACCAAGTCTTTTCAAACCTGCATTATTTATATTTATCTTATAATCCTAGGCAAATCTAGCACTGTAACCGGCATTAAGGTTAATACATAAATATGGAAACTAGTCTATTATAACGGTCCACCTGTCCAGCTAAAGCTGCAGAGAGAAACCGTTTCTGATCCTTGGCAGTATTTCATTTAGTTTCCAAAATTAACAAATTAATTAGATTACAATTTACAATGTATCGCATCATAAAGTACCTTTTAATAGGCTTAACGAAAATATTAGACGCAATTACAAAAATAACACTTCCGATTGTAGATCTTTGATGGCTCAAGGGCAAATTTTATTTGCTTGGAATTGTTTAATAATGCTAAAATATATAAACAGCGAGCCACATATCTAAAATTATATACCTGTATCATATTATACAGTACAACTCGTCTTTTAATAACTTTCGAACTATTACAGGCATAATAACACAAGAGGAGTTAACATGAAATCAAAATGAACCTATGTCATACTGTACGCTTTTCATCTGTGCATATGATTCCAAAGAAAATATAAAACTTGATTCTGAATGCTGAAACAATAGTTTTTTGGCTAACAGCATTACTAATAACTTTAACATGAATATGAATATGAATATCGTCATGATCCATTCAATTCCCAGTGCATAAAATCAAGTCCTGCCTTTTTCCTCGTTAAATGTTCAAATTTTATTTAGGAATAATTGATTTCAACAGTAATTAATGCTAGAATGTAGGGATGCATGATAATTGATTTTTGCTGATATCCGATATGCCGATATTTTTTTACTTATTTTTATATAATGCTATATTCCCTTCTATTTGGATACAAGACAAAGTCTCTCCGGTGCAGCTAAATATTCAGAATTTTGGTTATTTTTTTAACATGAACATATTTGTTAAAATTAAATAGTAAAAATGTTTTTTGGACAGTACATTGAAGCTTTGAAAATAACTGTAAATAAACTATATATCAAACGCTGCACAGATTAAATACAGTCAATCTAATCATCATTCAGGCAAAACTTTTCTTCAAGAATGAGGCAGACTCCCTGAGAACATGTGAGTTTAATTATCGGCAAAACATATCGGCATCATTTTTCATATCGGGCCAATGCTAATATATTTAAAGCCATTATCGGCTGATTCCTATATCAGTCCGATACTATCATGCATCCCTACTGCAGTGATTACATTTTAAGTTTTGAGCTTAGAACGCACCCAAGAAATAAAAATATCGGTCCAAAAATATTCCCAAACATGTTTTGTCCGTCTCATCGGTATTATACATTTTTTATAGGTGTGTTTGTGTTTATTCCATAGAGAGACATTGTATATTCATCACGTGCATGCAAATGAAAAGCCATTGTCCTTGGCTTCACACGACTGTCGGGTCTCTGTGGGGCTCCTCCGCACTGCAGCTACGACTTGGCAACACACCGAAATTGGCCGAGTACCCCGGTTAGTGGAACAAACCCCAGCGTAATCACCGCGATCCGGAATAGACGTTAGGAGGGTCAGCGCGAGTGCGTTACACAGCGGGGTCTCTGGTGGTTCACGCCGAGCTGGCCGTAAACCAGCGGTAATTTATGAAATGTCACAGTTTCACACGTCTGTTTCTGTTATTGGAGTTGTCGCATGCTGAACAGGTTTGCCGTGCCGCCCACTTACAGTACGTTCACTTTCATGTTGTTGTTTATCTAGAAACGGGGAGAACATTAGCTGATAGTCGCCCCAAGGGTCTAGCGTAGCTACAGGCGCCGAGCTAAAGGTTACGTAAAGCACTATGTTTACGTCTAAACGCATTAGAATCACGTTAACGTTGGGAAAAAAGTGACTGGGACTGGCATATGCGCGGACAGCCTGCTCGGCAGATCCAGTGCTCCCGCCTCGCTGTAATAGACGTACCGACCTTTAAAGACGCTCTGAAAGGCCATACATTCCAAATGCTGGACATTTTTTCGCGCCCCTTGTTTTTAACACGGGGTACCTCTGCATTCTTCTGTCACGTGCTGTGGGAACGCTTGGTTTTGTCTCAGGGAGACGGTGGAGGGTTTCAGTTAGTCATGACGTCGGAACGGGAATTAACGTGTTACAATTCGTTCACTGTCGAGAAAACGTAAGACGCAGATGTATAGAGAGCGGCTTCGGTCAGAGACAGATTGGTTTTAGAGGGCTAGTACTGGTCACCAAACATGCCAAAGTCACATTTCACCCCAGAATGAAAAGAAATATGTGCTGTATTTCAAAGTTGTTAAAAAACTATTTTAAAATAACTATAATATATATCTGTGATACACGCTGAAATTTCTTTTGTATCCAAGGATCCTTCAGGAATCATTCAAATACACGGATTAGCTGGTTAAGAAATTTTTCTTATTATTTCTGAATTACATTACACTGGTGAATATTTTTGTTGTACAACATTTAACAGCACATTGAATGCATTTTTTTCACGCTAAATATATTTAGTTCTTTTTTTCTTTTGATTTTGGGGTGAAATATGACCTGAACATTATTCTGGAAATTCACTCGCTGCGGCTTTTTTTTTTCTTTATACTTTACATTATGAGGGCGTCTTTGGTGTCCTCTTTTGAATAAATTGTCAGACAAAGGGACAGTTTTTTTTCTCATTTGAGCGGTCAGGAAGACCAGCTGTTCATTCACAGATTCTGCGATCAGATGTTACCTCATTAATATTAAAGAGCATCGCTCTAGGATTTCAAATGAAGACTCCCTCTTAAGAGAGGAGCATTAAATATCCTGTGTGTGTGTGTGTGTGTGTGTGTGTGTGTGTGTGTGTGTGTGTGCGCGGATGTTAATTACGTTTGTTCTGAATGCACGTATTTGTGGTGTGAAAGTTCAATCTGTGTAATGTGATTATGGAATGCGACGTGTAAATATGTTTTCATACAAATACTTTTGATACACCTTTGTAAAAATGTATATAAGATTTTAGATAACAGTATTGCCTATGAATTAATTTATTTGGAATATACGATCATTGTTTTCTGATGGTAAAATAATATATTCTGCCAAAGTGTTTCTGTGCTGTCGGTACGTATCTTTCTTTTTTGCTGTTGGTATTTTTTTACTGTTCAAATTGATTTCAATCTTTATTTTTACATTTTAAGGCTTTAATATAGAATATTTTGAGTATTTTAATTAAATTACATTGTTATTGCACTATATTTTGCAAACACACAACTTGTTTTTTTCTTTTGTGTGCCTTGTTTAGTGATTTTGACCAACACTGGTTTCATTCTGTCTGATCTCTGACTGCATAAACTTTATTGTGGCATAATGGTCTCATTGTATTTCAAATGTTTCTCTTTATATGTCTCTCTATAAATTGATATAAAAATGAATTAAAAATCTGCTGCCATTTGGTGTTTCATTAAACTCAATTTTAACGTTTTAATGTTTTTGGAACATAAAAACGGGATCTATTATGCACAGCATATGTCCACCCTATTGTGGTAAAAATCCATCCACTACATTTATTGTTTTTTTGCATTATTTCATATTAACAGCATAGACAATATTGCTGCTATTTTACACAGATCAAATATCCACAAGCGAATATTTAAACTGATATGACTTTAAAAGAAATAGTTCGCCCAAAAATGAAAATTACCCCATATTTTACTCACCCCAAAGACATACTAGGTGTATATGACTTTCTTTTCTTTCAGACGAACACAGGGTTTTTTTTATCCTGTTATCCTGGCTCTCCCAAGCTTGGTAATGCTGGTACATGCTGGACATTAGTGAGCAAAAAAAATATGGGCTGATTTTAATTTTGTGGTGAAGTATTTCTTTGAAGATGCAGCATGTAATATTGACAGCTAGTGCTTGAAATGGGTCCTCCGAAATCAAAATAGCCTTTCTCCTGTCCTCTCCATCAGACTCGACACTCATGCGAGTTGCCAGATTGAACAAATGTCATGCAAGAGGAATGATCACAAGTGACAATGCAAACGACAAGTCTTACGTAAGTTGATTTATTCTCGTATTAATATGCCTCTTGTGATAGAGCTTTATAGATGGATGGGTTTTGTGGGTCAGGTAGAATCAGCAATTTCTGACTCGGTTTGTTTGCAGCCTCCGTGGATGTAATGTGATGCGTTTCCCTCAAGTGGCAACCCCGGGTCTCAAACATCATTAGCTAAACTGGGTAAAAATCCAAAAAACCCCTTCCATTCTGACACTGAACACATTTCAAAGTAGATTAACTGAACACAGAAACAAGTATGCAAACTTAGCGTGCTTCCGAAATATCAGCAGTTATTACAGTTATATGCTTATATGCTAATACAGTTAAATGACTTAGCTATGAAATGCAAAAAAACAAACTTTCACGATGACAAAGAACTGCAGACAAGATAATCAAAACCAAACAGCTGTTTTGTTCTGGCGGAGTAAAAGTAAGGCGCAAGTAAAGTCGTAGGCAGTTCTCTTCTAGAAAAGGGGCTCATTTAAATTTAAAGATACATGCGTGCCCATGAAGACGGCACGATTTGCTTCTACTCAAAAAGTCTTCTTCAGCATGGTGTGAAAAAATGATCTGTGGGATTCTTAACAGACACATGACGAGGAGGCCTGTATTGTTAAAACGAGCATAATATTTTCTGTTAAATGCATACCTGTCAGCCCTCCCGTTTTACCTATGTATCATGCTATGTATCATGCCGTTTAAATATTTTTCTATATTTCATCTATATTTTTACTTTGCTATAAAAAATGGGCGAATTTTATATGTTTGCTACATTCACCTCCGGTAAAACTTTTCTATTTCTATGGCCCTGACTTCATATTCCAAGGTTGTCCGGTTGCCAGATCTTGCGTGAAACGCATCCTTCTCACACAATTGACACATACAAATTGTACCCTCAACTTGGCAACTTCACCCAGTGATGCTTTTGATATCTGTGCAGTAGTGTTGCGCGGATGCTGGTTATATCCTCCGGCGATGTGGATAATAACCCGGCATCGTTTGTTTGTGCGTGTGTGTGTGTGTGTGTGTGTGTGTGTGTTCGACAAGTTGCAGTGACAGAAGAAGACTTGTGGTGCTAAGGTAAAAAAAAAAAAAACTACGTATGTAAATTGAGTTATAGCTTACACTTCAAAAGGCTACGGTATAATTGATTAAATATGAGCTCTGCAAATTTCAAAGGCTGCGTCCAAAAGGCAGCTACTTTATGACTTTAATGTTTTTTTTAAGAAACTATTCTTCCTTAAACAAGACTTATGGTGTTCAGGACACTGTTTGACTGGATGGCATCAGGAATCGTGTTGCTGCGTTAAAAAATGCTTGGTTTTTAATAATGCCGCTAGCGCAAAATATGTACCATGTCCGCCCAGGGCTGTTTATAACACTTTATATTAACAGCTTTTGCCTGCTACTTTGTTTACCTTTTCCAAAGTGACTTTATGTATATTTAGATGTCCATGGTAAGAGATTTACCGTACTGAAATGAATCCTCTAGATGAGCGAATCCTGCTGCTTTGAAGACGTCAGAAGATTTGTGTGGCTTTCAGTGGATATGCAGATCTTAAAATACACAGCCATCCACCCAAAGGATTTGGACTAGTTTTATAGAATAGTTTCATTTATTGACATGAGATGACTCAGAATGAAACTGGGTTGGTTACAACATATTTGGATTTATAGGAAAGACGCACATTTGGCTGTTATATTTACATCGGTGAGCTTTACATTAGCAAACTGCTTCAAACTCCTTGAATATTAAATTAGAATATTGACATTTAATTGCTGATCGTCTTAGCAGGAACTGTACATGGTTGATTATTGAAGTGTATATGACTGAGACGCCCAAGCTCCGTTCTAAGAGACCTTGCATTTGTCTGTGCTCTTGCTTTCTGTGCGGGCTTTCAGGAGGTCCGCTATCTCTGTGTGAGAGGCCTGTGTCGCCAGGGATAATGCACTTCGACCGCCCTAGAGACAAAACAGAGATGCATGAATATGATACACAACATCACAACTACAAAGATCTGAACAGCATGTGGATGTAGTCTTGTCTTTATCATAGCGCTGCAAGGTTTAGCTTCAGGGTTCTTACTTTTTTTTCTTAGTTAATCTGGCATTTTCAATTCGTATCTGCACCACTTTCAATTTTGAAAATACATTTTAGAGGCTAACATAAAGTTAATATTTCGATTTTGCACCTAAATATCTTATTCATTGTACACGCATGATAAACACTTTGATAAATGTACTATACGTGCACAAATAAAAATACATAGATATTACTGTTCAAATGTATTGGGTCAGTTATCTTTTTTTAATTTTCTCTCGAGGACGTATTAAAGTGGCAGCAAAGATTATTTTACATTGTTACACTTTTTTTTAAACAAATGCTTTTCATTTGAAGTCCCGATTACAACAATAAGGAATAAAAAAATCAGCTATTTCTAAAAGCTTTTTATCTTTTATATCTCTTTTAGTTCCAAAACTTACTGTGATGACCTTGAAAATGCAACAAACTGCAATTGTTAATATTTTATAATATAATAATGCGTTCTATTTTATTTGAATTCTGCATTTCTCAAAGACTTCTGGAAGAAAATGTATTTTCAGCATTAATAAGAAATGCTTCTTGAGCAGCAGATCAACATATTAGAGTGATTTTTGAAGGATCGTGTGACATAACTGGAGTGATGATGCTGAGAATTCATCATAGGTATAACTCAAAATGGTTATTTAATATTTCATATTTTATCAGATAAATGCGGCCTTGATGAGCATAAGAGCCTTCATTCAAAAAGGCATTAAAACATTGTACTAATCCCAGATTTCTGAATCAAACAGGTGGACATTAAACAGGACAGTTCTATCTGAAAGATTGCAGGAAGTCTTTCCAGCACCTGCTCTGTGTTTAAAGGATTTATTAGTTCCCGGAGCAGCTCTTCAGTTGTAACGTGATGCAGATGTGACCTGACTAACGCTCTAGTTTCAGCTGTGGGGGAGCAGACTTGACAGCTTTCATTTTGTCTTACATGCTTCCGCATTCTCTCGCTTTCTTTTTCTTTCTCCATCTCTCATTTTGAGACGATAAAGGCACGCTGTGTGGGATTTTTCCGGCTGCCAAGCACGGATTTCTCTTACACGGAGAGTGATAAGTCTTAGTGAGCGTCATTTGCACACTGGAGGCTGCTGTCGGTTCCTGTTGTTTGCGTGAAGAGTGAGAGGCTGATATCGTGTTAACATGAACTGACCATTTCCAGAGATCAGACAGGATTGTGTCCAGCAGGTGGCACTTTTGTACAGGTCAGATGTCAACAGAAACAGCTGAACGTTGCCCTTCTTACTCCAGTCAAGAAAGCTGTTGTCTTCCGCCCATAAAGTTGTTTTTTCAACAAAATACATATATGTAGTGCATAGTGCATGTAGCACACACACACACATATATGTATATATATGTACATATACATATACATATATATATATATATATATATAGATTAACTGTATAAGTATAAAACTGCATGACAAAGATTTTTGAATGTTTGTGTAAATATTATCTAAAATATTTAATACATTAAAACATATAAAACATGACAATAATATTAATATAATAAGCATCTATTTCAAAAAGAACCATTTTATTTTAGCGATAAATTGTGATATTTAAATCTTTCGAGCTTTTTATTAGATGATGCCTTTACATAATCATTTTTCAAAGTAAGAATTAATACAAGACATTCTGGCCATGAATTACCTATTTGTTCTGCTTCTTAAATCGCGGGCACATTTTATTGATTTGTTTCCTTGGTCCCATTAAATTTAATTTTTACTTTTAACTTTAGCAAAAAGCACATTTTTGCTTTTAAACTCAGAAATCGTGTTACTTGTGCAGAATCCTTTATACTGTTGAACATATGTTTAGGTCATTCAGTTTTCTGTAAAGGTTTGGACAAAAATGCACAAGAAATTACCTTGTCTTTTAAAGTGACATCGCAGTTTGCATCCTCTAACAAAATGCGCACAATTCTGACGTGTCCCCGATCACAGGCGCTGATCAGTGGAGTGGTTCCTGCATGATCCTGGGCATCTGGATCCGCTCCCTGTTCGAGCAGGAGACGCACCATTGGGACACGTCCATGCCTTACTGCCAAGTGAAGAGCTGTTTGTCCCACCTAAAGACACATTTAATTAGAAACACATCCATCTTCTGAAACATCACAGAAAATGCCAGATCTTATGCAAATCAGCGGTCCATTTCAGGCAGTGCGTTTTGATATAAAGTGCACACTGTGCCAGTTGGCTTCCCATCACCTGGCCAGCACAGGCGTTAACGTCACCAAGCTCCATCAGCTGCTGGACCACGTTCATGTCTCCTGGTTCTTCTACAGCTGTCAGTGAGGCCAGCATGACCGCAGTGTAGCCAGACTTGTTTCTCAGGTCCACGTCACATACACCTAAGGTTAGAGGGAAAGCAAGCACAGTTTTTTTTGTTTTTGGAATTACTGAAAATGTAAAGGATGCTAAAAATGAAAGCTGAAGGAGGGCAAACTCAAGGTAAAAGCTCATTTTCAAGCCCTAGTGAGCCGCCATCCTGTCTACCACCTTCTAAGGCAGCATACAAAATTAAATAGAACTCCACAAGTGACAGATTTGGAACGCTCTACTTAGGCAGCAACATGTGCGCCACACTAAAAATATAGCAGTACTCACAAGAAGCACAGAACAGACACAAATGACGAAATTGATGTTAGCATGTTGCTAAGCTAACCATGCTGTATGCAAAGCGTAAAAAGACAAAAAGCGCACACAAGCCATTTGTTGTCCAAGAAAGTTTGGAAAGTTTGCGTACTTCTGAAGCTCCATTTAGCCGCTTGTTAGCAAACAACTTTTTAAAGAGGTGTTAAAAGCTTTTAAAATGGTGCTTCCTGAAATAATTTATGTCATAGATTAAAAGCTTTTGTTATGTAACTTATGAAACGTCATCAGGCTGATGGAACTTTAGTGTTTTTTTTTATTTTAGTTTTTTCTTTTTTACACATTCCTGCACCACTAATTTAAAGGGTTATATAATTTACTCAGATTCATGTCATTCTAAACCTCTAAGACCTTTGTCCATCTTTAGAACACAAAGATATTTTTGATGAAATTTGAAAGCTTTCTGACCCTGCATGGACAGCAATGCAACCGACAATATCAAAACCCAGAAATGTAGTCTTCATTAACATCACAGAAGAGAAGAAATCATTGAATAAACATAAAAATTAACAACCATAATCTTATGAAGATACTAGAATACCTTTTGTGTGCAAAGAAAACTAAAATAACATCTTTAATCAACAATTTCTTCTTTGTTGCACGTTCATGATATTGTGATGCATACATGTTCATGTCACAGATGTCACATAGACTATTTTAATGATGTCCTTACTACATTTCTGGGCCTTGAACATTTCAGTTTCATTGCTGTCTATGGAGGCTGAGAAAGCTCTCAGATTTCATCAAAAATATCTTCATTTGTGTTACGAAGATGAACAAAGGTCTTGCGGGTTAGGAACAATATGAGGGTGAAAAATTAATGACAGAAACGTAAAAGTTCCCATTTAAGTTTTTATTTTTAGATTTGCTTTCATTAGCCTCAAAGAAATCTGAGATTTTAATGTAACTTCCCACACCGTAATTAAAGACCTGTTTTAAAACATTTCTTTTCAAGCAGATAAAAATAAGAGAAAATTAAACAAAATTTTTTTTTATCACTGACCTGTGTCTAAAAGGAGCTTAACGATGTTGAAGTTACAGTTTGACACGCTATAATGCAAGGCAGTGTTCCCATTATCATCTGCCATGTTGACCAGGAACTGAAGGACTGTAGGTGTTTGTGAGTTAACCTCATTGAGATACACAGCAACAGTGTCAGCACATGCTCCCTCTTCAGCAGAGACGTGAAACCACTGCTGGAACAGCACAGTGAGAGTCTGGCTCTGCAAATCAGCAAAAGAAGACCAAAAGAGGAGTTACCACTCGACAGAAAACAACAGAATAACAGAGTCAAACCTGGCAGAGGAAGTAAATAGTAATTTGGCAGGTGCTTGTCTCCAAAGTACAGCAATTAACAGTACACTTATTACAAGTCTGTTTGGAGGTACATGAGATTAAGGGGCAGATTTACTCAAAGCTTTAGCACCAGTGCAAGGCCTCTTTTTGCCTTTAAAACATGCTGTGAGGATTTACTAATGACACTGAAAAAATAAAAGGCATGGACAGAGTTATTTTTACACTACTCACCTTATTACTCATGCATTTGTAGTAGTTTCTTTTTCAGAAGTAAATTTTATGGGAGGAGCATTTAAATGAATCATGCAACTAATCATGCAATTTACTAAGGTTTGCACTGGTTTACTTTATTTGTGCCATTATTTAATGCTCTTTTTTTTTTTTAAATGGCTGTGATATTTTCCAGTTTGCGATGCTCGTTGGTAGATTTCAGTGGTCATAATATAGAAATAATTTTGCTTTATCTATGTTCTTTAACTTTTTCATTGTCAGTAAATCCCTTGCAGAACTTTACATTCCAATCTCTTACTAATTTGACCTGTTTAGTAAATCTGGCCCAGTGTGCTTTGCTCACAGGTTCATTGGTGATCATTCGTGTCTTATTCCCTGCAGGGGAACATCTTGGTTACTAGCTTCAAACTAGTACACACACCACTGCCTAAAACAGGCAAGAAGGGAATATTCTATGTAAACAAGTTAAACTGAGTATTACCATTTCATCATCAGGTTCTGACACTTTTCCCATGTGGTCTCTCAGGAAATAACATGCATCTATGAAATCTTTATCAACAGCTTCCCTGCGGGGGAAAACAGGTAGTTTCTATTATTGTTTAAAATGTAAAAGAAATGTAATAATTTAAAAGTTTAAAAACATAAAAGAAACCTAAAGATTAAATATATTCTCACCTGTTTTGCTTCATTGTCTGGGATTTCTGATCTGAGCTCATGCTCAACGAAATGCAGTCCTTCCTCTCTTCCTCTGTTTGATCTTCTAGAGCTCTTGCTGGACTTGTTTGCTTTCGCAGATATTCTTGTTTTGTGGTCTCTACATCTGCGGCATTTTCTTTTGAACTGAATTCTGCATGTTTACTTTTGTGTGCTTGTATGCTGGAATCTGTTGTCCATGAGGTCCATAATTTGTCTTCTTCTTTAGTCGTATTCTTTTTGAAGCCAACATCCACTTCTGAATGCTCTTGTACTTTGATGGCATGACTTATTCCCTCTGTCTCCACGCTCCCACTTCAAAATGTTGAAGGTCAAAGAGCATTAGTATTCTGAAGTCACTGTTTTAGTGGATTAGACTGAAGTCACTGTGTATGACTATATAAAAAAAAGTTATATTCCAAGACTTTTAATACTGTTTAATATAAAATTGCGGTGATATATTTACCTGTCTCTTATGCTAATTGTCTTCAGATGTTCTGCCTTGGGGTTTTCTCCTACTTTGGAAAGAATTTCCATCATTTTATAGTCTTGCATTACACATAAAAGCCACATAAGAACATCATGCACATTTACATTGTGCAATGTCAGTAAAAGAAATAGCACTTGTTGAATAGCTTGTCACTTAGACAGTATGCTAATAAAAGAAACATTATAGCTAACAACCCCTAAAGCAGGAAGGGATCAACAACCCTGCTACAGGAGAGGTAATATCCTGCAGACTGTCCTCCAACACACCTGTCTAGAATTATCAAGTAGCCCTGAACACCTCTCCTGTGTTCCGATGTGCAAATTATCCCTTCTAAATGCTGTGATATTAGTCATTTTCAATACTATTTAGGGGAGATAGGGTGAATAGTATGCACACTGATTGGAGTTAGAGCTGAAATCTGCAGGACGGTCGCTAGAGGCATAAAGGGTGCATGTTAGTACTCTTTGAAGGTACCCCGGTGATAAGCTGTTGTACCCCTAAAGGTGCAGTTAAGTGCAGAGTCATACCTGCTTGAGATGCATCACTATTAGGAAACACGTAGAGGGTAAGGAGGGTGATTAAAGTTGTTAACTGCTCTTGAATAGTGCAGACACGTGGAGGCAAGTGATCTGAAGACATTTTCCCTGATGAGTCGTCTTTGCAAAGGCATTCCCACTGCTCCTGTAGGAGCTCTTGTAATCTTTTCACATGGTGCTCCATGTCTGCATGTGATACTGCAGATTGATCCCGAACTTTAAGGGCAATTCCCTCATCTGCTGGCATCTTTTGCCCACTTTCCTGCAATTCTACCACAGGTACAAGACTTTGTGTACTTACTAAGGAGCTCTCAGATGAAATCACCTTGGCCAGTGTGTGTCCCATTTCAAGCTGTACGGTCAACTGCTTGATCTTGTCATCCTTCAGAAGACTCTCCTCTGCTTGCTGCTTTAGGAAAGCTCTGGTCTTGTCCAGTTCTACCTCCAGTTCATGGAGTTTCTGTTCCAGCAAAACAACTTTCCTCTGGAGAGTTTCGGTGAGAGACTTAGCTTTGTCTCCATTATCCAAGAGATCTCTTTCTCGAGAGACCATCTTACGCTTTTCGGTCTCTGGAAGGATTCTTTCAGTAGCTGAAGGTATTGCAACTGTTTCAACTTGTTCAGACGAGGCCTTGACATTTTCCTCTAATCGGTCATATTCTCGATTCATCCAGTCATCACTTGCTTTGTCTTGATTTTCTCTGGCAGATAAAGGAGTGTCCCAGTTATTTATGTGTAGAACATCCTGTGGCCCGGTGGTTTTGTTTCGGGAATGTAACTGGAGTAAAAGTCTCTCTCTCTCCTCTTCCAAAATACATATCTGCGCCTTGAGCTCAGGAACGACTCTGATCTCCTCTTCCAATTCCCCAACTCGTTCAAGAGCTGCAGTCAGCCTCTGGAGGGTCCCATTTGCTCTACCTATCCTGTTGTCGGAAACATGGAATATATCTTCAGAGGAACCGTTTTCATGCATTAGATATTCCTTGGGGCTGGTTGGATCCTCGGTTGACTCTGAGCGCTTTCTCAGTAAAACAGTCAAGGGTAAACTGGAGGCTCTCAAGAGATTTGGCCTGACGTAACATCCTAAGGGTTGCTCATCAAAAGCCTCCATCTCTGCAGCTGTAAAGGACTTGTAGATGGGTTCTCCCCTCCTGACATAGCCAGCAGACACACTGTCACTAGATCGAAACTCAAAATGTTGTTGAGAGTCTCCTAGTTTGGTTTTGGGCCATAACGTGCTTACTGAGTTCCACTCTGTAGCTCTGCATCCATAACCCGGAAGACTTAAGTTACGTGACAAGACACCATTATTTCGTCCTCTTTGCCTTCTCTGCATTGGTACCCTCCTAATGGTGTTACCTTTCTCAATGTCATCAACATACTTGAGAAAGTCCAGGTCTAGATGGAACCCATAGGGTGTCTCTACAGAATAGGACGGTGGTCTTCTTTGGCTACCGTTCTCTTTTGGAGAGATTCCATTCTCTAAAAAGAAAAACACAAGGGTGAGTTGCAGAACTAATGCACAGTATAAACACTGTCCAAAAGCAATTAAACCACTGGAACTGCAGTACCACATGTTCCTGAACAGAACTGTGTGATACATACCTTTTTTGATTTCCATTGTTCTTAGCATAAGTCTGTTTTCAGCTTCATGTGGTTTTAGTCCTCCGGCAACCTGAGGACAATGAATGCTGCTTTTAAGAGTTAAGTGAAACAGAATCAAGCACTTCTGAATGCTGTGAACACAAGTTGAGATCAAAGTAGTTTGTGCATGCGTATTTTGCAGATTTACAGAGCCAGACTCTTTCTTTTCTTTCTCTCTTCTTTTCTTTCTCTCCCTCCCCATCTCTCTCTCTCTCTATCTCTGACCACGCAGCACTTTCAAGGCACCACACGAGCAGCCACAGCCCAAACAATGTGAGCTATGCAGTAAACACACAAATAGCTGAGACCAAACACTTCCACTGGCTCGCGTACACACAGACAACCACAGATGCACACCTTGGCATTGCTCGCACTGGTAGCAAAAGTCCATCTTATCTAAAATTGCAGCAGCCTTTCTTTCATACATGCCTGTTCTACCATTCTCTATCAATAGAGATCAGTCAGGCAAACACACAAATGGGGGCTGACATACCTCAGAACCTGGTTATGCTAAGGTAGGCTGAACAACTGAGTTATATGGGCCATGTCAGACAAAAAATGCATTACAGATATAGTCTTAGGTTGATAGGAAAATGGGGCTGCAGGATACTTGTCTGAAACACACTTCTTAGTATAATTTAGCTCTATCCCTAATTAAACACACCTGCACCAGTCTTCAGAATCACTAGAAACTTGACATGACTTGACACATGCTGAAATTGATGCTGGCATGTGAACATACATTTCTAGCTACATAAGCTTAATCGCAAGACACAGGTGGCTTGAAATGGTCTTCTACACTTGGTTTTGTCAGGTCAACAATTAAGTGGAGCATCAGTTTGAAAATGGATAGTTTAGGTAAAGAAAGTTACACTGTTGACATATTTAGAAATATCTACCTAAAAGTTACCCATGCAGTATAATAGCATGGAATTTGTTCTTTAAGGCCGCTTGAGTACTTGTAAAGTATATATCTGTACTAATGCTGAAAGTTAATTAGCTAACACCGCTATTAGGTCTAATATAAATACTAAAGCATTATGAGTGCTGTTAATTGCTTCTACAGAGAACTTTAATATGAAGTTTAATATCCTAATTCAGACATTTAGATTTAGGATTTATTTGGTCACTTTCACAATTTTGTGTCCACTGAGTAACGCACACTCCATTTCACAGTAATGATTATTGTTCCCTTTTCTTTTTTGCAGCACTAAGGAAAAAAAATTCCTCTTCTCATTAAATGTATTTCTCTCCGCCGCATTCTTTCTTACACCACAAATTGGATTGAAACTCATGACAACTTAAAAACTGCTACCGCTGTAAGAGCAAAATTTGAAACACTGTGTGCTCTGAACGGAGAGGACAATTTCAGGTTTTAGGTCAGGCTTGGAGAATGGAAAAAAAGACCAAACTGGAAACTTGAGAGGAACAGTTTTGAGAGTTTCGAACTAGTCTGCTACAACTTGAAGTTTTTTTTGTTTTTTTTTTTTACTTAGATTTGAATTGGAGTTCAGTTAAATACAAAGAAAATGCATAATTTTAAAAGAGTTAAAATTTTATGTGTCTTTTCATATCTCTTCTTATTGTGCTATCGCTAAAATGTGTCTCCCATGTTCTCTCTTTTATCTCTGAACATACTTTACGCTAGCTTTGTTTTGACATGCACATTTAACAGCTCAAGTAGACCTGATTCACTTTCACATAAAACAGACTGCTGGTCCTGCACACTTTCTCACTCACTCACATTTTTAACACACACAATAGACAGACGTTTCACTCTTCCTGTTTGGCCCTGTAAGCGGTGTGGTTTCCTTGGCTCCGATCCTCATTCTTTATCCTCTGCTTGGAGCTGGCTGGAAGACCGAAGCCAAAGATTGGTTCTCCTGCTCTCTGACCCCCATCACCCTTTCACTTTATAGAGAGAGGGTGTGGTGGAGAGTCTCTGCTACTGGACTTTTCAGAATGACTACTGTGAGAAATCTATCTATCTATCTATCTATCTATCTATCTATCTATCTATCTATCTATCTATCTATCTATCTATCTATCTATCTATCGTTCTTATCCTGAGAATGTTGTTCCATCTTTCCCTCTGTGGGATTTTTTCCATGTCCACAGTATTTGGACCATGTCGACAATCTTGGCTCTCTGCCAACAACAATATGTGCACGCACACCAGTTACATGAGAAGACATGTGTGCAGGAAAGTAAATTCTGACTCACCGTATAATCAAACACATGTGAAACACTGAGCACTGTGCCTGAGAAACTTTCAAAAAGAGTGTTTTAAAGTCACCATTTGGAACCTCCTGTTCATTGGCTCCTGTCACACACGCTGAGCAGTTCAGGACATTTCTCTATTGTTTAAGTGACACAGTCATTACCTCAGAGGAAAGTCTTTGAATCTCATTTGAGACACCCAAAAAATTGACTTCCTGAGAATTTGTCCAAAATAAACAAATGACGTATCATTTGGAAGCAAAATGACACACCCAGATTACACTAAAACAGCAATATTCTAATACAGTTGAAAAATTAAATGCCATAGTGCCATTATATGACATTACCTCTCTCATAAGTGAGACCATTACCTCTCTCTTCAATAAACATTTAAAGGTTAATTTGTTATTTTAGGGGTGTATCTTACCTTAAACATCACAAGTGTGCCATTGTGTCCTCTCTGTGCTGGAGTTTAGCCTGTTCACCTCTTCACTTTTCTCCTTCTTCTGAGAGGCTTCAGAGGGGAAGGCAGACAAAAGACATTCAAGCAATGCCAATGTAAAATTCTTGCAAAACATAAGCACTGTTATTGTGTGTGGAACAGGAGGCGGGTTGTGGGCACTTTGGCCTTTCACGACTCCGCCCCCCACCCAATCAGAGCCAATGGGTGGGAGGCAAACAGCATTATTCCTCCAATCGAAGTAAGAGGGCGGGCTGAACAACTGAGAGGTGGGTGGGGCTTTGTGCATAGCTGCATCTGAGGGATGTTTCTCAAAACAGGATCCATGTGATGGTACGGGGGCCCGAGTTTACTAGTACAATCTGGGGCACTCACAAAACTAGCCCCACATGAAACTGGGTGAAAGAGGACCCTAGTGTAACCCGTCAAAATCTCAGAGCACATGTGGCTAAAGCCGCCCACCCACACGCTTTAAGTGTAATTCAATCCACTGTAACATAGCGCTCACCATCCATTATAATCATGGAAATAGTGCAGGGCTTTTCATGAGTATAGGGCACAGAGTGGTTGAGGCTCTCTCAGGACATGCCATTCATTCTTTATGTATCTCCTTTCTCCTCTGGTCTTCGTTTTAATAGTATTATTGCAGATTTTCAGGAATAGCATCAACAAGGCGATCCTCATTGAGCATAGAAATCAGGAAAGGCTAACTATTCAACTATCTCTTTTTTCCATTATAGCTTCTTCGCTCGTGAAAAACAAGCACACTTATTTTTTAAAAGATTTCATATTAGGGAAATAATTTTTTTTTAAGAGTGCAAATTAAATCTAATGTTTCTGAAAAAAATATGTTATAAAAATGTAAATAAATGTAATTTAAATACAGTAAGTTGGAGTACAGTTACAGTAAGAATGAGTTTTAGTTTTTATTGGGTGTACTATTTATTCTTATTTCCCTGAGACAAGGCGCATATATTGAATAAAAACATACTTTTAACAATAGTTCAAATTCAAGTATTTTACACATCTTATCAAAATAAGTGTACTATGAAGCATAACAAAAGATTATTTAAAAATTAAGCTAAAATTTAACTTTAACACATTTTAAAATGGATAATGGATTAAAATGATTATAATGTGCACCATAATTATTTCACACACACACACACACACACACACACACACACACACATATATATATATATATATATATATATATATATATATATATATATATATACATATTAGTCGCTTAAAATGACAGCAAAGTATCTGACTGTTTGACTAACATGCGCTGTGGGATATAAAACAGCCACATGAAAATGCTCTGCTTGCATGTGTGACACCCACCAAAGAGAAAGACTTCAGTTGTCTGAGGTGGTCCTGCATGACTGATGGGAACAAGCGTGCATAACTAGACTTCCCCAGTTATCAGTGATGAAAGAAACATGCAGGTCCACTTTACTTTGTCTAATGTTCACCAGTTGCCTTTGCCTGTTTGTCCTTCTCAGTAAACCGTTGCCATTTGTCGACAGCTTTATTTGATAGACACTGCTTGTGGTTTAATGCAAAATCCATTTGAAAAAGTCCTCCAATGTCTCTGGCACTTATAGCCCTCATGCAAAAAAATGCTAAAAAAGAAGTTCACATTTTTAAGCCCAAATGACACAGTTTTCCAAAAATGGATCCTTTACAGTTTTCAGAAACTCAATTATGCAAACTCATTTTAATGGAATCAGTTTTAAATGGTGTCTAGCAGAAAGTGAACTATATTAGCATATAAAACACTTCACTGCTTATGACTTTAATGCTTATTAGATTAGTTATGTGGGTTTGCCTCTAGGAAAATAAATGCACATTTGTAGAGCCCTAAATAAATAAAATAAAATCCCACTTCAGCACCAAGTCGTTTGATTTTTTTATTTACTTATGCCAATGAATTCTTCACTTATAAGGGTATTTTACTTGCTAAAGCCTGAGGGTTAGACATAATTGGTTGCAATTTTATATTCCACTAAACTAGGAGTAGCATACAGTACATTATAGTATGTGTAGAAATGACTGTCATTTTGTGATTTCAGTTTCTTTCTTGAATTCTGATGTTTTTCTATAATGGCTTACAGTATGGTCACATACTACATGCACATCTAGTTACTATGTAAGTACACAGATATTAGGGACACTTAATATAAAGTGGGACCTAACAAAACAGTAAGCTAACGCCATACATTTTCAAACCATGCATGCATACTATAGGGATGAACATCGAGGTTGAGGTCAGGTTTGGTTTTTTTTTTTCTCTACTTTTTCATCCTTACGCAAGTTAACCTTTAACTGGAGGTGGCCCAAAGCTTTTTGATTTACGTTTGTTGGAAATCTGCTTCGAGTTCAACAGAACTGATTTCACAAAGCTTTATTTTTAGTCCTCAGGTTGTGAAGGTCACAAACAAGCGTGCATGAATTTGTAGGGATCAGCCCCTTATATAATCTTCTGTGTTTTGTTTGGCTCTCTCACTGGCTTTTGAACCAGTGAAAATTTTGACTATGATGAAAAGTTATCGTCGTATTGTCGTCGTCCCAGTCCCTGCTGAAATAGAAGGCAGAGGGAAACAGAACGATCTTTCAGGAAAATGGGAAATAATCTCACTGCCATGTGGCAGTGGATAGTGCTATAGTTATAGCTAATGGTTAGTTTTGGTTTTAGTAGGACGCTGGAGAGCTATGAAGTCAAAACTGATGATATTAGCAGCCGTAGCTTGAGGACTCACACACACACACACACACACACACACACAGTCTTAGGCAACATTAGTCTTTTTTAAAATCACAGTAGCTGTCATTGGTAAATGGAGGGTCATTTTGTCCCAGTAACCACAGTACATCAAATAGTACACACTACTCCTTTATGTTTATATAGGTACATATTGCAGGAGTTCAGAATTGAAATATCCGGAGACTGTTGCTAAAAGTTAATGATCTATATCGTGTTGGAAATATGCCCTTCAACAAATCCTACCCTAAACCTACCCGATAGTGCAAACAAATGCAAAACTGATATAAAAAAAATCTTTTGTTGACGCAACCGTGTCATTTTAGCTTCCTTTTATACAGATTAGATTTTTTTGTCGAACTGGAGCTCCTCGTCTCAGGTACTCTCTGTTAACCTACCATCTATGAAAACCTATAGATATGAAGCTGGTTATGTGTGATGCTGTATCAGTCGAAACTGTAAATTTGTGTGAAGAGAAATTAAAGATGTCAGAGTTTTACTGCCTCTAGTGTTCATTTCGTTGGCAGTGATATGTACTTATTGGTACGTATTTCGTATCTCGCTAAAAAGTGCACCCAGGTACATTTATGCCATGGGACCAGGTAGGTTTATTACTGGTATGTACTTAGGCAAGTATTAGTATTATATTGCTTAAAAAGTGCGTATGTCTGCTCAGACCCTGACTTTTCCATGGCAAAGACGAGCACTGACGTGTATAATTAAATCCACTACACCTGAACTTCTTTTAAAGTGAACCTCTAAAATGATTAATGTGGTGATATTTATAGCAGTTGTATTCATTTTAGTTTAAAAATCGTTATAAAAATGTAATTTTGTACATTTTACCTCTCACTTTACCTCAAACTAAATTAGTTTGAATTATTTTTGTATTATTAACGTAAACGTTTACAAGGATACAGTTTTGTGCACAAAAGACTGCAAAAACTCATTCTGTGTGAACTGATCATCACTATTTTAGGAAATTCTGGGATTGTTTCGCTATTTCCCATTTTGTGGAATGCCAATCTGTTATACAGTCAAATGCGAGCCAGCCAAGTATTCAAAGTACTGTCTGCCTTACGCACATTTTCATATTGTGTGGTTTACTAAAGAGACTTTTATGACTGTAAACTATCCTTACTTCTCCCTCCATCTTGTCAAAACAATTTGGGAACCTCAGGTCATTCTCCTAAATCAATACTAGCTCACAAACACTCACACGTAAAGTCAAATATGGTCCATCCTGACCTATTTAAAACACTGTGGGGTTTTTTTTTGGAAATGCTTGAGCTGCATTCACAAGTTGAAGTATTCAAACTTGAGGGAAATATACTTTTTACACCACATGAGAATCATTACGTGTAAAAACTTGAGCTTTTATAAGAAAGTTTTTTTATTGGGCGTTTAACCATTATCTTCACAGATCCTTTTGACAGATCCTAAAACTGAATATTGCATGATGTTGTGGGCTCTGAATGTTGCAGTATTGAACGCTGGGATTTATAAAAGCCCGTATCAGGTCACCATCACCCTGCTTAATGATTAATAGGAGGAGGCCTATAAAGAACTGTGGGCTTCTGACTGTAAGAGCTGTGAGGACCATAGCAGTCTTAGTCTAAAGAAGCAACTATGAATCAGCTTGTGCTGTTGCTCCTTTTGGCATCATCTCATTCCTTCCCTACAGAACCCAGCGTTCCTGAACAACACACAGAGAGCCGCATACGCTTTGCTGCTCTGGACGAAGTCCGACTTTTAGCAAACGGCCTCCTACAGCTGGGCCATAGCCTCAGGGACTTTGTGCAGAATACCAAGAATCAAATCAATGATATTTTCCAAAAGCTTAATGTCTTTGACAAGTCCTTCTACCAACTTTCTGTGCTGGCCAGTGAGATCAAGGAGGAGGAGGAGGAACTGAAGAAGACCACCGTGATCTTAAAGGCAAATAATGAGGAAATAAAGAGTCTGTCATGGGAGATTAACTCCAAAGTGGAAGATATCATAAAAGAGAGGACGCATCTGAGGAGACAGGTGGGCGGCTTGGAGGAGAAGTTAAGCAGTCTGTCCAAGAGTTTGCTCTCAGCTGAGCCGGTGGCTGAAATCTCCACGCTAAAGGTAAGAGCAGATCAGGTTGGATGTTTTGATACAAACAGAAAATCCTTTGTAATGTAATCAAGCAAGGTGATTTATATTTAAGCCATTTATTTACATTGCTGGGTTGACACCATAAGAACAGAAATTGTGAATAAATTAAACATTTATTTTTACTTTTCATTTTCCACCACATAAAAAAATTTGTATTGAAAAAATCTACTGATTATAAGTTAGTTATAATATAATAAGTAAAGACATAAATATTCAACAATGAAAGATATTCCCAAAGATATAATTAAGGTTTAACCAAAATAGAGGCTTATAGGAAATGTGTTTTCTCCTAATGGTCCAAATAATAATTTATATAGTGAAATATACTATAAATTATACATATTTTAGTGGCATTTACAGTAGATTTGGATTAAATAAAATTAAAAGGTACTAGCAGTACCATTTTCCGTTAAGTTAATTTAATTTAACCCTAAAACTCAGTGTAATAGTACATTGGACAATGCCGTTTATCATTCATATAATAATTCCATTTGAATTCTACCTCTTTATTTGATTTGATTTTAATTTATTTCCTAATTTTAATTTAATGACATTTTCTTTTCATTTCCTAATTTAGATTTTCAGTGTCCTGTTTAGAAATTGAATTCCCATTTCACTTATGAATGGCATATAACTCTATGCCAGGTTCACAATTATGTTTGACAAAAGACCCCAAGACAGCAGGGAAAACATCTGGGACTCAGCAGATGTGATCTCTAATTATCTATGCCGTGCTCGGGTTAACAAGATGCTGAGATGTTGTTGCTGTCTTTTAGGAGATAATCCTGACCCAAGAAAAGAGCATCACTGATCTGCTGAAGGCTGTGAGTGAACAGAGCGAGCAGCTCAACAACCAAAGGACCAAAATCAAGGGTCTGGAAAATAAAGTACAGTATTAAGATACCATTTTACTTATCCAAAACAGTTCTGGTGTGAAACTCATCTCATCTATTGACTTCATTATCACGTGATGCAGGTGATTGGTTTCTTTCACATCAGCAGCCAATGAGCTCGCTGCTCAACATTTAAATGCTTGGCTAATGTTAGCTGTAGCAGCTGCAGCGTGCTTCAGAAACCCTGCACCTCCCCCAGCTCCACCTGCACAGAGCTGCTATGGTTAGATTTATGCTATACATTGGTTGTTCCACAAACATTACATGTGCAGCAGCATTATTTCTTACATGCTCACAGCTGTTTGTCCTGGCAGTTCTTTGTACTTGCTCTGCTCCAGCAGTGTTACAAACACATTAACGCTGCCATGTATATTACCATGCTAAACTCTAAGAGAGTTACCATGGCAGAAAAATCACCTGGCATGTTAATAAACATGGTATTATTTAGTTAAAAAGTTAGTTCGCCCCAAAATTAAAATGCTGTCATTAATTAATCACTCTCATGTCATTCCAATCCTGTAAGACCTTCATTCATCTTCAGAGCACAAATTACAATATTTTTCATAAAATCACAGAGATATCTGACCCTCCACTGATTGGATCTGGGATCATTTCAATTGTGTTGCTGTCTATAGAGGGCCAGATAGCTCATTGATTTCATCAGAAATTTCTTAATTTGTGTTCTGAAGATGAATGAAGGTCCTAATGACAGAATCACTCTTTAAATGATGCACCCAACCTCAAAATATATAGATGAAAATACCCCATAGAGCCAGATACTGCTTATCTCCTTGTGATTTTTTTTTGTTTGAGTAATTCTGTGCTTTCACTTTCTATCTAGCTCAACTCTGCACATCTCCAGGAAACCGATGAAAATTTAGACAAGCACCAAAGCAACAGCCTCTCAGGATATCTACCGTACTCCACATCTGATGGGAGCTTCTCAAGCGGTATGGGATGGAACAGGAATGCTTTGCTTTGAGAAACGTTATTGCATCTCTTCAGTTGTAGAGCATGTCAAGTTGTCTTGCAGATCTTCCAAAAGACTGTGCCGAGGTCTTCAGCCGAGGACAGAAATCCAGCGGCCTTTATGTTATTAAACCTGACGAGTCACAACCGTTTCTTGTGAAATGTGAATTCACTGAGGGTAAGGATAAGGCATTTTCTTTCTCAGATCTCTGATTTCTGAAAACAGCCTTCCACAGAAAAGAGATTCTCATTAAAGTTTAAGATGACAGTCTCTCTTTGATATTGTCCTCTGTCATCCACAGAGGGAGTGTTCACTGTCATCCAGCGCAGACATGACGGCTCTGTGGACTTCGACCAGTCCTGGGAGAAGTACGAGGATGGATTTGGGGACTTCAGCAGTGAGTTAAATCAAGAATGTTCTCATAAACAGAATGTGTTCAGTCTGTGATTATAGAGTGGAGCACAATAGAGCTCTGTGATTGGTGTTGAGAAGACTGAATCTTAACGCCCTGCTTTTAGTATCTTTTTACTGCATAATTTCACTGTATGTCCAGTTTGACCAGCATTCCTCTTTTATAATGTTGCCTTCCTTGTCCCAATATGTTCTCATGAGACATCCTGGCATAAAAACTTTCAGAAGAAATGTAGTATCTTGTCACGCATGTGGTCACATCCTTGTGTCACAGTATAGACTATTCGAATTTCATATACTTAAATTCTGGAAGCACTGCAAAAAAAAATACTCTGTTTCTGTGTTGCCTGCAATTAATATGAAATATTCTAAAATATTTTACTTTCAAAATGCAATGAAATTAAATTTTAAAATGAGTGGTTGAAGGTCAGTGAAAATATGATAACTAGTGAAACTAGTATTAAACAAATACAATAAAACTACAATAATAATAATAATTATATGTGTGTGTATATATATATATATATATATATATATATATATATATATATATATATATATATATATATATATATATATATATATTCACAATATATTTATACAATATACCAATTTTTGGACATAACATTTTTACAGTCTACTAAAAAGAGTGAAGTTTATCAAACAATAATGAACTACTATTAATTATATTGTACCATATAACTGTATATTAAAATATTGAAATGCCCCAGTACTCCTATGTAATATTAAGTGATTTATAATACTGCTGGGTGTCTCAGATGTCTGTGTTTTGCAGGTGAGTTCTGGCTTGGGCTAAAGAAGATCTATGCCATTGCCCGTCAGGGACACTCACTCCTGCACGTTCAGATTGAGGACTGGAGGAAGGAGAAGCACTTTTTTCTTTTACAGTACATCCTGGAAGACGCCGTCTTCAACTACACTATCCATCTGAAGCTGCAGACTGGAGAGTCCAGCTCTGCTCTGGAGGAACACGCTGGCTTCAGGTTCTCCACCAAAGACCACAACGATGGAAACCCTGATCCGAAGTGCGCTCAAGACTACACAGGTACATGTGATCGTACATAAGATCTTTTCATTGAGTAATACATCAATCAAACAAAACACAAAACAAACTAATGAATCGAGTAGCGACTTGTCTATACCTACCTATTTTTGAGGTTATGAATAATAGCTGAAATTGCAAACTAAATTAGTTTTCTATCTATGATTACTGCTGTTTCCTTTAGGTGGATGGTGGTTTAGCGTTTGCGGCGACATTAACCTGAATGGCAAGTGTATTCAGAGCAGACCTCGTAAAAAGGGAACCCACTGGAAACCTGGCAGAGGAACCACCAGCTTCAAGGCCTCAAAAATCTCCATTAGTCATCTCACAAAGCCACAAACCCCTTAATATCAACAGTATGAGCAGAGGAACAGCATTGCATTCATGCTGAACAATTGCATCTTGGTTTTTACAAAGTAACTGTTTAACGGACATGATACAGTTTCCAATGTTGAGTATGAAACTATCAATATGATGCAGTAAAAATGGGACATTTACACCGATTAGTCCAGTGAGCTCCACATGATTCAGTTTCTCCACCAGTCGTCTTAATTACAATGTAATAAGTCCAACCAGAAACCTCTCATTTAACCTTCAGAGAGCCACTTTCAGCCATGTGTTTAAATGAGTCACGTTGACCTCTAGATGTCACGTGCACAGTTGTACAGCTTTTGTTATTTTTGCACTATTTCCAATACATGCATTTTTTATTCATTACTTTGTTGACATTAAATTCTAAATTATACTTTATATTCAAGCGTGTTTTTAAACAGACACTGTAAAAGAGAAAAACAGGATGTTTAAAGCTGATGCAGGGTTGCCCCCTGTTGATCACTGCTTATATTTGCAGTCATTTTCAATTAAAGCTCAAAAAACAGTACAACTGTGCAAATTGGTGCCATTTGGGCAACAGAAATATTTAGCAGTCATTACAGTATTAGTAGACTTTGATGGGTCCACAACATACAGACTATCAGAACGTATATATATATGTCAATTTATTCTACCCTAACCCTATCCTACAGTCTACTCTGAGAGTTAGTAGACATGTAGCTGACATGTTGTTGCAAAGTTACTTATATTTGGTGTCCAAAGTGGACTATAAAAATAAAGCGTGCCATTACTATTTTTATTTTCACGACGCATGGCAAGACTTCATTAGAGATGAAGAATAGTGGGTCAATGAGGGATGCTAAATATTAAGAAGGATTGGTATCATAAAACCTGGCCAGATGGAGTGCTAAGATGAACTTCTGTCCTTTCCAGACTGCCTTACAGCTAAACACAAAATGCTGGGACAGAAACTGCATATAAAAACTGGGAATAGGAACAAAACTAATAAAGTTAAAGTACATTTCGACTTAATTCTTTAATTGCGCCTCGATAAACTCCTAATCTGCTGTTTATTAATATTTAAGGTAGTTGTTATGTTTAGGAATAAGGGGAAGGATCTAAAATATGGACATTAATATGCGTTTTATATACTAATAAACAGCTAATATACTATTAACTAGTTGAGAATTGATTCTTAAACTAAAGTGTTATTTATTGTATATTTTATTTTATATAACGCATAAAATGTGTGGTTGGCTGATATAATAAAGCAATAAAATGTGACCAACTTCAGTATCCTGTTAATCAAAAATACAAATGGGGACACGTATCTAGTTCAGTCATGAAACTCTAGATAAGTCCTGCTAGGAAGCAAATCATCGCTACGTGGCATAAGCTGACTGACTAGCTCAACATCTAAATAGTTTGTTGTAATCGTCTTGAAGCACCCTCTACCTCCCCCAGCTCCCCCTGTTTAGATCAGCGTAGCAAAACTACCCCCCAAGAGCAAATACATTGTCCCTGTAAAAACAGTTCAATCCACGGTTTGAGCCTTTTTCGTGTCTGAAATGTCTTTCCAAACCGACCTGGTCTTGTTGCGTTAAGATCTTCCCTGGTTCTTTTTTTATTCGGCTCCTTCTGGAGCAAGCTAAACCACCTGTTACCATCAACACATCAACACAGAAATTTCATCCTTAAGGATTATAGAGGTGCTGCGGTCAAAACCCCCTTTACTGCCCTCAAACGCCACCCAGCTATCAAGCTATATGGCGCGTCTTTCATTAGCCACGGATCTTGAATGATCCTGGTAGATTTAGCATATGTCAAAACAACTCATGTAGCGTTTACAGGCAGTTCATCCCGGGCTTATTCACTCAGCATCAGCTCTATTTAGCTTCTGAGTAAATGCTGAGTAAATGCCTCACATGAACGAGACCTCGCTGGTCATCTCATGCATCTGCCTCAACAGGCCTCTGGAGGCGAACTTGTCTGACAGTGATCCCCGTGCACATGTGTGAGAAGCCGTCTTCGGTTACCAAGTTTATTTTTAGCCCGTTAACTGCCTCAATCCAACTCTGGGGAATGCCATAAGGGCACAAGGCTTTTCCTCCTTCTCCTCCCGTCCCGGTCACTCTCTTTCTCTCTCTCTCTCTCCTCTGAGAGGAGATAGCAGCTTCTCCTACATTCTTCCTCAAAGGACTGGAGCAATGAACGATAGCCCCTTGCAAGTGCTGACTTTGCCTACTTCTCCATACCTTGACCAGAGGCCCGGTATCAACGGCCTGAGGAAGAAGACCCGCGTTTTCCAATCTGAAAAGAACTACCTGAACAACTTCATTCAATGCATCTTCTCCTCCATCGACCTGAGGGACAGGCAGGGCTCCACCGTGGTTGTGGGTGGAGATGGACGCTACTTCAATTCGAATGCCATTCAGGTCATAGCGCAGATGGCTGCCGCTAATGGGGTACAGTTGCGATTCTTACAATATGTTTCTTATAAGACAAAATACAGCGTAGAAACCGTTTTCACTCAAAAAGGATTACATTTCTTTGTACAAATAATTTGAATAAGTAAGTAACACATTTTGAAGCAGAATTAATAAAATGTCAAGTATTTTGATGTAAAACAATCTCTAATAATTCTTAGGAATCTATGTCTATGCTTCTGAATCTCACACATCTTATAGACACTCCCCTGTCTGTATTTTTAGTGGTAAAAACAGTAGCCAGTATTTAATTGGATCAAAACAATTAATCAAAGTTATCCCGAGACGGCTTAAATGTTTTAATCCACTTCAAATGTACTGCGTTCCTATATTTTGATGGCAAGAAATAGGGAAGAAGCTTTATTGGACCTATCGCTCACCTCTTTCTAGTTCTAAATTTGCCACAAAAGATATTCATTCTTGACACAATTGTAAGGTACATATATTTAGGGCACATTACAAGCAAATGGTGACATGGTCTTTAATAGATTTCTAATTTTGCCAATTAGATCTGGCACAGGCGGAAAGATCGTGTTGAGTGAAGTTACTATTGTTGATCTGCTGAAGTGCACTTTTTTAGAGCTCAGCTTTGGCCTCCATTCTGGTGTTATATGTAATGGATATACCTTGTATTTTAATGAAATAGTTTATTATAACATTCTTTCATTTCCAGCTGAGATTTATTTTAATGCTTTATTTTAATAGTCCACATTATACTAACTATGAGCAACTTTGCAATGTATGTCAATAACTCTTATTAGTGTATTAGTAGACCATTAGGTTAGGATTAGTAGAAAAAGTTGACATGCTTACAGAGACACTTATTTTACTAACTATATGCTATCCATAACACTATAGAATAGGTGACACTATTAACTATGATTTCCCTCAATAAATTCTTAATTTGCTGCTTATTAATAGATAGTAAGTAATAACTGCTAAGTTTAGTATAAGGGATGTAGATTAGGGCAATAATATGTGCTACTAAATGGCTAATATTCTAGTAATATGTAAGCAACTAATATATGAGTAACCATAAAATAAAGTGTTGCCATACATCTGGTACCATCAAAAAAGCAGTTTTATCATACTAATACTCTAATGACTGCTAGTTGACTTGTAGTTGGAAAGTTATTTAAAATCAGCAAATGTCTAAAAAGGAAATGTATGTACTGTTTTCTAAAATATGGACCAGTTACAGAGGGTGTTTTATTCACGTGGGCTGGTGATTTTGTCAGGTGGGTCGTGTTGTGATCGGTCAGAATGGCATCATGTCGACGCCGGCTGTGTCGTGTGTGATCAGGAAGATCAAGGCGATTGGTGGCATCATTCTCACGGCCAGTCACAACCCTGGAGGACCTGACGGAGACTTCGGCATCAAATTCAATACCGCCAATGGAGGTTATGTTTCACACGTGATTATGAAGATAGAGGAATGATGTCATATTTTACCCAAAAATCAATGACAGAGATAAGATAGGTACCTAAAATTAGGCTTAAGTTATGATCATAAAGCATTATTTTCTAGTGAGTTTTTGTGGCAGAATGATTTCACTCGAATTACTATTCCATTAAACTATTCATGTGATGTTTTGCAATATTGCAATATTCCCATTGTTGATTTTCATGCACATTTAATTTAATTTAATATTAACCAAAAGTAAAATAATAAGTCATTGTAAGCATGCATTGATCTTTAAATTACGTTAACATTTAAACGTTCATCTTTGACATAAAAAAAGAAAGTTTTATTAAACTGTAATAATTTTTAACAAAATATTAGTTTCAATACACACAATTTAACATAAATGCATCATTTATGATAATGCACAATGGTTTTACTATATAAAAAAAAATAGGGAATGAAATGTACAACATTTTAAGTCACAATATAATATGTAATCGTCATTCATGGGGTAAAATTTGAACCTTCTCCACAATCAAAAAACATAAAGTAGACCCAGTCTCGCAAAGTATACTTTAACAACCAGTTTTGTTTGATAATTCCTCCATACAGGTCCAGCACCAGAGGCTGCCACGAATAAAATCTTCCAGCTGAGCAGAACCGTAGAGGAGTTTGCCATCTGTCCTGAGCTCAGAGTTGATCTGGGGACTATCGGCAAGCAGTCCTTCGACCTGGAGAACAAATTTAAACCTTTTACAGGTGACAACATTTGCAACTCCTGAGCTGTTGATTCAAAAGAATGCCATCTTTTTAAGACGTATGAACAGAATGGATGCATGTCGATTTTCTGTCACGGCAGTGGAAATTGTGGATCCAGTCGAATCCTACGCCAACTCGCTGAGGAACATCTTCGATTTCGCTGTTCTCAAGGAGCTTCTGTCCGGAGACAACCACATACAGATCCGTTTAGATGCCATGCATGGAGGTGAGGAAGCATATTTCTTTTCGGCTGATATAGAAACGGACTGATATAGCCATTGAGTCCCGTAACATCAAAACCATTTCCCACATTTTGAAAAGAGCATTTAAAGTAGCAGCTGCATCTGCTTAATGGAGCTAGATTCTCTGTGTGTGCCAGTTGGGATGAGTTTAGGCTTGCATTGCTGCCCGCTGCTGTGCGAGATTGGGTTTCCGTGCATGATGTGAATGATTAAGACTAGCCATCTGACATAACATTAAAACCAAGCGCAGCTCTCCGCTTTGATTCAAAAGAATGCCATCTTTTTAAGACGTATGAACAGAATGGATGCATGTCGATTTTCTGTCAAAGAGTAAAACCATCCCGCATTGATGAGCCCCTTGAAATGAAAGCAATCTTCTGCATTCGTGTGTCTCATTTGAGCTGTAAAGTCAACTATAGCTGGATTAACTGCTGCGTTTACAAACGTAGGGTCAGATCCGTGTAACCAATTCTTTGCAAATAGTTGTACTCTTGCATTATTGCAAAAGATTTAGGTTAATATGCTTTGCATCGTTGTTGAAGGTATAGTACATACAGAAATACAAATTCTGTCATCAATTTATCTTTATCTTCAAATCTCTCTCTCTATTTTTCAATATTGTTGATTAATTGAAGTAAAAACTGGGGTCCAATGATGTATTTCAACCCCAACAATCTTAAGAATATATTATTTACTGTCGTAGTTATGGCCCCTGGTCTTCTGTCCCGTTAAAAATACTGTACGTATTTCTTGACTGTGCTCAAGAATAAAAGCATCATAATATGTATGCAGATATTTAAGAAGTTGATACCTGTTTCTCCAAAAAAACAATCCTACCGTTATTCTGATTACGAAATGTTCGCTCTATGTTTCTGCGTTTGTTTTTTGATTTCATCCACTGCCAGCGCAGCCGGGATTGTAAGTTGACAGAAAACACAGCATATTGCAGCCACTGATGCCAGCAAATGAGTATTCTAGATTCTGCCCACCCTAAAATCCATCTAAAAGGCTTTACAAGCAGATAAATAAGCTCAACAACTTACAGTGAAAGGCTTGTTAGCTTCACTTGTCAGTTATGCTTGTTACTGTTGCACGTCTTCAATCTGGCAACCCACCCCTGAGCATCCAGTCTTAGGAGCAGGAGAAAATGAATTCTCTAATATTTAAAATTTGGACTCAGTAACCGTTTTAATCCTACATACTTCAACTGACTCTTTGAACCTCCAGTAATTGGGCCGTATGTGAAGAAGATCCTGTGTGAGGAGCTGGGCTCCCCCGCCAATTCAGCCATCAACTGCGTACCCCTGGAGGACTTCGGAGGTGGCCACCCAGACCCCAACTTGACCCACGCCACCGACCTGGTTGAGACGATGAAGAGCGGACAGTATGACTTCGGAGCTGCTTTCGATGGTGACGGTGTAGGTGTCGAGACACTCACCCAAGCAGACGCGCTCATGTGACACTCAGCATAACATTTTCCTGACCCCGGCCTCACTCTCTCCCTCTTTCTAGGACCGTAATATGATCCTGGGAAAGCACGGGTTCTTCGTGAACCCCTCAGACTCAGTTGCCGTCATCGCCGCGAACATCTTCTGCATTCCTTACTTCCAGCACACAGGAGTAAGAGGCTTTGCTAGGAGTATGCCCACCAGTGCCGCTCTGGACATGTGAATATTACTCCTAAATGTTTCACACTGTGTAGATGTGCACTTAACAGGGCCGCCAGCATCTCCGGCTCACTCTGCTGTTTTATCCAGGGTGGCCAGAGCCACCAAGATCCAGCTGTATGAGACCCCCACCGGATGGAGGTATTTTGGGAGCTTGATGGACGCAGGACGCCTCTCGCTGTGCGGGGAGGAAAGTTTTGGCACAGGTAACCAGTGTACCTAGGACTGTAGAGAGCCTTTCAGCAGGAAAAAACAGCAAAAACTCACTTTAGACAACTTAGAAATCCGAGCCAGGACGTGTCAGAGGATGCATGCACATATAAAATACATTTAACATCTTTTTCTGATGGCACTCCTGGTGCAGTGGACAGTGAAATCTCTTAAAAAGCACTCTCACGATCTCCTAACAATATCCGGCGGTAGATGTATGATAAAAGTCATGACCTATCAGCTTCAATCAAATTCTAAGGTGGAAATAACATTGATGGAAATGACATTTAAACAATTTAATAAAATGCATAATTCCTAGGCATGACAGAAGGGAGCTAATCGTAAAGGGCAATAGCTGTTTATATATTATATATTACTTTTAACATTACTTTTTCCCTAATTAATATTACTAAACATTATAAACAAATATTGAATTTAAATCATTTTTTGCTTATACAATATTTTAAAATATTTTATATCAATATCACATTCATACGATGGAATTTAGTATTTTAAAGTGCCACTGTTATGGGTTATGAAAGGTATATATTTTGGTTTTGGGACTCTCAAACAACAGGTTTGACTTGTATGCTAGGTCAAAATCAGTTTCATTTTCTTATAATATGCATTTATTTTTATCTTGTTTGTTTAAAGACAAAGATTCGTTTTTCCAAAACTCAATTGGTGGATTTCATTTAAAGCTGTGTTTGTGAGCAGCACCCAGTGGCCAATAATGAATTTGCATCTTCATCCAGACCGGCCCGAAAAGACCAACAAGTGGGCAGACGATATGCTAATACTTCATTTTAAAGTCACCATGAAGGGATTTGTTTTATAAACGACTCATTTCAATGATTCAGAGTCGACTCTTTCATGCATGGTGCACTTTTAGATTTAAAACCGTGAGGATGTTTTCATTAAATCTGTGTTACAGCATGAAAGCTCATTTTCAAAAATCCATAACAGGGGCACTTTAAGGCCACAAGTCTTGGTCTAATATAAGGATAAAACTCTACATAAACTATATTTTTGAGCATCCAGTACGATTTTAATGCAACAACTACATATTTCTTATGATTTTTAACCCCTAACTGGAACATATAAACGGCTACAGTTAAAGAAACACCTCGTCTCTTAATAGGATCGGATTATATTCGAGAGAAGGATGGGCTCTGGGCAGTGCTAGCATGGCTTTCCATCCTAGCGGCCAGGAGACAAAGTGTAGAAGACATCATGACGGACCACTGGAGAACCTACGGGAGGAACTACTACACCAGGTGCGCTGACTATCAGCACATACAGTCTAGACCTGGTCAAACCTTTGAGTATAGATTGCCCACATGTTTATACCCGACAGATTTGACTATGAGGAAGTGGATTTAGATGCGGCTGTGGAGATGATGCTGGATCTGGAGCTGATGGTTTCAGACAGGGCTTTCATTGGGCAAGTGTTTAGCGCGGGGGAAAAGAAATACCAGGTGGAGGCGACCGACAATTTTGAGTACAGCGACCCTGTGGACGGAACCATTTCGAGGAACCAGGTAAAAAAAAAATTTATAATAATAAAATAAAAAAAGCAGCAAAAAAGCAGGCATTTGTCACAGGGATACTGTAATTAATGTAAGCATTCCCTGAACCCCTGCAGGGTTTGCGGATCATTTTTAAAGGAGGTTCTCGTATAATCTTTCGCCTCAGTGGGAGCGATAGCTTCGGAGCCACAGTTCGTCTGTATATCGACAGCTATGAGAAAGACGCAAACAAGCTCTTTCAGGACCCTCAGGTAAATTGTGACTAATTTTTTATAGGGAATTTATACTTCTAAAACTTGATCCTTCACACATGTGGGTAGTGATATGTAATCTGGATTATGTAATCAGATTCCAAAAATAAAGTTGTAGCTTTTTATTTGAACTAACATTCAATAGTTTATAAAAAGTATAAAAAAAAATGTAAACTTAGTTGAAGTGAGATTTTAAGATAATAATTTCGTAACACATTTGCCTGTAAGGTAATGGTTAGACAACCTCAGGTAAACAAATATATTTTCTTTTCTTTCTTTTTTTTTGGACAAGTGTTTTATATTTGTTTATATTTGACATTCATATGATCACAAATTGATAATTACTTTTCATAAAACACACAAACCCCCTGCAGTCACTTAACGAACCCCATTAGTGCATTATATTTTCTTTCATTATTACATTAGGCTAGATATTATTTTATATTTTACATCATTTTTATATTGATGTGATCACATATTACTTTTGACCCAACCTGTTTATTGTATTGATTTCGTGTAGTAGTCTAATAGGCCAAAGACTATTAAAAATCCTTCAAGCAACTCTTTAGGTCGACATAAAATGTGTAACGTACTAACTACAATTCTTGTCATCTAAATTTAGAATCAGCAACAAACTACTGCACTGTTCTATTCAAAGCCTATGTTTTACCGCATAAAATTTTAAAATGGCAACAAACAAAAAAACGTTTGGAATAAATTGTTATTGTTTTTCAGGTGGCGCTGGGGGAGCTCGTCACCATTGCCCTTCAGGTTTCACAGATACACGAAAGAACCGGACGAAGAGGCCCTACTGTTATTACATGATTATATTAAATGTCATATTTACATTTTTTTATATATAAATATTGCTATCAGCAAAACGTGTAACTGCAGAATCAAAGAGATAGCACGTGAGCAAACGTTCTCCAATCCTTCGCGACTGCTTAGCTTATGAATATTAATCACGTAACGTGACGCTCCCGGAAGGTTACCAAGCAACGCGCCCACGACGCAATTAATATTCATGAGCAAACTACTGACTGAAGTTGTACTCGTAAACGTGCTGCTCTGATGAAACTGGAGCGTAATATTCTGCCCAAAGTAATTGTGAAATGAGACGCAGCTGTGACTGACAGGTAACTACTGCTTGTGTAAACTATTTAATGTGCTATTCCAGCACCGCTCGAGTGCAAATGATTGATTAATTACGGGTTTTTGACGGCAAGTCCTTAAAAATGTGTTTAAATCAGATCTCGTCGTGATATTGTTATATTAATTTGATACTGAATGAATTATATGTCTGTTTAAATGGTCTTGCACGTTTCTCTATGTAGCAAATTCTGAATAAATATACCGGAGTGAGAGTTACAGATTTGTATGTACTGATAATAAGCGTTGGGCTAATAACTTGCACATTTTATGCTTTAACCCTCCTAAATGTGGAGCTGAACTGCAAAATTGAAATAGAAATGAAAAACGGTCAAAAACAAGGTAACGTTAGCCCAAAAGCTGCATCCGGGATATTGTTACACGTGACAATAAAATCTCTCCTGAGGCTTTCTGTAAAAAAACAAACAAAAAATTATATATATACACGATTTGTTTTAATTACAGGATTTAAAAAAAAAAAAAATATTAATATACGATTTGTTTTAATTATAATTAGACAAACTTCTTCCATGATCAGCTAAACCTTCCCTCGCTTTTTAACAGGCCACATGCACATCATGTTATGATGAAGTGGCCTAATTCATGCTTATTTTAAATAGTTCAAGCTTAAGAAATCAGTGACAATGGAAGCTTGTGACTTGCTGCCCTGGTCTCCATCAACACAAGTCATGAAAAACGAGCAGAAACTGGAGGGTAAGAATATCCCACCAACTCCACCTTTCACATCATTACAACTAACATTTAAACAACATCATATCATCACAAAAATATGTTCAAATCAGATGCTATTGAAGGTGTGGGGCTGAAGACAAGGCAGAGGCAAGACTAATCTTCACTCTTTTACCGTAAGGTTTTTTTAAATCGATATCATCCAAATATAGGCTTTGTAAACAAACCAGCTCTTCTCCTTTACAAGACAAGTGTGTAGAATTGCCTTTGAGGGGTATCTCAGCAAATGGATGAAAATTGCCACCACTAACCCAGAACTTCCGAAGGGAAATGAATGTAAGTGATTTGTTATGACTGTATTTAAGTGGAATACTGTGCATAAATAGACAACATCTACAGTCTTTGCATTGCTTTATTTGCAACTTTTTCATTTATTATATATCATTGATATTCCTCACTTTCGATTCAGATGAATTCATGAACTGCAGGGACGGAGGTGCAGTCTGGTCAAACGGAGGTCACACAGGTCATCTTATTCAAGCACAGCACAACATGTCAGTTGGTGTTTCTCATTTTTATTCAATACATATAAGCTCAGTTAAAAAATAATGTAAAAATGCAGTTTAAATGAATTTTAATTGACAAGAAGTCAAAATTATTAGAATGTCCTAAAAAAAAAAAAGTTTAATTATAATAATGACTTAGTATCTCATAATGTGCACCTTTTTTATTTAACCTTTATCCTTCGACTTATTAATAATTGATTTACCAAAGCATTCAATATGATGGAATGTGCTTCCATGCAAGGACTCATTAAAACACCCTTATTATGGATTTCTGAAAATGAGCTTTCATGCGGTGCGTAACACAGCTTTAAACATCCTGCAAAGTTTACTATTTAAAAGTGCACTGTATCTAAAATTAAGGTCTTTCTAAAGAATCAGGAGGGCCACTGTCTTGCAGAGTTTTGCTCCAGTCCTGCCTGTAACTTACTAGTTATCCTGAACAGCTTGATTAGCTCGAGAACCAGGGTTGAGAAAGCCTGCTCTAAACTTTTTACGGTCATTATATGCAGCCCTGTTCAGAAACGCACCAAAGCAAAACAGACACGGGTGGAACGCATGAGACGACTCTACACGCAGCGCAAAGCTCCAGGTGATTCCTCCTGTAGACGCATGTGCAGTGCGTTCTTTCAGAGACCTCACCTCACCTCAGTTTCTCCTGGGTCCCCCTTTAGAGACTCCTGGAGCTGCTCTGGGTCCAGATGAGCGGGAACACTGGGAGCGAGAAATGGACGAACTGCTGGAATGGACTAACTCCCTTCCTCTCAAAGACCTAGATGAGCTACTCTACGCACACATTTAGACATCACAAACGGTTTCATTTATTTTTATTTTTTTATGATTAAAAAGTTTACAGTAAAATCAGCTGAATATAACAGTACGACTCAATAAAATGCACCTTCCGTTTTATTCGATCTATCTTTCTTGTCTGGCTTAAGCCTCTTTTCCACCATCAGGTGCTCACCGTGTAAATGTACTCTTATTGTTTTGGCTATGGTTCGGTTGTCCATTGTGGCACTGATAACAGAGATATTAACAGTTCATCAGTCGTTACCCCGATAAAGCAAGTATGGTATTTTGCTTCACTGAAATAGCATGCTTGACCAGCAAAAGAGAAACACATTTGTGCTTGTGCCACCTTTCTTACAAGCATTCAGCCTGATGATAGAAAACCAGCTATATATATATTATCCAGGAAATACAACAAATATGCTCCCTGTGATATTAAGCCACCTCTGTGTTTTTTTATCTTTAAGTAAATCATACGCGTTTACATGAATTATGAATTAGCATTAGCAAGTTCTGTGATTTACTGAAAATAAGCAAATTAAAGAACAAAGATGCATTCAGATCATTTCTGTAATAACCAATGCAGGCTACCAAGAGCAAAGCAAATTAGTAACTATTGTGTCATGTCAGAATGGGTTAAAACCACTGATCTACTTGGTTTGGGAAAGTTACTTTTAAAAGTAACCCATTACAACATTCTGTTGCTTTTTATGGAAAGTAATGCGTTACATTACAGGCCTTTTTTTGCATTAGTTACTTGAAATAAGTAATCTGATCATGTAACCTGCATGACGCTGATCTAAAATAGATATCAATATATATAGATCAGTGGTTAAAACATGCATTTGGAGCATTAAAGTCCCCCTATAATTAAAATAATTAACATTTTTGGGGTGTTAATATCAATTTTGGTCTTAAAAGGTATCTATGAGCAAATGTGTTATATATATATAAAGAGTGGCAAAATTTGCATTTAGGAGATATAAGCGTTTAACGCTTGAATTTCCGTTACGTCTATCAAAAGGGCGTAACGTTTTTTTTTTTTTACGTTACCTTGTACTTCAGCTTGTCATTAAATAGCCTGACCAATCAAATGCTCTGTTGAATCTGAAGCACCCGCCCCTTACACTATAAATATACGCTGAAGCGGTTCACGGTATTTTCTGTCATCCGGGTACTTCTCGTCTACTGTTTTTTGAACGCTATGAATTCAGACATACCTCTCGCCTCGCATACTGTATAGTAGGGAAGTATGCTGTTTTGGACGGGGCGCACAGAGCGAATCGTACGCTCATGTTGAATCTAGGGGGTAATCTGTTCGACTGTGGCTGTCAAATGTGGCTTTACCACATAGTTCAATGGCTCTGGCCAGAGTAGATATAAACAAAACGCCATTGGCTATGTTAAAAAGGGAGCGGGGACGTGTCCTACCCCGTCTTCCTGTTTCAGTTGAAATTACGTCACATAGAAAAACGCTACGTTTTTCAAGGCACTTCAGGGGACCTTTAAATAATGGCATATATACAATAAATTTGTTACCCTAAACCTTAAAGTAAATTTTGTTGCATGATTAATTTAAAAACATATTTTTTGCAAGGACATTTCTACAAATGCGTATGCAATAACGTTTGTATTGGTTTAAGCTTTTAGTAAATCTGACCTTACATTTGATGCAGCTTCAAGTGCTGAGTGGTGTGTTAACCTAGTAAGAATACACTGTATTAGCAGAGTGTTTTTGGAGGTAGATGATTAACAGGCAAAGATTTAAAGAGAAAGCAACATGCATAATTTTCTTATTCTAATGAGAAAGTTACTCAATGAATCTGCGTGTGTAACTGATATAATGAATGGAAGCTACATGCTGTCCCTAGTGAGCAATTTCTCAAACTCTTTTATCAGACCCTTAAAGTCAATTCTGTTTTCTGGTGCGTGACTCCAGCAACTGCGCATCAGACTGTAGACCTGCAGAAACAGACGCATGTCTATTGAAGGATTTACCCCTAATATGATATAAAAAACTAAATCAAAGAAAAGAGATCTTACCATTTCAGGGCACGAATCCGGACGTGGCATCCTCCAGCCTTTCTCAAGAGCTTCTACCAGCCTGGTCATGGTCATCTGCCCTTGAGACCGGCCAATCGTCTGAAGGAATACCTGCCAGACAAATATACGGGAATTAGCAGATGAGTCACTTTATTATAATGCGTGAGGTATTTGATATCAGGTTTGTAATACCTGTGGTGGGCTGTGCTCCCGGTCACAGTAGGTCATGATTTCAAAGAGAGTGACCCCGAAAGACCAGACATCGGATGCCTTGTAGAACTTACGATTAATCAGGCATTCTGGAGCGTACCTGCACGGAGGAAATGACTGGGCTTTAGCTGGACCTTCAGTGGACATCTGTTCATATATACAGTGAATCTATGGAATCATTCGTGCTTAAAAAACAATTAGTGTAAAGAAAAAAAGTCAATACAAGTCAGTATGGGTTTTTTAATGTTTAAAATGCTTTCTGCTTCTATATATTTAAAAATCAAACTTATTCCCGAAATTATTTTCAGTTTTTAGTGTCACATAATCCTTCAGAAATCATTCTAATATGCAAATTTGTTGCTCAAGCAGCATTTCTTAATACCGGTTTTGAAAAAACTATATTAATATTTCATTTTTTAAGAATTTGTAAAATTATAAGTGTCACTTTTAACCAATGCAATACATCCATGCTAGATAAATATAAATACTAATTACCTTAAAAAACTGGAAAACCTCATTTGATAAGAACGATGTAAAATGTTCTTTACAAATGCATTATTTAATTTTTTCAAACATGGTTTTTGAAAATTGTTGTTAAAAACGTATTACGGTTATCTGCTTTTGCAAAACGACCTCTTACAAAAAGCAGGATCGAGTGTTGCTTTACCAATACACAGGACTGTCCTGTTCTTCTGTCACTTTGTAATATTCCTTTTCATTACTGATGCACTTAGTCAGGCCAAAGTCCCCGATCTTCACAAGTGATTCATTCTCCACTAAGATGTTTCTCGCTGCCAGATCCCTGTGGATGTAGTTTTGAGACCCTAGGTACTCCATACCCTGACAAAAACACAATATTTATGCTGATTATATCTGAATATAAGTGAAAATGGGTGAAGCTCTCTGTATACATCTATATGCCTATAGCCGTCTGTTGCCTATAGTCATATGTTACCTGACATATCTGAAGAGCATAATGCAGCAGTCTCTTCTGATCGATGTTGGCTTTGTTACGGGGCAGGTATTCTTTCAGGCTGCCAGAGGGCAAGTACTCCATAATGAGTTTGATGTTTGATCCTCCTGAATGACACACATTCACCCCAAGCAATTATACAGTAAGTACGTATAAACGGGCTATACATTCATGTGTGATTGAGGTATGTAGTCTTAGTTATGAGGTTAAAAAGCCATCAAGATTAGAAACTGACGTAATGTTTGTAAACGGGTGTATCTGTGCTCATGGCTTGCCTTCATCGTTGCAGATGCCTTTGTATTTGACGATGTTTTCATGGTAGAGGTTTCTGATGGTGCTGATCTCTTTCCACAGGTTGCTGCTCTCATTTTCTGTTTTCAGAGATTTGACAGCCACCATCTCACCTGTCTGATCTCCTTTAGGATCATACCGACACAGTTCCACCATCCCAAAGTTACCCTGGACAAGATAAAGAACAATACAAGCGGATGATGAATCAAGAGCACATTAACACAAGGTGATTGTGGGATTTAAGAGGGGTGAGAGGAAATGCTGGGATCCTATAGTGAATAAATCAAGCGTGAGGCTGCTTTAACTTGGTCCAGATTTCAAATTCTAATGAAATGTGTACCACAAACCCATTAAAATCTCTATAAAATCTCTATTATACAACTTCTGTAAATTGGTTTTGTTGTATCATAACTAAAATAAAAGCTTAATATATACAAATAAAAGCTAGTAGTAAATATAAATAAAAATCATATTAATAATACTAGAATAACACTAATTGGGAATGAAAATGTCTACAAAAAAATATCATAAAAAATATATCAGTAAAAAAATAAAATGTCTTTTATTAAACCTTCTAGTGCTTTCCAATACAATTCAATAGCAATCATGTACATGTTATATTTGTAACAGTACATGTCTAGTACCTCTCCAAGTTTCCTGATTTTCTTGAGAAACCTTCTCTTAAAATCTGTAGGATCAGTCTCCTGCGGAGGAATTGCCTCCATAAGAGGAAGTGCTGTAGGGAAAACAAATAAAATAAATTCACTAATTTCATTTACTACAAATACAACCAAATAGTTACTTTAAACTGTGTTTTAAAATGTAAATAATCAAATTTTTCAAGAATATTTTTTAAATAAAACATTTCCTTCTTTCTTTGTTTTTAGGGTGAAAAACTTTTTTTGACGTAATTGATGACTTCTTTTTTTTAAAATTTTAATCTATAGCATAAAGAAGAGGTAAAGACTATTATTGTTAGTGATGATCGTGTGATATTATGTGGCAGATACCCTTCTCGTGCTGCTCTTTGATGCGTCCCAGCTCTCTCACTATGGCTCTGAAGAAGGGTCTCTTCTTGGGGTCATAGTTCATGCACTGTGAGATCAGTTCAGCCAGTTCGCTGATGCTGGGAGTGACCAGAGTGCCACACACCTCGTAGAACCGCTCTTTCTGTTTATGCACACACAGATGGTAGATTTAATGTGTTATATTCAGAAACAAAAGGTCCATAATTCCAATAAAACAACTGCTGCTTCGGGCAAGTGTCATATTAGAAGAGTCAGGCACCTCTGAGAGTTTCTTTTCACGCAGAGGCACCTCGCCATTGTAGCAGATCTCCCATAACGTGGTCCCAAACCCCCACTTGTCTGCAGCGATGCTTAGCGCTTTGGTGTTTTTAACACACTCCGGAGCGATCCAGGGGATCCTGTCAATGCACTCTGAGCACAATCAAGAGCGTTAGTACAGAAAAATGGGCTCTCAGAAACTGTCATTTAGTAAAATCCAGGATTTTGGGAAACACAGCCCAGAAAGGGATACATAAAAAAATATTCTTTTTTACTCGAGAAACAAAACAAAATGCAATTACTTTTTAAGACATATAACCATTTAGATATAATGTTATACACTGTATGTATGGAGTAGTTTTGTAAAATGATTTATGAAGTTACATTAATGTCAAAAGGCTTTTGTAAAAAAATATATTTAGACTGCAGCATTCAAAATGATACATTTTTTCATCTGAAAGTGAAAGTTAATAAAAGTAAAATTAATTTACTGTGTCCGGAAAAAGTAGAATTTTCTGTATTGATGCTGCAGCAATTGAGTTAAATATTATTAGTTAAAATTATGAGTTAAATTCAAAGAAATGTATTCACATTATATTATTTTAAATTGGATTATTATGTATGTGACATACAATGATTGATCATGAATATTTAAATATTTTAATGTCACTACAGTGTATTATATTAATAGTATGTGTAATAGGATTTTTAAAAATATGAATAAAACATGAATATGATTAAAAATGCAGTAATAACACTGTATTAAAGGTCTCATGTTGTGCACCTTTTTGGAGATTTATTTTAGGTGTCCTAAAAAATATATATTTGCGGTATAAGTACCAAAAAGCATCTCGATGTATTTTTAGCTCTGTGAAAAACAGGTTTTTGATTTTGGCCTCTCTAATTAATATTCATGTGCCTCTCTTCTGATTGGCCTGTTTTTTGTTTTTTTTTGCACAAGTGATGCACGACCAGGCCAATCAAATGCAACAACATCACAATTATGTCACAGCGCTAGCAACAATAGTTGTTGATAAAAAGTTTAAGATTTAAAAAAAGTTAAGTTAAAGTTAAGTTATGAATGATTTACAAATTCCAAAATGCAAACATAATATACTGACTTTCAATGTATTATGGAGGTTAAATTATTTTACTATTAATTGCCCACTTTTATAGAACAGGGCTATAAAGAGGCTCTCCGGATGAGTGTGAAGGAGCGTGTGTTACCTGTTTGGCTGAGCACAGCGATGGACAGCCCAGGATCACTCAGTTTAATGAAAGGACCACCTTGTCCTTCTAAACCATTCAGCTTCAACAGGACATTTTTAGCACAGACATAGCCATGAACAAGCTTCTTATCCTCCTGAAAGAGAGAAAATAACACAGTAAGTCTCAAACATCCCATTAAAGAATCATGTAACTACCTCATGAGTAGAAAATGGATACTTGATAACTGCCAAATGTTATTATTATGATATATGAATACCATTAAGTAAGTAAACATCTCTTTTGTCTGAATCTGTTATTCAGCTAATTCATACAGACAATGACTTCTGAGTTAAATTTTCTAAATTAATTTTGATATTTAAAATTAATTTAAAATATGTAGGCTGTGTAACTGTACAGAGGTGTAGAAGGCTTTAAGTTTGGCATAATCTTTTTTTTTTTTAAATTAAGATGCTAACTATTTGTACACCTTACATGGTAAACTAAAACCTAAATAAATACAGGAAAGCTAAAAAAAAAATAAATCGAAAAAAATAACAAAACTGAAATATTAATGCTACAATATTATTATGGTTAAATCATACAAAAATGTCCCAGATTCAGAATGTTTAATCATTTAGTCATTTTGCAGACACTCTTTTCCAAAGCGACTTACAAATGGGGAATACATCAATTAATTACCTCAATTAAAAAGGAGGTAAAATATTTAGGTATTACAATCTCAAAAGACGTAGAGAACAGAAGTGTTAAATATTCAAAAAGGTACGTCAACGAACTCTTGTTTGGAGACTACTACAGTGTTTGGATATTCAAGTACACAGTGTATGCTTGAATATCCATGTTCAATGTTTAAGTCGTAGAAATCACTGACCCAGACGTTGTAACAATCTCACAAAATGTAAACAAGGCTGAAACTTGAATATCGTACCAAATAACTGAGGACACTGGAAAGCTGCTCCGCAACCTGAAACTTCCAGGAGGGCGAGAGTTCAGAGCGATGATTTCTCATGAACAGATCCAGAGGGCCGTGCTGAACAAACTCCTCCACCATAATGACTGAGAGAACAACAAGACATGAGATCATCTGCAGACGCAGGCCAACTGCACCTTTAACTTTACAAAGCATCGTTGCATTTTTGTCTGATGGAGCGGGCACTTACTGTCCATGCTGTGCATACATATGCCATACATCAGAACCATGTTTTTATGAGAAATGTGCTGCATTACACTGACTGTGTCCAGGAAGGCCTAAGAACAGTAGATGGGGGTTTTTCAGTTATGACTACTAGTAGAATAGTCTGCCTACTCTGTATCAATAGATGTGGTGCTACTTACAGAAATGTGTCCTGCTGCCAGGACCTTCAGAACCACATCCACCTCCTCATGACCTGACGAACCGTCATCATCCTCATTTTTCAGCTTCAGCTTCCCAAAATAGATGTTTGTGCACGTGCCTTGGCCCAGGTGTTCATCCTGTTTCATAAACAACACTTTCAAAACACTGCTTTCCATTTCTAGGCTACAGGTAATATTATTATTATTATTTTATTATTACTTACTGATTGATTATTATTTATACACGAGCCTGCTGGAATATTCAACTTAAACTGGAACACAATCACTGAAGCTGGTCTAACCTGGTCTAAGACATTTTCTTAATTAGTATTTTTTAGCAAAAACACCTAAACATTCCTTAAACCGCTTCATTAAAAATAAGGTTCAAGGATTTTGATTCAAATTTTAACTTGCCTTGCCAACATTTTCACTGCCACCAAAAATTCAATAGTTGTTTATATTGTTCCTTTTGGTTCCTGTTCTCTACCGTTCGAATAAATAAGCTTATACGGCTCCTGAATTTAACATTTTAGTTTCACAATTCTCAATTCTAATTTTGATACCACAGCAAAAACTACTAGTCTAATAAACATGAAGCTCAAACACTATTAGAGAGTTATAAACAAGTTATAGCACATAAAGATACAAACTAAACAATGCATAAAACATTTTGGTTTGTAGGTGTTTAAGCACAAAGCATAAAAACGTGCATAAATGAAAACATTTTCGTGTCGACGCAGCAGTGGCCCAAATGTCTTTCAAACATTCACACCGGCCCTGAGCCATCAGGAAATATTTATTGTCAAGCCATAATTCCTAAAACAACAATAAAGGTCTTGACGTAGGTATTTGAGGTACTTTTTATCTTAAAATCGTATCTTTTTATCGTAATTCGGAATTTATTTCTTAGCTTACATCCCACGATTCTGACTTACTTTCTCGCTCCAGTTTTTTTCTTGAAAGCAATAATCGTGAGAATATATGTGCGATTCTAAAAAAGTCAGAACGTATATATGATATGTGTGCTCACGTCACACGCTTCCATAAAAATACCGTTTTGTCAAATTTTAACAACAGCAGCTGGTTAAATCTGGTCAATATTCTGTCGCTGATAGTTAATTACCTCTACAAGATTTTAGCAGTGCAGCATGGTTGTTTGATCAGCTAACACCAGCTAGAAACCAATGACTTCTTTTCAAACCACAGAGCCCCGTTTAGGTTGGATCTTCCAGGAGGATGCACCGGTAAATAACTTCTCACTACAGAGAAGTGTACTCGTTTCCTATGAAATTTATTACATTTTTTACATCGTGCATATAACCGAACAGTTTTTAGATGTCCAACCTGAGTGAAGTAATTTCTGAGGATCCTATGGATGACTGCATTATTGAAGGAAGAGTGTGGCGATGCTGAATCTTGCCTGGTCATCATGATGAGGTTGGATTGCTCTGTGAAGCAGTAAATGGAAGATTATTCACGTTTCTGCAATCTTTTAAGACTGATTTTAGCTGAATAATAATCTAATATCCCTAGCAAAAAAAAGAATGATAATGATTAAAGTTATTATTATTGAACATTATTAAAGTAGTAATGTCTTTAATACTTTTGGCAGAACTACTTGGCAGTCAATGGGACAGTCAAAATTTTCTGGTTTTCACCCAAAATATCTTAAATTCCATTCCGAAGACGATCAAAGCTTTTACAAGTTTGGAACGACATGGGGGTAAGTGATTAATGACAAAATCTTCATTTTAAGGTGGAGTGACACATTATTTACCCAAGATCTACTGATATAAAAATAAAACAACTTTATAAACGGTATTACAGTACACATTTCTTAATATTAAGATTCAAATGTTTTAATGTCATTGTTGTTGTGGATATTGATTGAATTATCTTTAAATTATCGGTGTTTAAATGCGAGATATTTCGTTTCAGCCCAATTAAAAGTAAATTAAGAACAAAATTAGTTGTTCCAATTCAGCAGACTACAACTATACCACTTTAGTAAAAGCACATAAATATATAAATATGTGTCAAATTATATTTCTAATATACTTTACATTTATTTAATGAATAAGGCCTCTCAATTATCCTAACTTTGCATGCCAATTAATTAGATTACACTAGTGTTTCCTACAGCCCATCCATCCATCTATTTTCTTCCGAGGCAGCAGTCTAAGTAGGGACTCCCAGACTTCCTACAGGATTTAGTTTTTCCCCGTTTTTCCCTACATACTGTGCACAATCATGCCACTGCTTGAGAATGAGAATAAACATAAAAATCTAGTGAAGTCTGAAGCTAAAATTCAATTTTTTTTTTTTAAGAAAGCCCTAGCCATCTATATTTGAAATATCATTGTTTGGAGTGAAGCTCAAGTACCTTTGGGTTGGGGTGGACAGCCACGCTCAAGTCTTAAGCTGATGTGTTCTGTTGTGAGACACTGGCCACTCAGGTGGTCCGTCAGCTCTCTCAGAGTGGGCTTTACAATATCTGTCCCGGTCAGGAGGAAGCCCTCTGCGTTCGCCTCAATCTGAAAGTTCTTGAAGGTTTTGGTGATGCTGCCTTGACAATCGCGCTAGAACAAAAAGGTCCGTTTTCATTCGTGTTACTTACTCGGTGTGAAACTAAGAAAATGCCAATATCTTTATTCTGCGTTTGCTTGACATGGACTGAACCTTTACTGAGGTTCCTAAAGCAGCATATACAGTAATAAAGCGAGTACCTCGCTGCAAATGACAGTCAAGAGAATGTGATTGAAGTCTTGAGTGCTCCAGCGCAGCAGGTACATGCCCTCTTCATAACCTTCCTGCTTGAGTTTATGGATAGCATACTCTGTACTGAGGGGTACAAAAGAGATACCATTACATCGGCTGTACAAAGACATTCTTCTACGTCATGTGATGACTCTATATTACACCGTTGTAGATGCTGAAAAACATGCTTAAGTCTTTTATATATTCACACTAATACTAAAAATACACTCACATTGTTCCAAATCTGTTTGACTTCTTCCATAGCTTACAAATCTCATTCATATTTGCAATTTTTAAAGAGGAAGAAGTTATTATGTGCTAATCAGCCCGTCTTCTCTGTATCAAATTATGCCAGATCAAATTAAATGAAGCTACATTTTCTATGTAACTGACTTCACCCAAACTTAAACTTGAAGGACCAGTCTTAGCAGTTTATGTAGCCCCACCCAGCACGAATATTTATTAAAACATCTCCCTTTGTGTTCCACAGAAGAAATACAGTCATGTGGGCTTGAAACGATTTCAGTTTAACTATTGGAGTACTAACTTGATTGGACCATGGCAGCCCTCTCGTATGTTGTTTTCCAGTGAGACGGGAGCCACATCCCTGCAGAGGAAATGATGAGCATCTACTGTGAGCCTAAAGTATCCATCTACCAGACAGGCAAAAGACAACGCCTCCTCGTAGGATGCCAGCTTCAGCTCCTGAAGAAGATCACAACCGTAAAAAAACGGGTTTAAGAAAAGGTCTGATTGTCTTTAAATGAATCTCACTGATCGCAGATCTCGCAGCAAGCCTCACCATGTTTTTGTTGTCCTGTTTGTATATGGTAACCACAGAGTATTTGATGAGAAGATGCGTTATCTCATTAAAGTCTGAAAAGAGAGTCCATCTGTCCGGTTCTGCATCATGCGATGCTAATTTACTCAATTTCTTGCTGTCTCTCTTTGATTTACGTCTCTCCTGATTGGTCCATGGATCCGAACTCGCCTTTAAAAAATGAATATGTTACTATAAAAAACTGTAGAGTTAGAAACAAACAGAACTCTATACTGAAGTGTGAAACTTCAGCACATACACGTTTATATGTTCGTTGAATTATTATATAATACATCAAGAATGCATTCAACTGACCAAAAGTAATAATGTTTCACAAATTTAAAATAATGCCGTTCTTTTTTTTTTTTTTGACTTTGTATTTATTAAAGGAACGCTTCACTTCTTTGGAAATAGGAGTTAATAAGTTGATTTTTACCGTTTTTGAAAAATGAGCGTATTTGAAAACTATTTTTTAAAACTAAAACCGCTAAAATAAAAAAAGTTAACAGAAATAAAGTCGAATATAAAAAAAAATTACATTAACATTTACAACAATGACATTTGCTACATTTCTCATTTTTATTTAGGTTCAAACTAAAACTAAAACTGGAATTTAAAATTTTTTTAAAACTTTATGGACATAAAAAACTAACAAAATTCTAACAACTTTAAAATGAAAATATTCATTCATTATATGAAAATGAAAACAATGTCAAAATATTGGTAAAATAACCTCAATAACAGTATCTCAATAATACTAACATAGAACAGAGCAGCACGGATGTTTTTATCATTTCTAATAATAATAATTGTTTCCTGAGCAGCAAATCAATATATTAGAATGATTTCTGAAGGATTATATGTGTCACACAATCCTTCAGAAATCATTCATAATTAACATATTATATATATTATCTGAAGGCTGAATAAATAAGCTTGCCATTGATGTATGGTTTATTAGGATAGAACGATATTTAGCCCTGACATACAACTGTTTGAAAATCTGAAATCCGAGGGTGCAAAAAAATCTAAATATTGAGAAAATCACTTTTAAAGTTGTCCAAATTAAGTCCTTAGCATAATGCATGTTACAAATCGTTAATGAAGTTTTAATATATTTAAGGTAAGAAATTTACTAAATGTCTTTATGAAACACAATCCTTAATATTCTAATGCTTTTTGGCATGATTTTTTTTTATTTTGACCCATACAATGTATTGTTGGCTATTGTAACGAATATACCTGTGCTACTCGAGACCGGTTCTCCATGGTCACATATATATTAAAATAAAAAACATTATACTTATACATTAAACTTATACTTAACATTTTGAAAGGCAGTGTCTCATCACGCACTATTTGTACTATTATTTGTACTTCTGCCTCCTTACCTCGGTGGAGACTTTACACCAATGAATGCCAGAAGTGCCAGACACCAGGATCTTGTAATGAACACCAGCATCGCTGCTAGAGTCTGTGATCAATTGCTCATTCTCATGTATGATGAGAGAAGAGGGTTCAAACACCTCCTGGCCGAAGTGCTTCGTTAGAGTCTCTAAAGTGGACAAACATTTGACCTTCAGGTTATGGGTTTTGATGTTGTAGCCCTGCACAGTGTTCCTGTTGAATTCCTCGAGGAACACTTTAAAGACGTTGGCGATGCGCATACGAGTGAGAATGTTCCTGTGACGTATGGACTTGTACAGGACCTTGGGGATGTAATTCTTGTACCTGACAAAGATAAAGGAAGCCGTGAAAATTACAGGAGGGTTAATAGTTATATAATTTCTCATTACTGGTGGATGACATTAGGGGGGAAAACAGAGATGACTAAAGGCACAATCTTACACCTGTGACAACAACAACAACAACAGCATTAATAAATCATTATATCTACATATTCATGTACTGTATTTTAAAAAAAGAGCTGTTAATCAATTTTTTTAAATACCATTGTTGAAATTAACACATGCAATTATTTTCTATTATTATTCAGTTTTACTGTCATCATCAGTGTTTCTTTTTTTCCAGTTTTTATTTATTATTATTATTATTATTATTTTGTTTTAGACTTTCCTTTGCTTGCTTTTTTTAATGTTATTATTGAATGTTTATTTTATCTGTCATGTGTCTTATTTAATATTCACATATTTATATTAAAATGGAATATTATTGTTAGTGCTATCAAATAATAACTTGTGATTAATTCCATCCAAAATAAAGTTTTTGTTTACATGGTATATGGGTGTGTACTGCATAAATTTATTTTGTATACATAAATACACACACATGCATATATATAAGAATATGTTACACACACATATATATATATATATATATATATATATATATATATATATATATATATATATTTTTTTTTTTTTTTACATACAATATAAATTATATAAATAAAATCTAAATGTTTAAAATATATGCTATATGTGTGTGTTTTTATATATACATAATAAATGTAATTTTATTTTATTTTAGATTCGATGTACACACACACACACACACACACACACACACACACACATATATATATATATATATATATATATATATATATATATATATATATATATATATATATATACAAATAAATAAGTTGGCATCAGTATGAGATTTAAAACTCAGAAAAAAGTGAAAATGAAATATAAAGAAAAAAGAAGAACTAAAAAAAGTCTCATTAAATACAAAGCAAATAAAATAAAAAAAATGCACTTACTCAAATTCGCAGACAGGAATATTTTTTTCAATAGAATCATGGGAGATGGCCATCACTGCCATACCCAAACACTCATTTTCTATCTGCTGGACGTCGTTCTCTTCATAAGCACTACGCAGAGGCGCCAGACCGCTCAGAAAGTCAAGCTGGCTCTGCAAAACACAAAAACACGCATTCAAATGAGCAGCCACAAACCTCTTGAACAGAACGTCATTTAAAAGTCACAGTACCTGTGCGTAGAGGTACGTCAGTGAAACTCTGTCCAGAACAGCCGCCTCCATGGACCCCGTCCCTTTCTTGAGACTGTGTCTGAACACCGGAGGACATGTGTTGAGAGAAGAAGTCCCATGCCAGTTCGTAAAATAGAACCTGTCCCACAAAGGTCATCAAAACGGAAACGTGCGACATCATTTCAAATGTCATACAAAACAGGGAAGAAAAACGAAGAGAAATGGCAAGTCTACCTCATGCGATAGTACACCTTCAATCTTGTAGTCTCATCAATAGTGAAGGAGTGATTGGGTGGATACCAGATCTTGCTAAAGTCATCATAAAGGGCGAAAAAATTGCTACACAGCGGTGTTATACCTGTAACAGCGATTCATTATTATTGAGTCTGTGATGATTACTGTTTATTTTGTGGATTTGCTGAAAACCTACCCAACTTCTTGGCAGCTTCAACACACAGCTCCTCTGCTGTGAAACTTCCCGACAGATGAATGAGCTGGTGTGTGTCTGGCAGGTAAAAATGTACCTCGAGCCCCTGTAATATCACCGAGGCCATGACTACTTCTGGTTTTTCGGCGCTTTATTAATGAGGTCCCGGCAAAATTCCATTCCAACAGTTTCCTAAGTATAGCAAAATAAGTTACTGTCATCGCGCGTACGGCACAGGACAACATTTTCCCGTGTGAGGTACAGCACAGCATTTACTTTACGAACACCTGGACTCTTTACGGGCAGCTGAATAGAAACCGAAAGTTCACAGAAGAGCTCGATTCGGGACTAACACCCGTCTCTCGGTTTTCAGTGTTTATCGGTAAATTCTTAAAACGACATCGAACGAACTCAAAAACGGTAGCAAGCGTGGAAACGAATTTTACCTTGCCGTCGAAAGCGCATCCGGACCAGATAGGCTTCCAAGGAAACTGACGGTGACGAAAATCGAGATTCTGATAAATTACGTGACCGACGCGTCGAATCTGATTGGCTGTTTGGCGGTGACGTCACCTCCATTTAACCCTTAATTCAGCGGAGTTTCTGTCGCTTTGACTTCCAGCGAAAAACACAACGAATCTGTGTTCGGATGTCCACGATTTAGCATTTTCTGTTCTCGGATGTTGTCGTTTTGTTGACCCCCCTGCCCCCAATATAAACCTGCGCAGTATATTCTATTAAATATGTATGCGTTTTATTGTTTAGGCTATTTTAAGACGAACTAAGCTAATATGATCATCAATCTTATTAGATATATAGACAGACAGACATATGAACTAACAACGAACGATACTTTAAAAGTATTTATTATTCTTAGTTAATGTTACTTTCAGCAAATTCAAATGCAAAAAAATAAATAAATAAATAAATAAATAAATAAATAATAATAATAATGGTATTTTATTTAAAGGACCTGATGATTTACCAATAAAACGGGCAAAATTAAAACAGCATAACGTTAAATGTAGATACGCACTTTAACAAATATCTTGTTTGTTGTTAGTTAATGCATTAACTAATAATAGTTACAGATTGAACCGACGTAAATACTACTTCTAATAATTATTATTATTATTTATTTATTTATTTACTGTTATTATGGGGAGCTTCGGATCGGTAGATTTTTTTTTACCTTTCAAAGCACAATAACATACAAGAAACAAAAAAGACAAATTAGTAATTCATTTGTTATTAATTTGTCTTTTTTTTTTAACACCGTGCCAGGGATCGCACGCAAGGCCGAAGCAAACATACAAGATACAATCAAATAAATATATCGTAAGTTCTCAGACTTTTAAGGTTTTTAAGATCAGCGGATTCTCGAAGTTTTTGTAAGACTGCAGCTTTAAGGGTGTATCGGTAGTTTGAGGAAATAGGAAGTCAGTCCGGTAACATTTAGCACAAAGGCACAAAAACAAAGGCGCTCGTGAATGATGGCAGGAATCAAAGGTAAAACTAACTCTTTTTCAGATCAGTGCAGCACTTTATAACGCCTTTTAACACTTTAAACAAACCCGTCCGATGCTTTTACGAGCGCGTCTGCTGTCGAGAGTAACCCAAGTCTCGAGTACTTTGTTGAAGTTTCATAACCACAGACCGCTACGCGAAACGTCCGAGCATAATATAACCGAAGATAGTGCAGATTGTTTAGTTAAAGTCGGTTAGGTGTCACGTAGCGATGGTAAATAACACGTTGGTTGAAGTTTTTATATTTATATGCGTTTTAGTCATCAAGTACGTCACCTCTGTAGTTGCGCGCCGTGGCCGCTAGGGGGCCGTACAAACGCGCGCTCAAATCCTCGGCCCTTGACTGACCTGAATGATTGCTTTTCAGCTCTGGTCGCGTTATCCTTCAGCGGCGCACTCGGGCTGACTTTTCTCCTTTTGGGATGCGCTCTGCAACAGTTTGGGTAGGTGTATGTTTTTCTTTTTTTTTGGCTTCTGTGAAGCGGAGCAGTGCAGCCATTCAAGATAACCTCTACGTGCTTCTTTCCTCACAGAGTGTACTGGCCGATGTTTGTCCTGATCTTCTACATCCTGTCACCTATCCCGAATTTGATATCCAGGAGGCACGCGGACGACACTGAGTCAAGCAATGCGTGCAGGGAGCTCGCATACTTTTTAACCACTGGAATAGTGGTGTCGGCGTACGGCCTGCCCGTTGTGCTCGCACGAAAATCTGTGGTGCGTACGGAATAAGCTTTATGTCCTGCTTCGGTTTCATCTGGTCCTTTTATGTGCTAAAAAAGGAACGGTTCTCGCAAAAATTAACATTTTGTCATCATTTACTCACACTTAAGTTTTTTTTAAAACTTGTATGAGTTTCTTTCTCTTGAACAAAATAAATAGGTGTTTTTAATAATATTGGTAAAGTATTTGATGGTAGCCACTGACTTATGGCTGATTTCCATTGGCTACAATCAACTATTTGGATACCAACATTATTTAGGATATCTTCTTTTTGGTTCGGCGGAAGAGAGTGAGTCATACAGGTATGGGACAAATAGATGGCGTGTAATTATGCCAGAATATTCATTGTTGGCTAACAACATATAATAAAAAAAAATAAAATTAATGTATAATAAAAATATGTCCAAGTCACATTTCACCTAAAAAGAAAAAACATTTATAATTAATTATACTTTTATTTAATTTTTAATTTATTTCATTTTTAATCAATTAATATTTTGATACTTTTTATACTGTTTAGAGATGTTATTGTAGTATTAATATTGCAAGTGTATAATTTTTTTTATAAAGTTTTAATTTTTCATTTTTATAACATGTATTTAATTAAAGGTCTGCATACTTTTTATTTTTAGTTGTTGTTGGACTATTTTAGTGCATTACGGTGCGCCAAAATAAAACAATAAAAATTAATAAAAATGTTATGCTGTATTTTGCTTGAGGCAACGTAATACAAAATATAATAACTGATGAGAGTGAGGATGTTTTTGCATTTTAATAATGAAAATTAGGGAGTAATCAAATGCAGATACCTTACTGGTTTTTAAACATCGTGTTTCGTTCTTTAAGTTATTATTTCTTGCTTGTTTAATTCGATTTCCAGGTAAAATGTGACTCGTGCAGCTCATATAATATTAGCTTTAATGTTATAACAGGATTCTGTTCTGTACAAGAGGAAAAAGCTTCACTCTAGACGCATTGATTAAATTTCATTATATTTTTGTTCAAATTGCATTTAGCGCTCCTCAAAAATGGCTTAAAAGCATATACAGACCAGAATATGCTTTCTAAAATGGCAAACCAGACTGTCACCATGAATGAAACTAATGGCTGTTTTTCTCTGCAGATCCAGTGGGGCGCCTGTGGCCTAATAATGGCAGGCAATTGTGTCATTTTTCTGACCATTCTTGGTTTCTTCCTGATATTTGGTGGTGGAGATGACTTTAGCTGGGAACAGTGGTAAAACCTATCCGGGAGAAGAATATATCCGCATTATAAACTACGAAACTTTAAGTGGCTTGCCATGGCGATGCTGATTAACCCAAGCCTGGACAGAGACTGCGTCCATTGCTTCCGTCTTTCTCTCGGTTGTGGCTGCTTTGGCGCTCCGCTTCTGCCTTTTCATTTGCATTACATGCGTATGACTCCGCGTACACAATAATTAGCTTTAAAATGGTAATTATGATGTTGTATTTAAACTTGTTTGAACAGCAAAAAGGGTAAACCTGTATATTAGTTTGCTTCATATTTACTCAAATCAAAATCAAAAAATCGATCGGTTATAATTTGCTTGATTTTATTAAACCTGTTGTTGGACCACTTAAAAATTTAGATTTCTTTCCCGCCCTCTCTCAATGCATAAATTGGTGTATTAAAAACAAAAAAGTCATGTTTTTATTCGCTGTATTACACAAGAGGTTCACAATAATTGACAAATTCCTAAAAGTAGGCTACTACTGAGATTCATGCTTAAATAACGCATTTTAGCACGGACTGGAAATTTAAATCGCATTTAGAATTTAATAATGCACAAAGGTAAGCATAGATTGAACGTATTTGTTTGTGCTTTTTTAGCAGCTTGAATTGTGAGCACATAATTACGCTTATTAAATTATGAATGATCATTATTTGCACTCGGTTTATAGTTAAGAGGCTTAATGAACGATCAAACAATGCCGCCTAAGAGTTAAAGCAACGCTTTGTGTTTGCAAACAGAAGCGCTGTAACCATGGCAGTCTATGAAGTGTCTTTGGCCTTTGTTTTTTTTGCAATGCCGCTAATGTCGATTACGGACCGGACCCGTTCAGCTTTAACCTTCTTAAACTGTTTACATACCGTATTACCAAAGCGAACATCTTTCTGCCGTTCTGCAGAAACGGGAAGAAGAGTTAAATGCGTGCGGAATACAATCGTGAACCGCCTTTTAGCGATTACAGAATGCTTATTACAGTTACTTTTATTGGAACCGCATATGATTCATGACATTCCAGAAACATTTTCTTATAACTGACATAATTCCACATCAAAGCTTACGAAAAACACTGCGATTGTTATGTAATTTAATACATTGTAGCTTTTTGGGTTTAATGGTTGACAGTTTCACACTACTTTTGTCATTTAATAGCTAAGAAAGGTTTTATCCACTGTTTAAAATCTTCCTCTTTTAAAGTCTAGACCGACTTTGCATAGAATCACTTGTATAAGGGATGTTTTTCGTATACCTTTGATCTTGTTTCAGCACTTTCAAGCAATATCCATTTGATTATTTGAATTAAAAAACACCATTTTTTTGCCTTGTCGTAATTTTGTCTTCTTCAGTAACTCTATGTAATTAGCGTCAAATTGCACTCTTTTTGACCGATGTGACTTTTAGTTATGGATACAGTAAATCATTACAGAGCGGAGAGATACAGACCAGAGGACTGCTGTACAGTGAACGTAACTATATAAGGTCTGTTTCAAAGACCTGCTCAGACTTAAATATAATGTACGTTTGAATTTGCATCTGGTCTGCTTCCCGTGTTTGCTGCAGACACAGGATGCAGAGAGCGAAGATCTTACACGCAAGAAAGGAGGCGAATATTTCTGTATCTGGAGGTGGCAGATATTGTAGGAGTGAGATTGAGAAGTCACCGAAGCTTGAATGTGATGGAAAGCGAGCCGTAAGATTTTTCTGGATTGTTGCACCTGCGTGGTCTGTCGAGCTCGGATGCTTATTTATTCCTCTAGAGGTCTTGGTCTTCAGAATCTCAATTCAACAAGTGGTCTCTTATTAATGTCGTCATTCGTAATTGTGTCCATAAACGGAATTTGACGTTTTGGGAAACAAATGAACGAAATAAATGAAAACTTTTATTTAAATAAAATTATTTTTCGTTTCTTGATGTCTTAACATTTCTCTAAACTGTTTGCTGGAAATTCTGAATTTTATTGCATGTCTGCAAAATGCTTCAAAACCTAGTTATCGTGTCAGTAATTTTGGCCAACAAAATCAAAAGTATTTTTGGCGTCGCGAGAGAGATTTTGACCACACTGGTCAAAATGTTTAGTTGTTTTTTCACCATGACGGTCAAGCATGGAAATGAAGGATTAATTTTTTTTTAAATCTGATATTTGTTGAAAAGAGTCAATAGTGCATACAAAAAAAAGTATATGATCATTTGTATTTATACAGTACGTTTATCTAAGTAGATTGCTTAAATGGTTGAATTGTTGATTCAAATTGTATTGCAATTAGAGGTCGTTTCCCAATGTAGCAGACATTACAAACAATGTCAATGTTAGATATTTACGGAATATACCAATTTTTCATAATTGAATGGATCGTTTTGAATGTGATGGCTTACACAATGAAGAAGGATTGAGAAGTTGTGAAGAGTTTGGCATTTTAAGTGAGAGTCGACTCATTGGTTTTGATCATCAAGCCATACGCAATTAGTTTTTGTGCAAACTGCAGACAATTGTACTTACTGTTTGCACACATGTGCCAAAAAGTCATAAATTCAAGTCTGATGTGAATAAGAAGCTAAACTGATCAGAGATCTGAACTTAAATACTTTAAGCTTCATGTCACTAAATTTCTGTACAACATGAATTCAGGAAATGAACGTTTTTTTACATTTGAATAAAACATAAACTAAAATCAATGAAATAAATAAATCAAATCAAATCACATGAGCAAATGTTTGATTCACACCAGAACATAGATAACAAAAATGTTTAAACTGAGAAATTGTAACATTTTATGCACAAAATGAGGCAGTTTCAAATTTGATGCCTGCTACGGGTCTCACAATAGTTGGGACGGAGCATGTTTACCATGGTGTAGCATCTCCTCTTCTTTTCAAAATAGTTTGAAGACGTCATGTTGGAGTTAAATTACATGTTGGAATTTGGTCCAATTCTTGCCTGATATAGGTTTCCAGCTCCCGTTTCTTTTTGACGTATTTATGCGTTTATGTGCGTTTATGTTGATGTGCCAGACTGTTTCTATAGATAAAAGATCTGCACTGTCGACCGGCCAATTCAGCTCCAGACTCTACTGCTGAAACACACAAGGCCTTCCATGAAATATACTTCATCTGGAGGGGAGCATATGTTGCTCTAAAACATTTTCATACCTTTCAGCATTCATAGTGCCTTCCAAAACATGCAAGCTGGCCAGCTGTGGTTTCTGGAGGTATTCCTTGGCCCATTTAGTAATGTCAATGACAGAATAATGCTAATGAGTGATGCAGAGTCATTTGAGGGCTGAAGACCACGGGCATCCTTCAGCCTTTTCCCTTACGCACAGAGATCTCTCCAGTTTCTTTTGATGATGTTATGCACTGCAGACCATGAGATTAGCAAAGCCTTATACATTGAGGAACGTTGTTCTTAAAGTACTCCACCATCTTTTTACACACTCTTTCGCAGATTGGAGAGACTCTGCCCATCCTTACTTCTGGGAGGCTCTGCCTCTCTAAGACATCTCTTTTAGAGCTAATCATGTTAGAGACCTGATGTCAGTTCACTTAATTAGTCGCTAGATGTTCTCCAGCCTGAATCTTTTCAAAATATTCAAAATCGATCTTGCTTTTATTGCCCCCTGCCAACTTTTCTGAGACCTCTAGCAGACATCAAATGAAAAATTGTATTACATTTCTGGGAATTCAGGTTATATATGGTTTTTTTTTTTGCCTGTATTTAAATTCTGTGCTGAAATAAATACTGTAGTTATTAAAACCGGCTTTAGTCATATTAACCTTTTTCATGATAACTTAATGATGTCTTTGCATCCCTTTCTAATCTTAAAAGATTAATCCTGATCGATTGAAATCGTGTGGAAAAGTGCCATCCCATAATATTAAATATGGTCATTAAATATATGGGCATAATACACGTCTTCCTTCATACAGTATTATTTAAACCAGTATTAGTCATATTTACTATTTATGCTTTTGCATCCTTTTTTTATGCTGAAAGCTGCACAGTGTAACTGCATAGAAAACCGGTGCATACTTTAAATGATCATTTTATGTGCTGCATTTTGCTTTTAAAAGTGGGCCGCGTTAGATAAACATTAAAATAGCCGGACTTCTCTATACAAGGCAAGATCTCACGCGTAATGTAAAGCAGCTAAACTTTCAAATATATTCTATACTTTAATGATGAGAGATTAAACGCCAAACTATCACAGACAACCTGCCTGAAGACAGGAAGACAGACCCGTCCCGCTGAGCTGTGTCTTCCTCTGAGCGCTTCTCTCGTGCCTGGATTCAAATAAATAAATGAGTGGTCCGCAGACACTGGCCCTAACGGCAGCGGTGCCACTCGCTAATGACCTTCCCTGGGGAGTTCTGCTCTATTTTTAAGCGCAATCAAAGCGACCAGACTGAATGAAGATAAAGAGAGCTTTCAGAGGTGTCCTAAAGCGGATAAGAAACATCTTGTAACATATCCGTGCTTTTGATATGAAATATATACTCGAAATCATACGTTGTTTCAAAATATCGATCCGTTGAATTGTCAATGGCACATATCCTAATTAAAGGGGGAAACTGGGTAGCACCGTTCTGCAGGGTTGGCAAACTGACAAGCATTTGAAATACAAGAGCATCATTCATAAGAGACTGCATGATGTCTGCTTTCAGAAAGCATCAATGAATAACCATTTCTGAATGCTTAGTCACATGCATTCAGAAAAAAAAAAATCATTCAGGAATTAGTTCTCATAAATCCTATTGCTAAAATCTGAGACGTTGGAGAGATACAGGATAGTTCTTCTAAAAACAGTGGCTGTGGGTTAGGAAAGGGCCCTCCAGTGGCCACAAATCTCTGCACCTCACAACCGTTGCCTGGAAACAGCCCAGTGATCCTCTGATTTATTTATTTCATTCATTTACCACTTTTTACTCCCGTTATTTCATTTCATATTTACTCGTTAGGCGAAGCTGACCTTGCGTGACTTTCTGACACACTGCAGATAGTTTGGCTTGCCCGGTTTTTTTTATCTTGTGGGTTTATTGATGCGTCTCGAAACACATCGCGTAAGGTAACTTACTGGAAACCACGGACTACCTGTATAGATGAAAGCTCGATGGAAGATCGCGAAACATGACTGCACTTTTACCAGACGCAGTTATGACCTTAAACCGTCACTTTTGATCTAATTTCAATACCAAATAAACAAGTTTCTTTGAAAGTTTCTATATGAAAAGATAGTTAGAAAGACAGAAAGAGTTACTGAAATGGATGGATGGATGAATGGATGAATGGATGGATGGATGGATGGATGGATGAATGGATGGATGGATGGATGGATGGATGGGTGGATGGTTGGTTGGTTGGTTGGTTGGATGGATGGATGGACAGATGGATGGACGGATGGATGGATGGACGGATGGATGGATGGATGGATGGATGGATGGATGGTTGGTTGGATGGATGGATGGATGGATGGATGGATGGATGGATGGATGGATGGATGGATGGATGGATGGATGGATGGATGGTTGGACGAATGGATGGAAAGACGGATGGATGGACGGATGGATGGTTGGTTGGATGAACAGACAGAGACAGAGACACACAGATTTGCATAAAAGCCATTCAGCAGTCTGTCTCAATGTGTAGTCGTGATTCTTTGTTTCCTGGGTTTCTTTCATCTTCTCAGTTTGGAGGGAAGAAGAGTGTCAGGAGGATCACAGAACACCATCAATGCCAGAGTCCCAGAGAGGAGGAGGAGGAGGAGGAGGAGGAGGATGGGGAGGAGGAGGGATGTCCCATCCGCTGGTGATGGGTGACCACTTCCAATAGGATAGGAGGGGTTTACGGAAAGGTCTGTTTTATTCGCTCTCACGCCGATTTCATTCGTTCATCGATGACTACCGTCTCGAAACGACAGCGCGTGCATAGAAGGTAAGTTTGCACGCTTCTCTCGGTCTATTGTTCGCTGCGCGCAACGACGCCACCGCGCACTAGTTCGCGCACTTCGCTGACAAAGAGAGCATTGCATTGTCGCTTTCCAAGCATCTGACTTGAGACTCGGATCGCCCTCGGTGATCGTGACCGTGTAGAGGCTGATGTAAGTTGCTAGTTGCATCCGTTAACGTGTTGACATCGCGGCGCGCGCGAACGGTGCACGTACGTGACAGTGTTCTGTCAAAGTACAGAGGCAATTCAATTACGTGACTAAATATCTGCCGAGCCGGGCTCGGTTAAAATCCCAGGCCGTTTGAAGTTGGTCTCGCTCTGTGTAACGAAGAAGTCTCGTGCAGGCGACGCGCAGGGCACGCGCAGTTACAGGACTGTCAGTGAATCGTGAAGGTGTTTTCACTAGAGACGCCACGTTAGTGAATATCGCAACTAATATCCCCTTGTTTCATCCTCCCAGCTACGGCTTATCGTGTTTAGGAGCACGTTGTCTTAATTAACTTGATCAACTTTTGTCCGATCACGTTACCCTTTTCGCCGTCTCCTCTGGGAAAAGTGTGAAAGCTCATCATCCGTCTCATGAATATTAATCGACGTTAGACAGATGCTGTCAGAATAATGTCATTTTATTACGATGGTTGAATATAAAGCCGCAATAAGTCGACGTCGTGTGTTCATTCCTTTCTTAATATAATCCGCATTCATTCATTGTTAGTGTCTATGGAGGAATATGGATACAGATAAAGTGGCAAGATGTTCTTAAACTTTTATGTATAGCACATTAACTTTTCTCGTGTAGACTGGCAATACAGAAATGTCGACAACGATGATCCGTGATAGGAAATGAATCCTACCTTAATTAATAATTCCAGCTGGACTTCCCTACTGACTTTTTTTTTTTCTCCAGGAAGTAGGTCTTGTATTCAGTGGCACTTTGAAACATAATAGGACGAATGAAATACATCTCACACACAGTTCTGTTCTCATTTCCTCCAGCTCAATCTCTCTTCCTCTTACTTACGTCTCGACCATAGCTCAATACTATATTCCGCCTTTTATTGGACGCAGTGGACATCATTGCATGTGCAAAGAACGGCTCATACGCCCTTTGTGCATTTTTTTCAAACGAGGTCGGCGTAAACCCAAACTAACATCTTTCGGTTCCCAGAATGTTCCAAAGACGGGAGCGTTATTGTTTCAATAACAAAAAACTACATCGAACATTCTTGTAATGTTAGAAATCGGTTCCTCCTCAAAACTTGACCAAACATTAGGTCAATAGCTCATATGCCCTTGTTTTACTTTTCATTTTTAGGCAAGGTCGGCACTTTGGTGCTGAAAATGCTCTAAAAAATTTACTTTATGGTTTTTGATTTACAAAAAAATTCAAATAAAAAACACCGAAAAGGACATTAAAATTTTAAACAAAATTAAAAAAGACATAAAATGTAAAAGAACAACTAAAAAAGGCATGATTGATGTGAACGCAACTAAGATATTGGCCCCTAAAACATTTCCAATATTTAAAAAAAAAGAACATATACAGTATCAAGTATTCTATAGAAGTGTTCTATAAGTATAAAAAGTTCCTATTCTGGAATTAGTCCTAAAAATGTTAGACTGTCAGCTAAAAATATCAAACCAACCTACACGGACATTAGTAAAACATATTGAGTAAAGTTGAATAATTAAATAATAACCCATCCATCTGTGTGCGCCCAATCAAATAATAGCTGCAGATTTTAATTGGGATGGTTTTGTGAAATCTAATTGTCTGATGTTTATGTAAACAGCACACAATGCGTTTATCCTAAACGGCCATTTGAGCCGTCGCTCTGTTTGATTGCTAGGTGTTACATGACGGACTATCTGTTTCTTACGTGTTATTATGTAATTCTTACGTAACCGGGCAAATCAATTGTGTCGAAGAACAAATCAAAGTAATTAAAGCAGATAGATAGAGAAACAAAGACTCGGCGACCCCAAAAGCAGTTTGTTTTGTAATGAGATTCTGCAAAGTGTCAGAGAATTGTTCAATATGATTATACTGAGCGTTAGCGAGTATTAATGAGCACACATCACGTAGCGTGACATTACGTTGTCCAGAGACGGTTTGCATCAGTGACCGCCCTGCAGGCCAGTGAGAGACATCAGCTAACCATTCCCCCACAGGATATTACTCTAAATCAGGGGCCTCGGCGGGGGCCCGTAACCTCTGCGGGGTCCGTGGTGCTACTGTCAACAAATCTAAAAGAAGTAGTTGTAAAAAAAAAAATAATAATAATATTAAATAAGTATTAAGCGAATGATTTTTGAACTTTTTATGGATCAGTATATCTTAAAAAATATATGCTTTTCAACAGCACTTTTTCCAACGGAATTATTTTTTCAAATTAATAATAATAAATGTGACACTGCTATTAAAATAGAGAACTGTTGTTAATGACTATTTTTTAAATAATAAATAAATTGTAAATGATTATTTTTTGTTGTTATTTTTCTCCTGATCCTGAAGTATGGAGTATTATTAATTTCGCTTCATTATTAATTTCATGTACGTTCACTTACTGTAGCGTTAAAGAATTAGTTTAGTTTAGTGTTAGTTCTTTGTAATTATGCCAAGCTGGATTTTCAGTATCATTACTTCAGTCTTCAGTGTCACATGATCGTTCCATAATACCAGTCGTATTATTATCATCTATGTTGAAAAAAAAAATAAAAATTATATTTTTCTGAAACAGTGATACATTTTTCTCAGTATTCTTTGTATAAAAGGTTCAGAAACATTTGAAACTGAAGCATTTATTTGAAACAGAAAACATGTTTATCATTATAAACGAATCATTTACTGTTATTTTAATTAATTGAATGCAATCCATGTTAAGTATTGATCAATTAAAAGTATTAATTTATTTAAAAACTGTTACGTGAATGACAAAACTCACTGTATTCAGCAGAAATGATTAGTAACTGTGTATAGCCAAAAACACTAAGCTTCGCAGACGCAATTATACAAAATACCAGATCTGTGCCTCGTTGTAACAATGAATGTAACAGAATATAGCACGATCCCGCATGAATCCATTTAACAGGCTAATAGTTTTCTCCAAGCTGGATATGGACATCCTTGAGTAATTCATGCTGTGATAATCAGCGACCCGTGTCGACTTCATAGTTGTTCTCTTAAGTCTTGACATGCCTTCGCGTGAGGTTATGAAAGCCATGTCGCTATGGTTACGGGCATCACGCGACGCGACGAACCTGTAGTGTTGTTTTGGAACGGCGCTTCGACCTCGCGGGGGTTCATTGAAACTCGCAGTCCGTTAGGAATTTACAAAATACAGAACCAATTGTATTTTCACGCTCATTTAACGCCAGTAATTGCTTTAGGAATTAAAAACCCTGCTTCTCGTAGCTTGACTGGATTTGGAACGGAAGAAGTCTGCGAGAGTCGACCTCTGTACTTTTTGCCCTCAACACATAATCTTTTATGCCGGGACACCTTATTTTATTGATCGAGCACACAGTAACCCGTGTTTTTGGTGGGACAGGAACATCATTGTGGGTACAGCATGAGGTTCTAACCAAGCACTGGTTCTGGTAATAAGATTGTGGAGCTGGTGAGCACCATGGAGTCTTTGTTTCAGCTCAAATAACATATTGTGTCTGACTCAATGCACAATACACGCCTGTTTGTCAGGAATAAGGACGCAAGAAGTGCATTTTTGGTATTTAACTATGGATTTTCTTCAAAACTTTTGTGTGTTTTTAGATTAGGGCTAAAATCTATATCATGATGTATTTCTTAATTGCCTTTATCATCACTTTTGCTCAATTTTATGCAACCTTGCTAAAAAACAAAAAATACAAATTATGCTGAGCTTTTGAATGGAACAGTAAATGTTACTATGTAAATGTAAATGTTAAATGTAACAGTAAAAAAGCTTTATATTTAAGATAACTTCTGTTCTTTGGATCGTTCTGTTCATCAAAGAAACCTGAAAAAATGTACTCAGTTGTTTTAAATATTAAAATCTTTAAATAAGTTAATCAAAGAATCTGCGTATTAGAGTGATTTCTGAAGGATCACATGACACTGAAGACTGGAGTAATAATGCTTAAAATTCAGTTTTAATCACAGAAATACATTTTATTAATCTATTCAAATAGAAAAAAATTTTAAAGAGCAAAAACGTTTCAAAATTACGGTTTTGCTGTATTTTGAATCAAATAAATGTAGCCTTTGTGAGCAGAAAAAATTAAAAAAATAATTTTACGTTCAAAAACTTTTGATTTGTAGCGTAGGCTGATTATTCTTATAGATTGAAAAAAATGTGCTACGTAGCATGCATTTTTAAAAGAAAAGCATGCAGTATATAAAAATGGGGAAAAAGCATGCAAACATTTCGAACTCAGTGTACAATGACATTAAACACTGAACATGTCATATGCATGCACATGTTGTCACTATTTTTGTAGTTTACCCAGCGACACAGTATCATTAATATAGCATTTTCAAAAACATGAGCTTTGAAGCCTGTCTACAAAAGTTTGCATTTTCAGGCCCCCAAAAGCTCATGTAACTGAATAAAAAAGTGGTCTATTCTAAAATCTCTCTCAACATTTATAACATTACAAGTGAATAGGAGTCACAGCGTCGTTGCAATCATAGTAATATATTTTCACAATATGCATCATAAATTCCACAGTACACAGTACGTCATGAAAATGGCTTGTTGGGAAAAACTTTGGGAAAAAAAGTTTGTTCGACTTAATATTCAGTGTTGTATTTAGCACTAGGTGGTAGCTGGACATGATTACAGTTCATAGCTGTTGTTAGAAACTGGAAGTAAAATATATTTCATCTTAATTGAACCCATCACCCCATGTTCTGCTGCGATTTTGCATAAACCAATCTTTTATCTTAGGTAAATGCGTCCAACAGATTGAGTAACCCCACCAAATTAGAGAAAGATGAGGAGGAAAAAAAACAGAAAGGAGATGGTGTGGAGCTGAAATGTAAATCGGTTAATCAAGGTTCTGCACAAGAGGCAATGCAATCATTTTTCACCTCGTGCATAAAAGCTGCACGGAAGTGAAGTAGAATCCATCAAGACCTCGTTATTTATCTACCCCGACCTTGAATTTCAAGGTGTAATTTATTTGGGTGCAAAGGCAAATAAAAGGCAAACAGTTCTATCGTTGATGAGTTTAGGCTGTTTGTACGAAACTCTGACTTTTTCCAGTTGAACCATTGAAAGAGTAGAGAACCATTCCAGTTTTACTCGGTCAGCCGCTGAGTATAATGTAATAAAACCGGAATGTAACCATATGGGGAACTTCTTATATTTGACAGCAGACAAGTGGTTGTTGTAAACCTCAAAGGGGGCTTCAAAATGACTTAAAGTAAAACTTCGCTCCCTGCAATTACATTTAAAAACAGCGTTCCTACTGGGTTTTTTTTTTAAACCAGAAAACCTTTTGTGAATTACTCAAATCTTGGGTATTTTTTCATAATAAGTCTCCTAATGCCAAGCTAATGGTTTTATTATTTTTAAAATACTTTGGCTTTGGAATCAAAAAGGTTGCGAACCACAGGCTTAACCGCTGGAAGACAACACAAGGAAAAGAGACGTGTCAGAACTTTTAAACAACGGTTAATTTATTCCTTGAGTGTAATAAACTGGAACAGTTGGACCGGAATTGAAAACTGTGCTTTTGCTTATGTGTGATTGCTATTGCTTTTAAGTCCTATCTTAAAAGTAGCTTCTATATTGTATTATGTGTTCATAAATCAGTGGGGTTGCTACTAAAAATAAGTCAGCTCTCTTTTGACACACAGCAGTGTAAAAGCTATGCCAAATCCACATAATCAAATTGAAATAACCCAGTAATTGTGTACAGTTAAGACGGTACATAAATAGACTTATCAAACAGTGTTTCCAATCATGTTCAGATTCTCTTGGCAGAAGCTATAAATATTTGCTCCAGTGACTATTTATGCGTTACGCTGGCAAACCACGCTTCTGTTGTGTTTATACATACATTACATCTACATTAAGAAACACCGTCCTTACAGTAAGTTAAAACTGAACAAGATGTCTTTTAAAAGCGATGAACGGATGGAGCAGAATTCTTCAACACACAGTTTGCCAAAAGATGTATTTCCATGCCTTAGTTGGTTAAAAACCAATGCTTGGAGAAAGTTGAGTGTTTCAGCTGGACAGGGATCTGTAAGGCCGGGGACAGAGCCATCTGCTGTGGCTCAGAGACACAAAGCCATGCAGCGATCCAGTCAGACTTCTGATCTCAGTGCCAACGAGACGTTGTTGTGGCACTGTTTGAAAACTGTGATTCACTGTCATCATCCGACCGAACTCAGCAAGCTTAAAGAAATCTGTTAAAGAGCTATACGGTAATTATACTGGATATCATACAAGTAAAATGCATTGCATTGAAGGAGGAAATGTTCCGGGCTTTTGGACAGAATAGACACATGTAAAACGTTATATTTAAAAAAAATTCATATAACACAGAGGAAAAAAAATGGAGTTAAGGTTGACTAGCCTAGCTAGCTGATGAACCAAAAATGTAAGTTGCTTTTTGTTTTTAAAGGAGTTAAAGAAATTGATTGATGGGTCTGTTTGCATTTTAAATAACTTAAAATAAATAGACATGTGTAATCAACAGAGCATTCTATAAAACACAAATCAGCATAAAATTGTTAAACGCTCAAAATGTGTGTATTTTGCGTTTAGTTTCCCATGTCCATTCCACACTATCTCCGTGCATTTTAATAAAGAATGATTGAGAATTAAACTGCCTCAGGCTCTAACTGTTAATATTTCAACTCTTTACCCAGTAGAACCAGAGCAATGATCAAAAAATGAGATGAAATAGATTGCTTCCATCGAACTCACAAAGCTTGCACTGTCCTATTACTTCCTAGGTCAAAATTACATTTAATAGCATCAGGCGGTGTTCATTTACGCAGTTTAATGTTGGATGACGGCATTATTTTACGTGCATTACACATCTGCATACATCTTGCGTCTTCTTCAACGCGTTGAGATTCAGTATTTTTTCAGAAGATGCGTAACAGTGCCCCTACTGTATAACAATGAAAACACGTGAAGCTAGAAAATGGTCAACCATCAATCAACTTGCGGTATCCAAAAGTTTGATATTTATCTTTTAATCTACCTAAACTTGCAATATTCAATTCATTTTCACACTCTCAAATGAAAAGTCAATGTGTGCGCTTATAATACGACGTATCTGCGTTTTACTCCCTTCATTCGAACGCTCCCGAACGCAAGAAATTAACATCAGAACTGAGACAATTGTGAATTTCGTTGGTAAACTGGCCCAGTGGAGGGTTTGATGAAAAATTATGCTAATGAATTTTTTTTTCCTCTGGCTACAGTTCACAGCTGAAGTTCATTTGTATGCCGGCGGAGAGCCCTGAGAGACAGAAGAACCTTCTGAGCTTGAGCTGTCAGCCGAGATCATGAGGAAGAGCCGGAGCGTCTTGGCAGTGACACCTAGCGATGTGAGACATTTAACTGTTGTGTTCCAACATGAATAGAAGATAACGCTACGCATTGATTTCTTTTTTTTTTATCCTGCCCTTAATACACACAGAGGTCCGCGCCGTTTAGGCGTTTAAAAAATCACTTGTTTTGCCTTTTATATGTTTCGCACATACGAAGCAGCCAGGTTTTCTCCGAGAGAACGAACTAAAATCAACAAGCTCTAGGCTACAAGAAAATAAACAACCAATTAACCACACACACGCCCACATACGCACACACACACAAATTATTAATAGCTATTTATGAGAGACGTGGGAAAAGATGGCAGGCACCGTAAAAACTTAACGGTGGAAAAAACAGAACAGAGTCGAAAAAAGGACAGTCATTCATTTGTCTTCTTGATGTTTTTAATTACCTGAACGGGGGTTGGTTGTCACAGGCTTAACATTTTACAGCATTTGAAGTCTGATTTACATAATATTAATTGAACACTTCTGTTTAAAAGTGTGAACATTTGCCCCCGAAATATTTCTGTGTAGAAAACAAAGAATTGCCATTTACCTCCAAAAAACGAAGGTGAACTTGATTTTGTCAAATTGGAAAGTGATTGGATTATGAAAACTGACTCGAGAGGTGGTTGTAGTATACGGCTTAAAAAGTTATAGTGTATACACATAACCAAATAATAATTAGGATTGCCATTGTACCAAATTGTGATGAATTGATCAAAACCTTACAGGTTTCATAACAGACCTTAGTCGGGTTGGATGTCCTATTGAATGTAACGCGGATTAAAACAAGGCTACGCTGGATAGACTACTGAAGGATGGTTTGTTATTAAACAACGGTACAATTGTGGTGAACGGGCCATCTGGCGTATAGGGCTTTTCCCTGCCGACACACTTCGGGGCTGATACTTTGGCCCATCTCACAGGGACTGCTATGCATTGGTCCTTTGTGTTCTTTTGACAGCGTAATCCCAATTGTATTGCGTCCTGGACAAAATACTATATTGCAGCTGTTCCATAAGCGCCACCTACTGGCAGAGAGTTCATTTCATTTAATTTTTAGTGTAAGTCACACCTTTCTGTTTGCTTTAAATCTTGTATTTGAAATTGTAATATAATTTGAATAAAAATGCATGTAATACATGCAGGTGTGTAACATTTTAGTTTGGACTGTGATAAAAATGCAGATTTGTATTATTGCTTTTTCGGATTAGCCTGTAAGAGCAGTTAGTCAGTTTGTTCATGCACTCGTTTTTGTCTCTTGCTTAATAAAAGTCAACAGTTGGTATCAGAATCAGCTGATTTGCTGACAGTCATGAGCAGTGCATCTTTAGATTTTGTACATAATCTGCTGGTTATTTTCCTCAAACATTCACAACTTTGACTATTAACAGCAAGTCAAGAGCTGGTGTGTATATATATATATATATATATATATATATATATATATATATATATATATATATATATATATATATGGTGCTGTCCCCTCTGATCATAGTGATTTGTTGTTTGGACCAAAAATATTTTCCTTTTGAGTACAGAACATACTGTACTTCTGTCCTTCACAGCCTAATTTTCATTCCTGTCAGAAATTAAATATGGTGCTACCATGACTAAGGTCTGTTCTCAGTATCACCAAATAACAAATTAATAACACAAACAACTTAACAAATTAATAATTAGAAACAAATTATACAACTACTATAAGTATGTCCAATATTTACCGTATGCGTTCAGTACAAGCAGTAAGTACTATATAACAAATCTTGTGATAGTGAAAATTGTAATATATATATATATATATATATATATATATATATATATATATATATATATAATATGTATAACTTTCAAGACATTGCTCTGTTTATTTAAACAACATAAGACTGCAGACTTAACCAACGGCATGATTTTGATACGGAGCAACCGGTTTGGGTAAACGTTTTATTATTTCTTCATCTGCTGCATTAGTTATGCGCAAATTGCAAACGTGACCTTTAAAGAAAGGTACACTCAGTATGTTCTTTATTCGAGTTATGCTATGTCTTTTTTGTCTTTGAAAAGTAATAAAGAGCTATGACATTATTTCACTGAGTTTAAAGACACGCTGTTAAATGGTTAATGGTAAATTACTGTAAAATTTAAAGGGAAAAACTGACACCGACGTTGTTTCTTTTTAGTTTTTTCTTATTAGTTAGGTTTATTGGGGTTGTATGTTACATCTAATATTGCTAAATTAATGTTTATTGCATATTTCAGTTTAATGAACACCTTCTATAAGCTTTATAACATAACCTTTCTATAGGCTTTGGTTTATCATGTGACTTTCTCATCACCAACGGCATTTGTCATATCAGTCAGTGAAACTTTGCTATTATATAACTGTAAATTTAACATAAATCTGTAAAATCTAAAATGTTGCTACCGCATTTTTTTATACTCGAACTCCGGCAACCACAGCTGCTGCTTTTTTGCTGTAAATGTTATTCAATGTTTTTTTACAGTGCACGATAATTCATAGAACACCCTTTTTAGTTCTGAGTTAGATTCCTGTACTTTAAAGAACAATAACCCCACTTCTTCAATAGTCTATTTGCAAGTGCACATGCACAATAAAGTGAAATAATAAGGCCGATATTGATTGTCTGTAAAAAGCAGGCACTCAGTGAATGCTTGACACTCACCTCTCCTGCCTATGATTAACATACACCTCTGAATCCCTGATCAGTCTGTGGCAGCAGCCCTCTATAACTCCCCTCCATTGAAATCCTTCTCCAGAACAAGTCCGTCTGATTACTTACTGAGACTTTCGCAGCCAGGAGTGGAGCCTGAGATTGAGTTTTTCTGCCACTCAGGTGGAGGTAAAAAAAAGACTGCCTACACTTTTTAAACACACGCTGTTCAGTTATTTCAATGCTTAAGTAGAAAGGCTGAAATAGCATTTTCTTGAACATGGTACATCTTCAGTAATCATTGTTTTATTTGCAACTTTGAGAATTTTAACGATGGCGTTTATCATGCGGTTGCTAGGCTGTTTCTTATTAGCTGAAGTCAGTGTCAAAGGTGTATGCTGTGAAGCTTCGTGATGCTATAATGTTACAAAGTGTAGAAATTCAATTTTCACACGTTAAGTACAAATATTCAACCTAACGTTGTGTCAGTCTGGTTCTGAAACTTTCGTCCATCATAAAAAATTCAGATCAGGTTTGATTGTGTTTCTGGATCCGTAGTATGAGTTTTGATCAGACGAATATGAAAAAAAGAAAACCGCTAAAAAAGCCAATTAATTAATTGCTTAACTCTAAATGACCTTACCATAGAGCTACATTGGCAATTTTTACTGTCAAAATTTAGAAAACAAAAATGAATTACCATATTTGTAGAAAAAACTGTAAAAGCATGACACGACGTATGTGCTTTCCCCCCATTTTTGTGTAAATGTATATGATTTATACAGAAAACGATTAAAAAACGCCTGTTAATTGGTTAACTCTAAATGACCTTACCATACAGCTACAGTGACCAATTGAAAAGTGATTTTACAGTAAAATACTGTCAAAACCGTATTTTACGGTGGTTGAGTACATTTTAGCAGATTTGTGTAGTTAAAGTATCTTGGCACAGTGAATTAAGTCGTCACATTTATTTCTGTAGAGCTTACAATATACAATACAGGATGTTTTAAAGCAGCTTTACAGTAATAAACAGGAAAATAACGGTATCAGTGTTTCAGAAATCATCAGTTGCGAAGCTCATTTAATTTTGGCTGTAAAGCAGCTCTTTAGCAGATAATGGTGTCATTATTCAGCTCAATTTAATTCAGTGTTGATTAATTTAGTTCAATAACAGTGTCACTGTTACAAAGTTCATCCGCTATGAAACAAACTCAATGCAACTATAAAGCAGCTCTAAAGGAGAGCTAATAGTGTCATTATTGTTGATTCATTTCTGTTCAATAGCAGTAATAAATTATATGTTATAAATTTTCATCGCAACACTTAATGAAATATAACTTGAATGTTGCGAAATATGCACATACCGTTATGCCATCCTGTAATATTTGATAAATTGCCACCATATTTTTCACCGCACTGATCTTCTGGGAGGGGGGCGGTACTCTAAATGTAACAGGAAATTCAATATTTAAAAATTTGTGCAATTTGAACTTTTGCACTCTGTATTGGGTTTCAGCATCTGAGACAAAAATAAAAATTAAAGTAATATGAGTGCATATTATTTGTTAACAGCCAGAGTGGCCAAATAGGTCGTATGTCCGCCGCGAGCTGTATGTGTCCGATCAATGTTATTGACATTGTAAATATGCAAAAAATAGGACAGCAGTACAGTGTGAAACCATCTGAATGACCCATGTGATGTTCTGATTGAAACGCACTAGTCATAACGATACCTACAGCTACTTATGCAATGCGTGCTTCAAAGAACAAACGATCATCGGTCAGTTTCTCACTTGACAGACATTAAAACATTTGTAGGCTGGTTTTAATGCTATGAATGTGAGGCTGTGACTCTCATTGACTCAGAGGCATATGACTGCAGGAAGGCAGGGGAACATAGAGGACGTGCTGTCCATCTGTTCCTCTAAGCTACAGGAAAGAGTCTGTTTGTCTGATGCTCATGTTTTCTCAGGGCTTTATTGATTTATGCATTAGCTATTTCCCCAAACTGCAGTACTTAAAGTACCGCCATTATTTCACTCTTTATAGGCAGGCACTTTTTTTTTTCCCCACTTCAAATATTTGAAGTGGATTTCGGCGAGATCCAAAGGAAGCCGAGCACTGGCCGTGTCCAAACCCCTCAAGACCCCATCCTCCCCTCACTGAGCGTGTTTACTGACAGGCCTTGTAGTTTAACCCTCAATCATATACATTCTTAACGGAGTCAGGGCGGTTGCCGTGGTTACCGATCCTCCAAACGATCGGCCGGTCTCTGGACTTACGTCCATGTATATCTTTATATCTCTTTCATGTATTTGTTTACTTATTTATGCACTAGATTGATGCCTATGGGCAGCCTTATCCTTCTTTATCATGTTTCCCTCAATTCAGTCAATGAAAAAATCTCATTTTCTCTCTGGGCCTGATGTTTTTCTCATTCAATGCAGAACGTAGCAGCACTCAGGGCTTTAATGCTGTCTGGGCTGAGGAGGCGTTGCTTGTATTGCAATGGCTGTAACATCTGTAAGGCGTGACATGATTATTCAATGATACTTCATACGCTTCTCATGGGATTATGCTTTCCTTTCAATTAATTTACCCTCCATCAATTGACTGGGCCTTCTAATCCGTATGAAGCCATTTTTACCTATGACCTTCAACTGTTACCAGTAAAAAACGTTTAGTTTCAATGCACTCGATTGTTTAAGACAGACAATAATATAATTTAGACGATAAAGTTTCACAAACGGGTCTTAGCTTAAGACAGGACTAAACCTTAGTTAAATTAAGATCATTAAGCAACAAAAAAATGCCTTAGAAGAAAACACGATATATTTTAAGATATGTCAGAACAAGATATTATACATTTTATTTTGCATTTTAGTCTGGGACTGGCTTAAGTCTGTGAAACCAGAGGTATATTGTATTATATTATATTATATTATATTATATTATATTATATTATATTATATTATATTATATTACAAATTGTCATTATTATTACTGTGTAATAACTTATTTATTTGTTAATTTTTTTATTTACATACTAATGAATCAAGGAATGTATCCAGTTAAGTTTCTAGTTTTGGAAAAACACTTTAATTTTAGAAAATAATTATTTGTCCCTAAAAGGTTTTCATTGAAAATATTAAGCAGCAAGAGCTGTTTTCATAATAACAATAATATAAAAAAATTGCTAATAATTGAGCAGCAAATCAGTATATTTCTGAAGACTGAAGTAATGATGCACCACAGGAATAAATTAAGTTTTTAAATATATTTGCATAAAAATACTAGTACAATAAATATTAGCAATTATGTATAAATATTTTAGAATTTAAATAACAAATAATATGCTAAATACATATAATTTTAGTTACTGGACATTAAATTAAAAAAAAAATTAAAATACAACAAGTCAGGCGCATTACAGTAACGAGAATTTTGAATGAAAATGGCCCTTTATATGTGTCACGTCTCTGGACTCTTTATTTATTGTTTTTGTCTCGTGCCATGTGCTCTCTGTGCCCTACCTTCCCTTCCTGTTAATTGTATTATTGTCTTCAGCCGTGTCCTGTTAATTTAGTCAATTACCTTGTATATTTAAGTCCTGTGTGTTTATATTCTGTTTGTCCGAATGTCGAGGTTACCTACATGTGGTTTATGTCCTGTCTGCCTGTAATTATTATTATTATTTTGCCCATTGAGAAGATTAAATTCGTTTAAGTTTATTTTACCTCTCGAGTCCTTCCTGCGTCAAACCACAACGTGACAGTACGTTCGGACCACAAAAAAGTATAGCGTGGGAATGGTCCTCGAGAGAGCCTCGCCGCGTACATCGAGTGGGTGCTGGTGTCGTGCAATTCGCCGATGACTGTTCAGCCCATGGACAACGACACCAGCCCCACTCCCAATCCAGAACCCAGCCCATCATCTCCCCGCGTCGTGGGGCCCAAGCCTGTGCCCACCGATGGTGCAGTCACAGAGTCACGACCACGGAACCATCGCCGAGGAGAGCGGCAGAGCCGTGGAGCGCCACCAGACCCGAGACGACTGCGACAGACCATGTGCGTGAGCCGGCAACAGAGCTTGCCACGGTGGAGACAGCCATTTGCAACGATGGGCTGAGGATGAGCTGATTATCCACCTGGGGCTGCTGGATCTACAAGAGGAGCTGGACGATGTCGACCTGGACTTAAACTGGGCACCTCCCCTGTATCCAGAGTTCCTGTTCCCGCCCAGCCGTCCTGTTAGCCCGCTGGTCCCATCCAGCCGTCCTGAATGCCTGCCTCATGGGCGCACCCTAGAGACTGTTCCCCGTGCGTTCAGTCCAGTTCCAGTGCCCGGGCCCCATGTGCTCCATCCAGTTCCAGTGCCCGGATGAGTTCCTGGGCCCCGTGCGCTTCCAGTTCCAGTGCCGGGCCCCATGTGCTCTGCTCCAGTTCCAGTGCCCGGGCCCCATGTGCTCCATCCAGTTCCAGTGCCCGGGCCCCATGTGCTCCGTCCAGTTCCAGTGCCCGGCCCGCCTCCGTCCAGTTCAGTGCCCAGTTCCAGTGCCCGGGCCCCATGTGCTCCATCCAGTTCCAGTGCCCGGGCCCCATGTGCTCCGTCCAGTTCCAGTGCCCGGGCCCCATGTGCTCCATCCAGTTCCAGTGCCCGGGCCCCATGTGCTCCGTCCAGTTCCAGTGCCCGGGCCCCGTGCGCTCCGTCCAGTTCCAGTGCCCGGGCCCCATGTGCTCCATCCAGTTCCAGTGCAGTTCCGTCAGTTCGCCCGGGCCCCATGTGCTCCATCCAGTTCCAGTGCCCGGGCCCCATGTGCTCCTCCAGTTCCAGTGCCGCCAGTGCGTTCCAGTGCCCGGGCCCCGTGCGCTCCGTCCAGTTCCAGCGCCCGCGCCACGAGCGCTCCTTCCAGTGTCCGCGCCGCCTCAAGTTTTCCCACCCTCCCATTAAATTTAAGTTTATTTTACCTCTCGAGTCCTTCCTGCGTCAAACCACAACGTGACAATATGGTCCTGTAATAGAGTTTTCTTCTTGTAAAATGAATTGTTTTTATTTGTTTCCTCTGACTTTGGGATGATATAGGACCCAGACTTGCTCTAGACAGGTTTCATGAGATTCACCCAATTACAGCCGTTGCTCTCTGATACAGCTCTCCATCACGGTGTCAATACGTGTGCCAGAATTATAGCCCATCCTAAACTCGGGCTGATACTCTAGCCGTCAAACAGAAGCGGCAGCTGTTTCCTTTCTCCCTTCTCAGTATCTGGATTCTCATCAGTTATCCCAATCTACAGCCGGTGCTCGAGGAATTCCTGGTAACTCTCCTCTCTTCTGAGCAATTCTGATTGAGCCATAAACATATTTCGTGGTGAAATATATTGTGTCTTCTGCTATAGGCTGTTAAGAAAGGATGCTGTCCAGCGGCTCCACTGACAGTGATATGCAATCACGCTGAGGGAGCCAGCCGTTAAACAAGCTGTATCTATAAAGAACTGTCAGGAGATAGAGTCAACATGCTGGAGCAGTAGAGACTGAGCAGGGCTCTACATCAGTCACGTAGCGTAAATGAGAGGCTCTCTCCCAAGAGCTCCGTATATCACCCAAAGCTACTTTACCGACATCAACCTGAACAAACATAGATAAGAACACAGTTTATGGCCTGAACTGATTGACATAGTACAGGTTCCCACACTTAAAAATATCGGTAACACTTAACAATAAGGTAGCATTTGTTAACATATATATAGCATTTGATAATAACTGAGCAGCAAAGTCTCATATTAGAATGAAGTCTGGAGTATTGATGCTGAAAATTCTGATTTGGTCACAGAAATAAATGACATTTTTAAAATATGTTAACATAGAAAACAGTCATTTTAAATTGTTATAATATTTAACAATATTACAGTTTTTATTGTATTTTTGCAGCTGCACGCGAGAGCCTTCTTGGGTTTATTTGTTCTATTTTGTGTGAAACTGGATATTTATTAAGAGGAAATAATGTAAAATGTTATCAGAAATTAATATTTAGAGGAAATTGGTTTTAGGGGAAGAGTAGCTGATCATTAAAAGCCAAGCACGTTATTAAAATTTGCTGAAATATTTTGTTCTTTGGTATGACAAACCCTAATAAATCATTTAAAATGAAGACCTGGAACCTGGATTTATCATGAAAAGGGTACATTTTGATTTCATATTCACTCAGTTGTAAAGTGTATGCGTGAACACACTTCATAATTCTTGCATACATTATTTAATTTGATTATTCATGTATTAATTTCCTGATCAAACTGCATGCAGGTGATGATGTATAGTGGATTTGTGCTCTGTTTTTGTGACGTTAGGAAAGCAAGGACCTCTCAGCATGTACGTCTTCTGGAGCCACGTTGGGTGTGGATCTCTGGCGAGGCCCCAGACGCCACTCAGGAACCCTTGTGTTGCCGCCGTTGTCATGGAGACAGGCAGAGAGGGCCCGCAGTCCTCAAGAAGATCATGTTTCCAGACCAACGTCACTGGGCTTCATTACTCCGCCGCGTATAGATATCACACCAGTGCCGCCTGATAGGTGAGAAGCACATAAACGCTCCGAGATGATTCCAGGTTCTACTTTTAAGTGCTTTGTATTTTATTTCACCAATGAAATACCAAAATATATATTCCTGAGTCTTAGATAAAGAATGCATTTTTCACTTTTTGGAATCTATGCCAAATAGTTTTTATATAGAGGGAGAATTGCCTTTTCAGCGCTTGTTCTTCACTACGTTTTGAGCATAGGGACATTCATAATCTATGTACAGTAAATCGTTTTCTCATGAAAATAAAATGACAAATATCATTTTTGGGGGGTTACACATTATTTTGGGGGTCTAAAAAAGTCTTAATTGTTCCTTCCATAAATTAAGGACTTAAATCAGTAGAAGGTCATATCATAAAGTCATTGCATTAGATGTTGCATCAGTAATTTTGTTTAAGTATTTAAATCAAGATACATTTACTAAAGATGCAACAGAAAAATTGCCACAAATATCTATCAGGGGGTATAAAAACAATGAGCACATCTGGCGACTGAGTGGTGCCGCAGGTGCAGTATATACACCACTCAAGGACCAGCTTTCGGTCAGTGGAGCGTTCAAGGTCATAATGAGAAAAGCTGGACAAATTGTGATGGCACCGCAACTCAGACCTTGATTCTCTGAAACAAAAGTCTTGTGTGTTGTGTACGGGCCGCTTTAGTGAGTACACGGATGGCCAAATGACAAACCTTCGTCCAGCTGTGTGTCGTGAGAGAGCGCTGAATCACCAGCAGCTACAACAGCGCTGACCTCTACGTGCTAACTGAACACCATCACCAACAGCGCATGAAATGAGCCCGAGATCTTTGAGACTGGACTGCGGTTGATTGAAATAAAATGGCTTGGCCTGATGACTCAAGATTTCTGGTGCAACACGCTGACGGCTGAGTAGTACTAACAAGTAACAGAGGCTATGGCACGTGGATGCACTGTCGGGCAGCTGTGGCGGATGTTTTCATGGGACACTTATTATATAGCACAACCCCTGACAGCTCTCAGTTGTCTGAACATCACTGCAGACAACAAGATAATCTGGCTTCCTACACTGCTGAAATCATCATAGAGTGGTTTTAGGAAGACGACGGTGCATTTCTGTTATGCCTTGGCCTCCAGATTCACCTGAGATGAATCCAGTAGAAAACTGGTTTTGCATTACATCCCCACCACCTTGTAATGTATGGGAACCGGAGGAGCTGCTGTTGATATTTTGGTACCAGATACTGAGGAGACCTCATCGATTCAGTGTGGCCTACGGATTATTAGATAAGTGGTCATATATATATATATATATATATATATATAATATATATATAACACAAAACCATATATATATATTGTTTGAGCCCCGGGTCATTTTTGTCCCTGAACAGATGTAGACAAATTACATAAAATACATAAATTACATAAATCTGAGGGTTTGCAAAAAAGTCTAAATGTTGAAAAAATCACATTAGTTCTTAAATAAAAATCTCTTTTGTGGAAAAAAGCATTTATACTAATCAAAAATAGGTTTTACATTACGAAATTTACAAAATATCTTTTGTGGTCCAGAGTCACACATAGGCCAATATATATATATATATATATATATATATAAATTTATAAATATATATATATATATATATATATATATATATATATATATATATATATATATATCCATTTAATATGTTGTGTCATCAAGACACAATGCAGTTTATACTAAGTATTACCAATAAGAAATGTATTGCTTAACGCCGGCTCTCCATCCGCACCTGTCTATCTGTATCAGGTTCAGGCTCCATCTAAACTGGGCCAAGCAGAAACTCCAAGAACATTCCAGCGGGGCGACTCTTGGGAGGGGAGGGTGTGCCGGGCAGAGGCCTGACGAGTAGGCAAGAGGGGAGGATAGAGGGGAAAGGGTAGGAGTGAAGCAGATAGTGACAGAGAATGAGTCCGGCCTACACAGAACCTCAACAAACACACTCCTACAGCCATACCGCGGGATTCAAGGCTTTAACACACCACTGCGCATGACACTTCCTCATGGATTTAAAGCAAGATGCTGACATCTGTCCTGTCAGTCAGAGGATGGAGATGGGTTTGGACACGGACTGTCAGTCTGATGTGAAAGAGCTCGCAGCTGGTGCAAGAAACGCGCCTCAGAACTGCCCGGGCATGTTCAGAAAGCTGGTGGTGAATAAAACAGTCCGCCAACGCAGACGCTTCACAGTGGCCGTGTCTCATACCTGGTAAGACTCGGTGTCTGGCTGGATCCTTGCTGTAATTGAGTCTTACTGTGAGTTTGGTCATGCTTTATTTTAAGGTTCAGTTCTCACTATTAAAAAAACATTAACGGTGACTTTTGCCTCAGTAAATTTGCTGCTTATTAATCGTTAGCAAGGCAGTTGTTAAGTTTAGGACGTATAACGTGGTCATGCAGAATATGTGCTTCATGAGTGCTAATAAACAGCCAATGTGTTATTAATAGGCATGCTAATAATAGCGAGAATTGGTCTCTATAAAGTGTTACCATGTGTTTTTTTAATTGAAATCAAAACCCGTTCGTGAACGTATTTGTGCATATTAATATTTGAAATACATAAAGTATTTCAAATATTGCTATTTTTTTACAGCACTTTCTGTCACTTAAATGCAGCCTCAGTGAGCAGAAGAAAGAAGTATTCATCATTGTTTAACAACCTTATATATTACAGTAGACCTGTTTTCGGAGATTGAATGCATTATTGTTCAAAAAAGAGCCTTAGCAACCATCAACACCACCCCAGCTGCACAGTGCTGAGTTTTTCATGGCCAGGCACTATTCACATTTTCAGAAAACGTACAAAAAAATAAAACAATACTGTTGTGTTCTCAAATTCCCTGTAGGGTTTCAGCCCTCCAGACGCCACTTATGATGATGCTGCATTTTCACCAGTAACGAGACTCTTGCAAAACCAGCCTATTACCACATACACACACACACACACACACACACACATACTGTAAGAGGAGGTGATAGTTGCTAGGCTCTTCTACCAAGGGCTTTGACAGCTTTTTATACCAATCCGAACGTGTCGTCAGACAGCCTTCACAACCCTTCAGCACAACACCCGATGTCATTTCCCCCAGATCCTCTTAACCGTGTCGCTCGGTGGCTGCTTTTCTCTCAGCTGAGATGCCTTTTCACTATTTTATAGTTGTTTTGCATTCTTTCTGTTCATTATGTCAACCCAAAACAGACAATGGATTAGTAGACACTTTATATAATATCTAAGCATTAAAATATTAGCGCAGATGTTCAGGATAAATTTAAGCCTTAATAAGACACGAGCTCCCCTGAAAACAGGATTTGAGAAATTTTGGGGGGGGGGTTATTTTGACGTGCCATTTCAGTTGTGCAATGTGGATTGCTATGTGTAAAATTGCAGAAATGTAATTTATGCATGATGGCGATTTAAATCTAATTCACTTCAATAAAGTTGACCATACACGCTATTCCTGTCATGAGTATTAAGGTGTGAGGGCGCTTTGGTGCAAATTCCACTCATGTTTAGTAACGTTGGAGGCCGTTGATCCATCCTCATTTCCGTTTTTTATTTGATTTATGAATGTGATGTAAACTGAATGTTTAAATATTCTATTACAGCTTTACCGACGCTGCATATCTTTAGTCTTTGGCTGTGTCCAAAATGTTTTCTCACTGTCATGCCTCCAAGTCAGCTCTTTTGTAGTTTACCACTCATACCGACTTTGTTGTGGCATTCATGTGCATTCAATAAGATATATATCATATATCATACGATGAACACGCCATGATTTCAACAAAGGAAGCTAACCCCAGGCCTGATTGATTCTGTGTTAACTCGTTCCGCTCCAGAATTTTTAAAAAAAAGTTTTCCAGACAACGCCAGCATTTTAGATGATTTTCACTTCAATTTGACAGCCTTCAGAATATTTTCCGCTACGCATATATAAACGTATTATATAACAGAATGAAGAACTTTTCTTACCGCAGTACAGAACAGGGATCGCTGTAAAAACTAGTCTTTGGAAGCTTTGTAATGTGATTGAGGAGATATCTTGTCAATGGCGAGGTAAGAGTTAAGGTAAGGCTTTTGGAAACCCACCCGACTGGTCCAACAATGGAATCCAGCAGTTTCTGAAGGTTTTCTCTTTATTCAGTCAAACAGTGCTAACTGACTAACGCTTTTTAGATGACCAGCCATGCCTGCTCTCAACAGAAGTAAGGCTCGGCCTATTTCGCTTGGTTGTGCAATATTCCGTCCTATACATGGAAAATCCAATTTCCCCTTTTTCCCACCGACCTACATTTTTAGCCTTTACAGTCCATTTGACTTTAAAGTACATTTGACTAATGCCAAGTTAGGAGCTCTAAAACCTCAGTTTAGTCTGTTACTTCAGTGCATTTTCTGTGCTTTTCCTTGCAGTAGTATGTTACTGTGGATGCCATGTGGAGATGTCATGTGTTAATGATGTCATGTGGAGAAGGTGGATTAATGACTTCCACTAATTCATTCATTTGAGATATCTGAGATGCTTCTGTAACAAGCAGAGTAGCTTCCTCGTGTCACAAGTTTTTTCAATACAATTTACTGTATTATGAGTATGACATAGGCTCTTGGGATCAGGAAGATTTCTCATGCTCATCAAGGCTGAATCCATTGGACCAAAAATACAGAAAAAATCGTTTCGTGAAATATTATTGCAATTTAACAGTTTCTCATTTCAATATTTCAAATTAAATGCAGTTAATTCCTTTGAAGCAAAATATATTTTTCAGCATCAATCCAATCTGTGTGTGACATGATCCATCAGAAATATTTCTAATATGATGATCTGTGCTCAGTGTTTGGGACCCGTGATATTTTTTTTATTATTCATTAAAAAATAAATAGTTAAAAAGAACGGTGTTTATTTAAAAAAAAATGTTTTGTTAAAATATATTATAATTAAAATTATAGTATATGTTATAGATTATATATATCAAACGAAATTAATACTTTCATTCAGGAGGGATGTGCTAAAAGGATAACAAGTGAAAATAAAGAATTATTGTTAGAACGCATTTCTATTTTGTATAAATGCTGTTCTATTTTATTAAGCAAACAAAAAGTATCACAGGTTCCAGAAAAAAACATGATAATTAATCATGTTAATTATGATGGTAATTAATCATCATCTTTCTGAAGGATCATGTGAATACTGGAGTAATGATGCTGAAAATTAAGCTTTCCGTCACAGTAAAATATTATATTTAAAGTATATTAAAAGAGCAGACCAATATTAGAAATTGCAAAAATATCACAATATTAGCATTTCTCCTGTATGTTTGATCAAATAAATACAGCCTCGGTGATCATAAGAGACTCATGAAGCGAACAAAACAAATCTGACTGATCTCAAACTGTTAAACTGTAGTGGATCTAGGTTTCAGCCCTGATTGAATCAGAAGCTACACTTTGATACTGACTGTGGATGTTATTTTTTGAGAGAAATCTGTGGCTTATCACACACACACAGCTATGAAATGCATTTGTGCGCATATATATATAACATCCCTGGTATAAGAAGATTGAAAAATTGTTTTGGATGTTTATTTTTACTGAAGTGAAATTGTCTTTCTCATATGGTTCCCTTTGCTTTCTCACTGATGAAGGCAGTTAAATGACCTTCACTTCAAAGCATCAATTTTGACCTGTTCTCCACCGTTCCTTTCTTCCCCATCCATCTTTTCATCTCCGCTCAATGTTGTTTTCCATTAGCTCTTGCATTGACCGCAGTATATTCTTCTGAATGTTTTTTTTTTTTTTGCATCTCTATTTTAAACTCTGACGTCCATCTACCTTTTTCGCCTTTTTTTTTTTCTCCAACTAATCACTGCAGTTTCCAAAAGACACTCGTTCAAATTTACAGAGTTTTAGTGGATAAAGTGTAATTTTAGCACAATTACTTACATGTTACGACTTCAAAACAATATTAATATGCTGGGATAGTTGTGAACTGATGCTTTTGGCTGTTAGCATCAAACATATCCAGCTTCACATCCATGTACTTGAGAAGTTGAGGAGCTCCGGTTTAAAATCTGTGTAAAAGGAAGCTGAAATAAAGTGGTTGCATCAACAAACGTGTTTTTTATATCAGTTTTTTATATGTGTTAACACTATCGGTAGGTTTAGGGTTGGTTTTGGTGTAGGGCATTAGATAGAGCATTAACTTATTTTAATTCTGTGCTCACCCCTGGTCACGTGTGTTGTTTTTCTGTGTAGTTTGGAGGTGGAGAATGGCCCCTCCATCGGCTGTAGTCCACTGGACCTGCAGGCCTCACCGGGCTCTGGTTTGGTCCTTCATCCCAACATGGCCAGTCACGGTCAGCGGCGGGAGTCTTTCCTTTACCGCTCGGACAGCGACTACGACCTCTCTCCCAAATCCACCTCTCGCAACTCCTCGCTTGTTGGGGAGCAGCTGTGAGTAAGAACTTCTTTACTCCTTCACACCGACATGCTGGTACAATGAATCAAAAGTGATCGGTCCTGCTGCGAATCACAGTCTGTTGAGAATAGCAGCCCAAAGGTGAGGTGCTTTTTTAAAGTGGATTGTTCGTGTGTATCTATACTTATTCAGACCGCGATGGAGTTAGAGGAGCTTGCGACTAAACGTGGTGGGAAATACTATAAATGAAATTAGTGAATAAATATGCAGATGAAATGAGATGTTATTCATATTTATGTTATTGATATTTGTGTATATATATATATATATATATATATATATATATATATATATATATATATATATATATATATATATATATATGTACACACACAAAAATGTTGATTTGTTTTAGTTAATAGAACTTAACTGAGATACAAAATCAATTTTCAGTGTGTATATTTATTTATCTATTTACTTATTTTATCTTTTATTTGTTTTATATTTATTTAATATTTATTTTTGTGTGTTATTCGTTTATTGCTTTTTATTTAATTTAAGTTTTATTTTAGTTTTACATTTAATTTCATTTTTTATTATTCACGAGGGAGGCCCACAAAAAATGTCATCCGTTGAAACCAGAACGAAATTCAAATCTTGATTAAATACAGCATTTTTTGCCTTAGCAGTGCGTTTATATTTTTGTTATTTACATTTAGCGTTTTGGAATGTTTATTTACTAGTCTGTTCATTTTTAATATAGGTTTTCAGGGATAGGTTATAGAAAGTTTGGGATTTTTTAGTCTTTTAGTTTTAGATTTTAGGAGACCTATGAGAACTCAAGCACAAGGAAGGCTCAGAAACTTTATGTGCTGTTTTGCAGTGTGCTTTGTATATGATTTGATCTCATAGAACATAATATTACTTTTTTCTATGATTTTCTCATCATATATATATATATATATATAAAAAATGTTATATATATATAAATATATATATATATATATATACACATATATATATATATATATATATATATATATACATATATATATATATATATATATATATATATATATATATATATATATATATATATATATATATATATATATATATATATAAATCCTTGAACATTTTTTTCAGCTTAACATAACTTTCAGCAGAGTTTATCTCAGTCGGTACACACCTGAATGAGTTAATCAAGGTCTTCAGGTTCATCAGACACCTACAGGCGGCTATGTTTGAACAGGTTTGACGCTAAACTCTGAAGTTAAACTCCATCTCCACAAACAGAACTGAGCACTTCTGCAATAAATCATTCAACATTCAGCTGTGGTACAAACAGGAGAGAAACTACAGAAGCAGTGCAGAAATAATGCATAACATATACCCCATTTAAACCTGAGAGATGAGATATCCTGGTCTTGAGATATTGCTCAGTGTATTGACGAGAAACCAGCGTGGAGTGCATGAACTGAATAACTAACCCACGGTGTTTTGGTTTCGTATTATACGTGATTTATGTGTTGTTTGTTTTTTTCCGGTTCTTAGACACGGTGAAGACCTGATTGTCACTCCTTTTGCTCAGGTACATTTTGCTCTTGCTTTCCGGATTGGAAAACTAAGACCAGTGAATCATTTGCACATCTATGTTGCTGTCTTTTTGTGCGATAGGTGCTTGCAAGTCTTCGTACCGTTAGGAATAATTTCAGCATCCTGACAAATGTCCAGTGTCCCTCCAGCAAGTAAGTGACATTCGCATTCGTTTGATAAAATGTAACGTGAAAAAATACCACTAGAGGGCAGAACTGACTTTGTGTCAGACTAGATGGATACTAACTGACCTTCCTGCTCATAATGGTGAATGTTCATTTTTGTTTAATTTCCTCGGTAATTGTAACCAAATGTACATAAACTTAAAAACGGCTGCTCTTAATTTCTCGTAGTTTGTTCAGTTGGTGATCGCATTATCAATTCCAGCTTTTATCTTACTAAAGTGTTTGTTTTCCTGCTTCACTTCACAGAAGATCACCAGTCAGCAGTCAACCGCCGGTGACCAAAGCCAACCTGTCAGGTGAGGTCCTCTGCATCTCCTCACAGACGTTAAAGTGTTGTTAACCTCGATGTGGCACGAGTCAGTAATTACAAAGCTTCAGACCCATAGCTGAATTACTCATAGCATGATCTGTGATCTGTGTTATGAATAAAAATGAAACGACAAACAAGTTATTAGCTAAGAAGCACCGGGGGAAAAGGGAAACTCAATGAAGGATGTGAAACGTGTCGAGTTAAGCCTGTCAAGAACCGTTTCATATTTCACCAGAAAGATATAAAAATTAATTTTGTTAATAAAATTGGTACTTAAGTTCCCCGTATTTGGGCGGGACATATCGAAGGACACAATAAACTAATAATTGGATAAAGAGCCAGAGTAGGGCCTATAATCAGCTCGGCTCGGACCGTACGTTTACTCAAATGCAAGGAATATACCAATAAATAACAAATGCTAACATGCTAAACGACATTCATCCAACTTACGAATACCAAGCAAACGTATTTAGATTGTAAAAATGGTTTGGTTTGAAATGTGTCTGAATCGTTTAAATGTTCTTTTTTGATTGAATTGGATGCCTTTGTATTTTTCTGCATGCAACGAAATTAGGAGTTTTTCCCCGTGCTGATGGCCTTGTGGGCCTTCCCCAATCCTGTGCTCATATTTCAAATCAACCTATACATCTTCTGCCCTCATGTCTCATCTGAGGCTCTGTTAGCATGTTTAGCTCAAACATCCGCCGTGGTAATTAAACCGCTACACCGCTGTCGCCTGCAAAATCAAAATGACGGCGTAAGTGGTAGAAAATGACAGAATAAGGGACGGTAATGTTATAATGAGATCATTTTGCAATATTAAGATATTTTGGATGAAAACCAGGAGGTATGGCAGACGGAGTATCCTGATGATGTCTTTCATACTTTCATGTAGTGTTCATTACAGTACTTGACAGTCAACGGGAAAGTCACAAGCCTCCCAGTTTTCATCCAAAATATCTTAAATTGTGTTCAAAAAACGGATGAAGCTTTTACGGGTTTGGAACAACATGGGGGTAAGTGATTAATTACAGAATTTTGGGGTGGAGTGATACTTTAATGGAGACTTGATGGGTGATATGTGATATGTGAATGTGATAAGACTTTCAGTTTTATCTTTAATTTTACTTTGGTCACTGTTGCTATGGTTACTGTTGAGGAAAACGAACTCCTCTCCCGTTGCACGTTCATAGAGAGAGTTAGTTGCTATCTGAACAGGACACTTCAAGACTTCAAGAGGGCATGATATTGCAATAATAATGCCTTTTATTCTCACTCGGTCTGCAGTAGCGTAATGGAAAGCTCTGACATACGTTAACAGACAGGTAGGACAACCTATCGTAGCCTCGGACCAAGGCATGTGATCGAACAAACATTTTGTGGTCCTATGCCTTCCGCAGGTTATATAAATACATTTCCGTCATGACTACTCTCTGAGGGATCTGCATGGTAATGTAGTACGTGACAATATTAATGTATGGTCTTGATCCGTTACTGAGCACCAAGACTTGCTGCTTGTAACTAGGGATGCACCGAAATTAAAAATCTTGGCCCAATCCGAACAAAATGAAACACTAGACTTCTTTTGCATTTATTTTGCACATGCATATTTTGCCTTTTTTCGACATTTGCATAAATTAAATAGCCAAAATGTGCCAGTTTTGTGTATTTTTTTACTTTACGAACACATGCAACCTTGCTGAGCAGAAGAGAACTCTTTCAAAACATTAGAAAATATTACAGATCCCAATTGAAACACCGCGTATGAGTGTTATAATAATGCGTCTGTAATAATTGTAGCATCGTTCTCAGACACTGCCAACACGTTTTCTGCATTAGCGTGTGCCTATGTTTCATTGTCATTGTTCGGCATAATTTATTAGGTCTTTTCGGGTTATTCGGCTAAACACAGAAAGAGCTTTTTTTTCTATTTTCGACCGAATATTTTCGGTTGCCGAACATTTGATGCATTCCTACTTTTAATACAACCACATACATGCTGCTGTAAGAAATATTGCTGCTGCGCATATAACATACATGAATAACCCACTAGCATACACGATCACGCTGTAGCAGATCTATACAGGTGGAGCTGGGGAAGGTGGAAGGTTTCTGAAGCGCAGCGAGCTCATTGGCTATGAATACCAAAAAAATCACCTACCCTGCCTTTAAATATGTCAAAGCCATACAGCTTGATTTGCTAGTGCCTTTGCTAGACGTAGAGAGGAGCTCTCTGATCCCATTGGACAAAATTTGATTGGATAAAAAACTGGGTATGTTTGTTAACGCAAAGTTGAGTCATTTTTGATCAGTTTTTCCACTTCAGTTTGTCATAGATGTTTAGATGGTAGACTAGTGTTTTCACACCCGTCTCATTTGGTGCTTTTGTTTCAGAACCCTGAGCATTAATATGCATGAAAACTGATAAGGTAGTGGCTATTTTCTGCCAGGATATTTTGGCATGCTTTGAAATGTTGCCTTGTGAGAGCGGTCTCAAACTCTCAATACGTCTCGTTCAAATGCAATCAAATGCTATTTTAATAGATAAAAACCCTATTATTTAAACAATGCGTGCATCAAATAGATCTTAATAAGCGCAATTTTCATAACACAAAATATCATTACTGATTTTTCTCGCTATTTCGGGGTTTAAAAATAAACTAGCGTGTTGTTGCTTTTGTGAAATGAAGCAGCAGGTGTTGCTGGTCTCTTGCGAATGTCTTAAAGACTGCTCAGCGCCCGTTTGTACGATGGCCACCGCAACTCTCTCCATCTGAGCGGCCTGAAAATCCCAGCCTCTTTGAAGAGTGTGGGTGGAGGGGGAAGAATGAAAGTTTGAGTAAGATAACGTGTTTGTATGACCTCTTACACACACACACAAACCACAGAGACGCGATGTGCGTAAATGCTGCTCAGCGACGCATATAAAAAGCTGTGTTTACTGCGTGTATGTGTGTGTGTGTGTGTGTGTGTGTGCGGGTGTGAATAGTCATGCGTGCGTAAGCTTGCATGCTTAAAAAGAGCAAGATTGTGTGTTGGACCAACCTTGTTAATTCAGTTATGAACCCAGTCCAGGTCATATTTCACCACAAAATCAAGCAAAAAAATATTCATTTAAATATATTATTTAATTAAAATCATTACGGTAATTTGTAACTACATATATCATGTATGAATACACATATACACATAGATACGGCTTTCTAATAAACCAATAAAAATATGTACTAAAAATTGTTTTGTAAACATTCCCATGTTCTGTTAGAGGAACATTCCATTCTATCATAAGAACATTGCATCTAAATGTTCTTTAAACATTTAAAACACCCGTTTTTTATATTTAAAGAACGTTTTGTGAACATTAGGGGAGCAATTCATTTTTTTTTTATTTGAAACGGTTACAAAAGAGCAGATTTTTATTGTAATACTGTATAAACGTTGCTTCCGTGTTCTGTGAACATTAGAGGAACATGTTCGAACATTTTAAAATTGGATAAAGAGCGATAAATCAGCAACAGCGCGTTCCCTGTTAGCTGATCCTTCTGAAGATCGAATGATTTTCTAAGAATGATGTCAAATTTGATGGCATTTTATTTTGTCAGTACACTGGAACTGAACGCTGTTTCAGATTGTTCCCTTCCAGCTGTTCGGCGGTAGGAGGGTAGGATTCGTACACGTAAACTTATAATAAAAATAATATATGAATCTAAAGAGAATTTAACAAAATTGAGAATCATGGGAATTACAAAAGCAACTCAAAATAAAAAAGTAAAGCATTTTCCTACTATAGTGAGTGGAATGTGTGAGAAAATGTGCTTAACGCTCATAAAAATAATATCAAGATGTAAAAATCTTTAAATAAAAAGGTTTTCATTTATATTTTTTGATGTATGAGGCTTTGATGGATTATGCTGAGATTACAAGATTTATTTAAAACATATACATATATACATAAAATCATAACAAATGCAAGTAAAGTGTTATTTTTACTTTTGTGAAAATAAAATGTCACAATACATGTCATCAAATGACTTACAGCTTATAAGGTAATATTTATGTAAAACCGAAACAACATACTTATTATAAACTGTGCCTATTAAAATATGTAAAAGAGTAAGTGATGCAATTCATGATTTCGTAAATGGTTAAAAACGTCTTGCTGACAAATGCGTAACAGGATAGCGGCGAAAATGTTAAATGAACTGGGATTTTTACGTAGTCATCTAATGACTTCCTGTCTGAAGTGATACATAAACTGCTTTTATATTGTGTCACTGAATGACATTTTATTAGTGTTGTCTGTAAATCATGGCAAAAATGCGTTAAAGTCATCCTTTTTTTGAAAATGTAAAATTTTGAAAATTTAAATTCGATGGCATACATCCTTAGGCAGGAGAAAAAAAAACTAAAGCCTTTTGAAGCGTCATCGTCACCTATCTTCATCATCGACCCGCCTGCAGGTGTTTGTGTGTGTGTGTGTGTGTGTGTGTGTGTGAGCTCCAGGTGTGGAGGCTTTAGACACTGATCTGCAGAGCTGAGAGTTGCGAAGAGGGGGGCAAAGGATTGTGGGATGTTTTGGTTCCTGTTTCAGAGGCCTCTTAGCCTCATTGACGTCATTACCACCCACCTACTTGTACCTTCACTTCCTGTATGTTTGAAAACACAGACGCCTCATGGTCCTGGCAGGAAGAGACACACACTCGCACGCCGAAAATGGTGGAAAACTGTGCTCGCTTGCGTTGCACAAGCATATCTGGAGCGCCGGAGGAAATCAGAGCGTGTGTGATGTCCCTGCTAGACAGGAGAGCCGCTTTAATGCTATATACTTTCTCTTTTACTCTATGCATTCTTACAGCAGCAGCAACCTATTCGTTGCTTAACAAATGCACTTGCATCAGTAAATCAAGATTGCGTGGCATAAATAATTCAGTTAAAGGGATAGTTCGAACAAAAAGTAGCATCCTGTTGCCATGGTTCCACACCTGTACGTATGAGTGCTTTTCTTCTGCTTATGCCAGAAGAAGACTCTTTGAAAAATACTGATAACCAAAAAAGTTTTGGTTCCCATTTTGTTTGTGCAGTGGGAAGCAAAACTGTTCAGTTACCAATAACCTTTAAAATATATTTTTTTGCATTCAGCAGAAGAAAGAAAGAGATAAATGTTCGGAACGAGAACATAAATGAAACAGACCAATAATAACAGAGAAACGAACGGACGGTAATCTATTATTTAGTAGCATGGCTGCAGGTTGTGTCTGTGGTCAGAAAGTAACCAGGCCTCATGGCAAATGTGGCATCAGTAGTAACAACAGTTCTCTATTATATTACGTGTGTTATCCAACCTGTTCTATATTTCAGTTTAGTAAGGGTTTGATTATGTATATAGACAGTGTATTGTATGTTTCCACATGCTTAAAATGTCCTTATGAAAAAAAATAAATATATATATATATATATATATATATATATATATATATATATATATATATATATATATATATATATATATATATATATATATATATATATATATATATATATATATATATATATTTTATATATTTTATATATATTATATATATATAATTTTTTTTACATGTGTGTGTGTGTTTGTTATAATATATATATATATATATATATATATATATATATATATATATATATATATATATATATATATATATATATGTGTGTGTGTGTGTGTGTGTGTGTGTGTGTGTGTGTGTGTCTGTGTGCTATTAATATCGTTATTATTATCTTTATTGATTTATTGATAAAAATGTCCTTATGAAGGGCCAAAAAAAAAAATATATATATATATACTGTATATATATATATATATATATATATATATATATATATATATATATATATATATTATATAATTATATTATATATGTGTGTGTTATTATTAATATATTTATTTATTTCTTTAATTAATTATCATTTAATTATTATTTTTATTTAAAAAAACAGTAATTACAGCTGTTGTAGTTCTGACAAAATTGTTATCTATGTATTTATTTATTTATTAATCATCATCAACAAACTAAAGTAAAAAATCAAATGCCTTATTATATAATTTTCATTATTGTTGATTTAATTATTATAATAAATCTTGTTGATTTCATGAATAATTGCAATAATAAAATAGTTTGTTGTCTTTATGAAAATATTATTTTTATTTCTTTCCTTTTGTTGTTGTTTTTAATAATAATCTTCATCATCACACGTTTTTACAACAAAATAAAAAAAAACAAAAAAACTCAATGCACTACCAATAGTACTGTTGTTTATATAAATAAGTATCACACACCATACTTTTAAGGGGAACTGTGTAGAATAGAAAAGCAGGGGGTTTTTATTGTCGTTTTGTGTCGTCACAAGGCTCCGCTGCCAATGACCTGGCCCTGAACCACAGCTTCATAAAACACTTCCAGAGAAATTAAGGAGGAACAGAGAGGCAGAAAATACAAGAAGAACTTTCATCAGGAGCCAAGCTCTTCAGGGAGAGAGGTCTCATCCTCCGGCCTCTGTTTATACTTTCTCATGTAAATCTCTCTCTGTCTCTCTCGTGCTGGAGCTGCTTTAATGACAGAAAGCAAGAGAAAAACACTGCCTGGATGATCCACCTCAGCAAAAACATTTGTTAGCTTGCAACTTGCAATACAGTACGTGTATAAAATACAACACTACTTAAAATGAAGCATTGTGGCACTTTTTAGATCATGCGGATAGTTAATGCCAGGCTTTAGACTAAAGGAGAACTGACTTCATCCACTAAATAACACCAACTTCTTAAAAGTTGCAAAAGTTGGCTCAGAGAAGCTCCAGAAAAAAAAGCCAGCATTGCAGATTCCAGAAACTGCACGATGCCAGTATTTGGTTGAAGTTATGTAGGACTGTGTGTGTGTTTGTGGTTACCTCTGCTGATGCACAGACCTTATTAGAGCTTGTAAACCGTATTAGCAAGACCGCTGCAGCCTTGCTGTTGTTTCTGATGAGATGTTACAGGATGTGTAAACATCTCATCCACACCTGCCTTTGTGTGTGTGTGTGTGTGTGTGTGTGTGTTCATGTTTGTACACGTAAGACAGCTACTGCATCTTATTTTGGGACATGATACCCTTAGAAGTTTTTAGTCAGATGCAGCTGAACTTCTTTCGTAGTAATATTTTATATTATTTATAATAATCTTGGATTTTTACTAAACTATATATATATATATATATATATATATATATATATATATATATGTGTGTGTGTGTGTGTGTGTGTGTGTGTCTATGTGTGTATAAACTTAAATGTAACATATCGTTCTTAAATATATACATACAATCATATGAATATAAATACATACATGAATACATATGAAAATATATATGTGGAAATAATTTTAAAATATATATGTGTGTGCACAGCATGCACACACACTCATAAATTATGTAAACAAAATTTTTTATTTTGGATTAATTGTGAATAATCATTTGACAGCACTCTTATGTTATATTATTTTATGTTATATTATATTATATTATATTATATTATATTATATTATATTATATACTTACTTGCTTCCTTACAAAACCTGGCAAATATGTACCTAATTATATATTTTATTTTATAATTTTTTGGGTAAATATAGTTTTAAATATATTACATTAAGGATAATCTATATTATATCATATTATTGTATTAGCATTTATTGTTTATAGTATTACATTGGTTATGTATTTTAATATCTAAATTTAATTTTCTATCACAAGGATCGGTTTATGACACTACCAGTGTTTCTTGCTCAACATATAGTTCAGTACATTTCTTGCTGCTTTGATGTGAATCGTTCTCTCCCCCCGATCTGTCCTGCGTCGCTCTAAACCTCCTAGAAGCTCTCTCACATTACAAATCCAGTCCAGATTTTCTGTTCCGCAGGCTCCAGAGCGGCAGCGCAGGTCTTTAAGCGTTGCACCCGGTTAGTATTTGAATTATGCCATTGACGTCAGCAGAGCTGTAAAGCTGACCGGCGTCCCTTCCCTAAAGTCATTTCTGGCCAAGAGCTCTCTATGGTGCATTGTGGAGGCTGTCAAACAGGCGCAAGATGAGTTGCAGACGTGAAGCAGGGAGAATGAAAGAAAGCAAAGCAGAGAGGGAGTGTGTGGAAAGTGTTGTTTGCCGGTGATGCAGCAGCAGATGTAGGCTGAGATACAAAAACCACAGCTGCAGACAGTGAAAGTCAGACCCCCGAAATAAGGGTTTCGCAGGAGCAATAAATGTCAAATAACCTACACGAGACCCTCTCGGCCCGTAATGCACATCGTGCGGCAAAACTTCAATAAAAGGCCCACAGAATCGAACCAAACGTCTTTTATTTTCTCAGCGCCGATATTGCGCTGCACAGATGATGATGTTTAAGACAACCTTTGTTTAACTGGAGCCTTTTGTCTGGACGGCAGATAAACACGTCCCTCGTATCTGGCAGCCGGGCTGAACGCAGTTGACCCCGATGACACAGTGTTGATTCATGGAGCCGTTTGGCATTCTGGTCCTCCTGCCCACGTGCGAAAGCCCAGACAAACAAAAACACAAGAGCGGGACGAGCCGTGCCAGAGAGCAAACATGTGTGTGATCCAGGCGGCTAAACTCCAGCCGTCCGTCAGCTCAGCCTCCGCGCTCCCTCTGTTTGTGTGTGGGAAGCCATCCCAGACTGCTTTATTATTTTTGGATGTGTAATTTGGATCAAAACGACGCCGACAAAAACACGATAGCTGTAACGATCCGCAATATGGGTCAATGACGTGACGATCGCGGAATTGCTCCAAAACACGCAACGTGAGTCAGACGTGAAGCGCAGCGACTCGAACGCCTCTGTTAACCTCTTTATTAGGACTGATCATAAAATGAAGGGGTTAAAAAACTCATCCAAATAGGCAACACTTTATTTAAAGGTGCAGTTCTCGTTATTAACTAGTTGCTTATTAGCATGTGTATTACTAGCTTATTAGCTGTTTATTAGTTCTTATAAAGTACATATTAATGCCTCGTTCTCCATAAGCATATTTCAGATCCCTTAATCAAACAAATTTAACAACTACATAATTAACTATTAATAAGTAGCAAATTACAAGTTTACTGAGAGAAAATTCTTAGTTAATAGTAGGGCTTAATCAAGAAATAATCACATGCGATATTAATTTTTGTTTACATTATATATGTATGTGTACTATATGTATTAATTATATAACACAGTACATTTTTATATATAATATTTTATACAGTTTATACAATTACATATTAATATTTTATATTGCATATAGTTATATATATATATATATATATATATATATATATATATATATATAGATGTATATATCTATATATATATATACACACATATTATGTAAACAATTTTTTTTATTATGAATGCAATTAATCACGATTAATCGATTGAAAGCACTAGTTAATAGAGGATGTTTATTCTTAAAAGCATTTGATTCTTGAACTAAAATAAATGTTACCGCTCCACTGCTTATTAATATTTGAGAAACCAACATTCAGGAAGTTACAGAAAACAAACTAAAAGAAGCTGTAAGAAAATTGCATTGACAGCTAACTGAAATATGTTTAAACTAAAGTACTAACATTTATAAAACAGTTTTTTTTTTAAATAAGTCACAGCTAAATAATTTCATTTTTAAAAATAAAAACTAATAAAAATGACAGAAGGGCATAACAAAATTGCTTAAACAAACTATTTAAAAAAAAAAAGCGAATTTAAAGTAATAATGAACACTATGATAGTATACATATAATACTGATGCTCAATAAATCTCCTTTTACGGCAACACAAGGTTCGATTAGGCTGAGAATTTAATATTAGCATTTTCCATAACATTCATGATATTTTTGAATAATAATTGAAGGTAAACTACTTGTGTTGTAACCAAATTAAACTTAAATAGTTTTAGTTAATTGTTGAATGCTATATGAACAACAATCAAACTAAATCCGGACAAACGTTACTTGTCCTACACGTAAGGTTCATGCTGTGTGTTGAATGACGTCTCGAGTTGCGCCGCTTTTACTCGATTGCTCTCTTTTTGTGCAATCTGCCATTTAAAATGTCAATATGGATGGAAAATCCCATAGACTTACACCGAAGGAAGTACCCTGGTCACAGACTTTTTAACTCAAACTGGTAAGCAACCAGCACAGACCCCTTGGCACCAAAGACGAGAGCTTTGCATGTTCAAGCACCATTCCCATTTTCTTCAGCAGTGTTATGTCTCCCGTACGAACGGCCCGTCATTCACAAAATGATTCAGGACATGCTTTGATAATGCATTTTACCGGCATCAGCCTGTCTACTCGCGTCTGAATCACTCAGCTGTCTGCCGTGAGTTCACAGCTTTATGAGTCATATTCAGCAGACCGGTCGAAACGAGAAGCTCTTTGCCTCTTTATGAGCGAAATCAGGAAAACCTGGCCGATATATCAGCGTTTCGAGACCGGAGCGCACAGAGAGGGCCAGTGTGCCCCCGGCGAGGGGAGGAGGGGCCGCCCTCACAGAGCTGGTTTTGTCGGACAGAGAGGACGCTGGGTAAATTTACACTACGGCCTTTTGTGAAGAGAGTCGTGAGGTAGGCCGATCAAACAGAGAGTCAGGCGCGCTCTGTAGACCTCAGCGAGGCAGGTTTGGCTTCTTAAAGGTCACTGGTAAAGAGTCTCACCGTGATGATGTACGTCACGGGGGTTGGGCGAAAGGGAAATTGTGAAACACCTCGTGACATTTGAGTCGAATAATTGTATCAGATGTATCAGCGTGAGAATACTGAAAATGTGCAGTGTCAGAATAAGCGTGCTTAGATCCAGGAAGTCTTTGATTTAAAACTCTGAGTTGGATTTTTGTTGCATTCATATTTTCTGAATTGTGAGAAAAATAATGCAGAGGTTGATTGATGCAATAAGAGGCGCTTGTGCAAGCCGCGGCACAACTTTAATCACTTTTCGTTTTCGTGTTGAAAAGTGTTCATGTTGTCAGTTCAGGATTTTTATGGTGGTTTTTGCGTGCTGTTAAAGGTGAGATGCATCTTGTTTTTGTAGGAAACCATGACGCTGTCAAGATTTTACTGTACAGTACCTGTAGTATTTGAACTGTTGAACTTTGCTACACAAAAGTGTCGTTTTTACAAAATGCATTTGGCTGCTGTGGTTGCGGGAATAATTTTGTAAAAAAAAATTTAAATACAGAAAAAACTGTAGATTTTACGGTATAAAGCTGTAATTTGCAAACAAGAAAACCACATGAAAAAACAAAGCTCATCGCAAGTAGCTTCGCCACAGGCAAAAGAATATACCAGTCCTTCCAGGATTTCACGCTTTTTTTTTTTAGATTTTTACAAACAAAATTGTTGATTTTGTGCTGATAATTTCCTTTAATTTGTGACAAATTAGCGTTTTCTTTTTTTTATCAAATTAACACAAAGCAAGTGGCCTTTATTTATGTTATTTACAAGTTGCACAGTACAGATTGTATCAAAGCAGCTTTATAGTATCAAACATATATGAAAATAGTATTAAAAATAATAATTGGCAACAAACAAATGTCAAATGTAGAGGTCCTATTTTTGTTTTATCAGTTTTTGTGCCATTTAATGTGCACAGCACTTTACATAAGACTTTGTATCATTTAAGAGTTTTAAATAATGCAGTAAAAATTCATTAAACAACAGAAGATGTAACATAAAGCCCAAAATACATAACTGATAACAAAAACAATTACACAAATACTTAATATTTAAACAAAATACTTTCAAATGTGGCACGCAGGGAATTTTGTCTTTAAATTATACTTCGATTTGTTCCTTTTACTTCTAAAGGCTGTACAATTAATGGCATTTTACTGTAAAATCGCATTAAATGTCTGGTTAGCAGTTTTCTTTACTCCAAAACTAGTGTGTTTAAGTGGTTGTTATAGGGCATAACTAGTATTTTATTTTGAAATAATTAATTATACTAAATATTAGTACTATTTTTATTAATATTGAAATCTGGGGTCAATATTTATTTGCTGCATTTATTTTATTAAAAATACAATAAAAATAGTTATACTGTTAAAATGACGTCACTTAAGCTGTTTATATATATATATATATATATATATATATATATATATATATATATATATATATATAATAATAATTATTATTTCACCAATGTCAAAATTGCTACTTTCAATCCTCCACTTGCACCAGAATGGTCCAGCCCATAATTTTAGGCGTCACTAGTTGTCAGTGGCACATGCTTGGCTTCGTTTAGGCCCCTGGTGAAAGTTGCCCACTCGTTGTTCTCTCTCAAGCTCCCGTGGCGATGACATATTGATGCCGTTATTCGTGTGTATTCGTGCCAGGCTTCAGATCTACACACGCCACTTAAATGGACTCCATATGTGAAACATCTTGAGCACAGGAGGCTTCTCTCAAACGACCTTATTCATCGGGAGTAATGCGCTGTATATCCCTCACAGACGTCAGCAGGGTTAATGCAAACCCTTCGCCCGCTTTTACAGCGCTTACGCACATGGCATCCGGGGCTCCTCGTTGGATGTGGTCACTTTATTTGTAGATGCTCGCTGGAACGCAGCGATTAACTCATCAGTTATACTCTAGAGATCGGGTTTAGCAAAGCGCTAGCATTCAAGCTAATCGATGCATGCGGTATTTCTGCCGCATGACCAATCATAGGAGCGTGATGAATACAACAGTACTTAATTGGCTGTCTTAGTCAGTCCGCAGCAGAAAACCGCACTTGCTTAATGTTTAAAATCAGGCCTTTTTTCTTGATAAACGTTTGCGTTGTTTAGTCTGCTCCCTATCAGACGGTTGATTTATAGCCTTTAAACGACAATGGTTTGCCAGTAATCTTGCTCCTGACTGTCAGTGGCCAATTCGTAACGCAACGTAAAGACATTTTGCATTGTTAGCATTACCAGAGTTTTTTAACAGTTATAAAACAACAACAAGGTTACAAAGAAAGCGCAAGGCCTAAGAAGTAGGCATTACATTTGCATTTTTTGTACTTCGTAGGATATAAACGTTATACATGCATCATAATGAGACTAGCGTGATAAAATAATCATACTGCCATGCAGAATTTTGGAGTGTCAAAGTTCATCAAAGCTGCATTCATTTCATGTTTTATATTTGAATCATTTTAAAATGTAATTTAAATTTTTGCTGTTATTTAATGCAGCAATTTATTCCTTGCTGAGTACACTAACAATATAATTTAATATTCATTAATTGCTAGTTAATTCCACAAATATTAAATGTTAAGTGAAACCTTAGATTTGTAAATAAAAAAAAGACCAAAATAGTTTCTTATAAAGTGTACCGCAATTATATTAGCTTTATTTAACTTGAAGAATTGCGTATTTTTAATCACATTTTTATCATAATTTTTACCATTCAAATTGTAGTCTTTCAAATAAATCACATTAGGTAAAACCCATGCATTTTAAAATTTCAATTGTTATGGAATGCGCTAGGTACTAACTGACAGAGCTGGAATAAGTACTAAAATATTATTCTTAAGTACTATTAGGCTAATGAACCTTTAGCGTACATAAAATTACCAAAAATCTACTCAAGTAAAAGTAAAATCTAGCTAATTATAAAAGTATACCTATTATGGGTCCCCAGCAACAGGCTAATATGCATGCAAGGTCAAAAAGCACTTTTATTGTCTAATATGCATTTACTTTTACCTTATTCGCTCAACGACTCCCAGACGATTTAACGTTTATTTTTCCAAACTCTCCTTTGCGAGCGTTAGATTTTACTCGCATTACATTTAGGGAGTTATGCATTATTTTAATGCACTTTAAGCAGGCAAAAAAAGCTAATTATATTCTGGCTAAGAACCATTTATATGTTTAAAAGCGTTAGAAAGTCAAGTCCTCGCATTGTTTTTTTCAGCAGCATGAGAAACAAAACCATTTTGACTTTTCTAACGTGAGCTATGCACTTTCATAAAAACTCAGTGGCTCTCAAATCAGTGGCTTACATTTTGCACTATTTTGATTATGGTTATGACAGAATTTGGACAGAATTAATTCAGTGAGCACGCACAACTCCGCCATATAATCCTATTTAAGTCTATATACAAGTTACACGTCTTAGCGATCTAACTGTAGTCCAACAGCAATTAGAATACAGTCATCTAAAATACAATACTGGCTATAATTCAATTACAGTTACAGATTGTACAGTTGTAAGTAATCCACACTGATAATGCATTTGTCCGCTTGTATACAGTATTTATCTGGCTGTGGGTGTAGTTGTGTAATACAGAGTTTGAACTGGAATCCAGACGAACTTGTCATTGCAACATTGCAAGAAATGTTCATTTAGACATCACTTCGTTCTTTTCTTCATGCAGAGTTTTTCGGTCTTTGTGAAATCTATAGCTGCGGCCCGAGGGCGGACTCCAGCCTGAGCGACGCACAGAAATCTGCTCCACGATTTAGCAGCGTCTCGACTTCAGGGGAAGTGGTTTACTTTGCTTGGCTCCTGTTGAGCTTTGACTGGACGCTGGCCAGCGAGGGGAGTAAAGTTTGCTTCTCGGGTTGCTCCTGCAAACACAGCCCTGGCTTTGATTTCATGGCTCCTTCTCGTTAGCCCTATCGGGATCAGATGGAGGTGGTGGGGGGGGTTCTGTGAACTGATCTCTCAATAAATGTAAATGCTGATACCACCTCGGAAAAGCCTTGTGTCTACTAAAAGATCAAAGTTAACGCTCGGTGTGAGGGTGGTGGAGTCATTCAAAGTGACTGATGCATTGCAGAGCCTTTCTGCAGGATTTGTAGTGGTGTGATTCATTCCTCTCGGCTTTAGGCCTTTTCCATGTTGTCTTGTCAACCTTTTTGTCCAGCAGCCAGCCTTTATCATCAGTTATTGTTTAAATTAGGCAAATAATAATATATAAAAATGTATATTAAAGTATTTTTTTTTGTCTCACTCAATACCATAATGCAATTCTATAATTCACATTAATGAAAAAAATAAATAAATGAAAAAAAAAAAAATTATATATATATATATATATATATATATATATATATATATATATATATATATATATATATATATATATATATATATGCAAACAAAAATGTTATTTTCGTTTAATAATACTAAAAATAGTTTTGGAATAAACATATGATTTATTTTATTATTGTTTTTATTTTATTGTTGCATTGTAGAAAAAAATGTATGCATGCACGTGTGCACGTTTTTCTTACACTACGTCATAAAATAAAATAAAAGCTCAAAACACATATTATTATAATGAATTATCCACAATTTGACAAATGCATTGCAGTCTTAAAAATAGGCTTAATTTTCTTGTTGTTTTGGGTTTAAATATGGCCTTAATGTGCGTTTTGACGAGATTCATCCATCAAGTTAATTTACTAACAAGATAATTGAGCGTTGATCGTTCTCTCCCCGATTTGGTTTCAATTAACTACGTTTTCAGTCAACAGAAGAGGAGAGGAATAGGGAATGAGTTTTGGAGTCCCTCCCACTAAGCTCCCCTGGGTCTGAGACTCATTGACACATCAGCACAGAGAAAGAGAGAGAGAGAGAGAGAGAGAGAGACAGACTGCACAGTAGGTGAGTTTGGAAATCCAGCCGGTGACACAATGGAAAGGACTATGAAGCGAACAGTGAGCTATTAATCTAGCTCGTATCAGTGCAGAATGACTACATCAGCAGCTCTCGGCCCACCATGAAAGATCACTGCTCCTCTATCTGCACCGCTCCCGCCGGACCACCTTTTCTGGCCGTGCAGCAGAGGCTGGATCCTGAATGCATATCCGTGTGTCTCTTACCAGATGAATCCTACCAGAAGCTGGCCGTGGAGACCATGGAGGAGCTAGACTGGTGCCTGGACCAGCTGGAGACCATCCAGACGTACCGCTCCGTCAGTGACATGGCCTCTAATAAGGTGAGCCGGCGGCTCGTCTGCCCCCGCTTTACCTCCGCAGGCATCTTTGCGCATGTTTTCGGGGGAAATGTACATTTCAAAACAAAGAAATAAAAGTTCTTTATCGGCGCTGGTGCTTCCGTTTAGAAGCCTCGCCGTCCATGGGATCTCTCCGTTCCACAAAAGCTTCTTTATAGTGTAAAAAAAAAAAAAAGGTTCTATAGATGTTTTTCACATTGAGTAAACGCTTCTTTTGGAAACCGTTCGTTGAAAGGTGTTCTGTATGGCATTGCTGTAAAACCTCTCTTTTGCAACTTAAGTTTTTTTTTATAAATGTACTGCAATTTTGTTTGTTTGAGAGTTTTCTGTTTGCGTTAGTTTATATCGCTTTCCACGTTCTTGAGTTATTTCGTTGCTTAGTAAATCAAAGTTTTGTTGGAATATCTGTGCAATAAGGAGGATTTGACTTTTTTGGCATTTTACAAACAAATTATAATTCTGTGATTGTTCGTAGTAGCACTTTAGAATAGGTAACGCTTGTTAACTATTAACTATGACTTCTTCTCTCAACAAATTCTTAATGTGCTGCTTATTAACAGTTTAGGTATTGAAGACGTAGAATAAGGTCGTCTCGAATAAGGCATAAATATATGCTTAATTGACACTAATAAATAGCTAATATTACAGTAATATGCACGCTAATACTCAACTAATAGATGTAACTGTTAAATAAAGCGTTACCTCGTTCACTTATTCTCATGTCATTGCAAAAAAAAACAATTCTGAGGAATGTTTGCAGTCAAACAGTTTCGGTCTCCCTTCGCTTCCATTGTGTTTTGCATTTATTCATACAACGCTGGTCTACGCAAACACCATCCTTCAAAATATGATCTTTTGTGTTCAGCAGAAAAAAGAAATTAAGTAACACTTTATTTAGGGTCTCTTAACTAGTTGGCTATTAGCATGCATATTAATATTAGCCATTTATTAGTAGTAATTAAGTACATATTAATGTCTTATTCCACATCCCTAACCAATACCTAAACTTAACAACTGCCTTACTAACTATTAATAATTTAATACTAATCTATTGAGGGAAAAGTCATAGTTCATAGTGAATAAGTGTTCTTTATTGCAACGCTTATTGTAATGACGAGTGTAAGTAAATTATGACAGATTTTAAAAATGTCTTAAGCGCATCAAGTGTGTTTTATGACGGTTTATCTGACATTCTGAGTTGTTAGATGTTTGTCTTAGACAATGTATGAATATTTTAGTCATCGTTTTATGACAGTCTGCCGGTATTGTTCAGTCACGGCCGTCAAATGCAGTTTTGCATCGTGGATTATTGAGCGCCGATGCATGAATACGGTATGCGGATGTTCGTGTCTGTAAGGTTTATCCCGTAAACGTCATTCACGATGAGCTGTTGAGGTGAGATCTGCAGATATCGCCACATTTATATATCAACAGGAAAGCGTGCAACGACAACTTGACCCATCGCCTGAATGTTAGCCAGAGCATTAAAGAAGTTCCAGTTTGTTGTCTGAAAGGCAGCTGGCCCAAGCAATTATTTGATCTTTTTTTTTTCTCTCTCACATGAATTAATGCGTGTGGGTGGTTATGGATTCGGTGGATTTACCGGAATCGTCGCGTTGAAAGGAAACTCTCATTACTTAGAGTGAAAAACTAAATGATTAAACCCTTTTTTTCACACAGGCATTATCTGAGTACTGGCACTGGCCTCTTTTTTTTCGTCTGTGACCTCATTGCTTTGTTTACCCTGATACCTAATCAGATGAAGATAGAGAGCATGGAGTAACAGAGGACACGCGTTACCTCACTGAGCATTATGCTGCATTTATCATGTCATGCCATCATTCATTATGTTTCACATCTTAGAGTTATAACTGTAGCTTAACGATATTTACAAAAAAATTATAGAAGTGGTATTATTTAGTATGTCATTTTTTTGGGGGGGGGGGAGGTTTAAATAAAAGAAAGAGTATCAGAGCATGCTTTGCCTTAAACTTTCCATTTCACAGTTTATTCACTATTACCTGCCATTTCTTTCTTTCTTTATCAGTGAAATTTACTGTACTAAACTGTACACCGTTTTTTTGTGTGCATATATGATATATAGGCTACGGTTATTTTTCAGAACCGTTTCATGTTTTGGCATGTACAAGTTTATACAACATTTTAGATTACACATAAATATATTGAACATATAAATTACATATTTTATTTTAAATATATACATGCATGTGTATTTACGGTACGGTAATACGGTAATAAGTAATAAACAAAACAATAAAAATATTTTTAATATTTTTAATAATCATCTATATATATATTATTTTTATTTTTTTGTACATATAGATATTATTAAAAATATTTTAAAAGAAATTTAGTTATTTATACTATATATATTTATTATATATATATATATATATATATATATATATATTTTTTTTTTTTTTTTTTTTTTTGGATATATATATATATATATTTTTTTTTTTTTTTTTTTTTTTGATGCTATATATATATATATATATATATATATATATATATATATATACACACATATATATACACACACATATATATATATATATATATATATATATATATATATATATATATATATATATATATTTGTAGACATATAGATGATTATTAAAAATATTTTTTATTGTTTGTTTATTACTTATTACCATATTACCGTAAAGATAACACATCATGAAATTCATCTACGTTGTTCATAATTTATGAAAAACAAAAGCCTTAGTCGTAGCTTTGAAGCAGCGAGCAGAAAGTGATCGGCTCTGTACCTGCAGCTGCAGACAGAGAGAGGGAGGCGCTGGGAGTCGTGAGGGAGGAGAGGTGAATCACACAGCTCTTAGTCTAACGCACTTCCTGACAGCCGTCAAAGTGAGCTCACAGACACTGCCTCGCCACATGCTCACCAGCAGCGAACAAACACCATCGCTGCAACAATGGGATTATGCTACTCAGAGAAAAGGAGAAAGTATGGTGTGCTAAAAAGCTGGAGAGAGGTGAGTTAGTGCAAGGGCCTTTTGAACTAAGTCTGGCGTTGCTTTGAGGTTTAATGCTGAAGGAACTGATTCGTCTGTGTTATAGGAGATTGGTTGTCTCTTGTCTATGCTTTATGCTGTAGGAATGGAGAACATGAGCTCAGAATTGCCTTTTATATTATTCCAAGTTTAGACTTAAGCAAAACATAAAATACTTTAAGGAGAAAAATTGGATTAGCTCTACAGTTAGACTTTCTTAACTATTATATTTTTACACTTTTTATTTGATTTTAAAACAATTCTAAAACAATTTGTTATTTTAAAATGCTGTCTTGCGCTATAAAATTTATCATTTATATATTTTGAGGTAAAATTTAAATAATTATTTGCTATTATTTAAAACATTATTTATTTATCAATTATTTAAAAAAACGTGCAATTTAACGCAACATTGCGTTTATGCATTTAACAGAAGCTAGATATATATATGCGAGATATATATTTTAGAAAAAAATATTTGCTCCACTGAGTAAAAAATGAGTTGTTGTAAACCATGTTCATAACTTCCCAGTACAACAACATATTGCGGAAATGCAGCTGATAGGAACAGATATGTCACTTTGTATTAAATATGGAAGACCGATTAATGATTGTAGTGTGTGTTGACTGCATGCAACTTTAGTCTGCCTTTTGCAAACCTATTTGCTCAGATATGCAGACTAAGCAACTTAAATCGCTTCTAGTATGCGTGGATGTAAAAAAATAAAAGCGTGCATATAAATGCAAATAAATTGAAATTGTTAGTCCAGCGAGCAAACAAGCAGAGCATTGTGTATCGAGTTTAGCATGTGTCCGTCTTTCGGCCGTCTTGTGGAAGTGGAGTGTATGGTCAGGAGAGAGAGAGAGAGACAGAGAGAGGGAGGAGGATAGAGAGACAGAAACTAGACTTAGTGTTGGAAACGCACCGTACGGCAGATGCAGCAGATCTCCTGGAATTTCTGTCTCCTGACGGGTGCTGTTTACCCGAGCCTGGCTGGGATGTGAAGGGGAACGCAGAGGGATGAGATGAGATGAAGAGAGACGGTGCTGGGCTTTGGTTTGAGTTCAGGGGTTTAGGCGATTAACTAAAGACTCCAACATGCCTGAAGTCAACTATTTGCTCTCGGTGTCCTGGGGTTACATTAAGGTGTGTGTCTGTGAGAGTCGTGTGCCATGTGTTGGTCGTTTAATATAGATGTCGCTCGAGTTTCTTGCAGTACAATGAGACGTTTAGAGATACTGATAGTGTATGAATTTAACAAGACTTGTCTTTTTTTGTGCGTTTTAGTTCAAGAGGATGTTGAATCGGGAGCTGACACATCTGTCTGAGATGAGTCGCTCTGGAAACCAGGTGTCTGAGTTCATCTCCAACACATTCTTAGGTGAGTCTGAACGCTCTTTTCATCGTCTTCATAAACATGACATGGTGACCGATAGTTCCTTTGTGAACCCTTGAGCGTTTAAAGGCTTGGGAATTCAAGAAATGGGCCACATACATTCTAATTGCATATACGAATGCAACTGAATGTTTAATTTTTTTAAATGAATATATTCTGTGCGTTATAATATTTAATATTATAAAAGCAGTAGCTGGAGTCATCTTTTCAAAAAAAGGCCTGTTTAAGAGTTCAGGGTCAGGAGGTTTTTTTAAGTAAATTATTTAACACTTTTATTAAGAAAGGATGCGAAACCTTTTGGTTTATAACATTTATAACGTTCTTAAAGATTTCCGTTTATCACAGAATCCTGAAAAAACATGCAATTTTCATAAAAACATTAATCAGCACAACTGTTTTCAACACTGATAAATAGAATAAATGTTTCTCGAGAATCAAATCAGCATATTAGAAGCTCTCTGAGGAACACTGAAGACTGGAGTAATGTTGCTGAAAATACAGCGTTGCATGAAAGGAATAAATTACAGTTTAAAATATATTCACGTAGAAATCAGTCGCTTTAAATTGTAATAATATTTCAGATTTTTTCTGTTTTTACTTTTTCTTATTTTTTTATTTTTATATTTTAAATAAATGCATCCTTGGCAAGTGTAAGAGAGCAAAAAGCACAAAAATCACACATCAGGCCAGACTGGTTGTGTTTTTATTACTAGTGAGCTAAACTGAAAAGTTTGGTGAAAGTCACACTTCAGATGGTGATCTCGATAAAGGGTTGTGGATAGACAGTTTGTCGAACTTCACCACGAAAGCACTGATATCTAGAAAGAGGGGGTTTAATGATTGCCTGCGCCTCTGTTATTCAAACCGGTCTGATCTGGTCTGGCGGCTAGAGAGAGTGTGTGAGAAAGAGGAGGGCTGAAGCTGTAGTCTGCGTCAGATGCCACGGGGTCACTGTACTCCCCTAACCCTGCCGTTCGGAGCCCTACAGCCTACACTTCTCACAGTCATCCGCGGGGAGATTTTCAGACAAACGCACTTAACATGCAGCGCTAGCGAGAGCTCAACTCTGCTGAATGAGAAACAAGAAATGTTTGAGAGAGAAGAACAAATGTGTGGTTCTGAGAAACTCTTTACTCTTTCATCTCAGGAGGCTTGGACTGTTTTCTCATGCTTGTTTTAAGCATGAACTTGCCTCTGATGTTCATGTTAAAAAACATGATTAGAAATAACATTACAACACAGCACAGAGTTACTCTAATTTGTTACAGTTTAGTTTTAGTTTTATTAAATTTTCTTAAATTGTATTTATGTCATTTTGATGTTATGTTTATCCAAATTATTTGTTTTCCCAAAGACAAAAAACATTCATACAAAGATTTTTTATTGTAAAGACCATAATTAAGTTGTATATTTTCTTCAGGCGTGAGCCAGAGTGTTACTTAATGTAGCTCAATAAATACTTTTTTCTTTCATAACTTAATTTCTCAATATTTATATTTTGTTTAGTGTATACCTTAATTTTTTTTTTTTTCAAACAATTTCATACAAAGTAAAAATAAATATACTTATTATAAAGACCATAACTGCATAATATATTTTTATGTAGGTCGATATAATACTTTTTTTGCTTTTATTGCATCATAACCAAAAGTGTAAATTACCTAGAATATGAAAGTAGAATTTTTACTTAATTTAATTATTTTTTATGTAATTTAATACTTTAATTTAGTTTATTTACTAGAAATAAAGGCAACTGCAGTCAATAAAGCTAGCCGATATCAAGTACCATCGATATCAAGTGAAAACACAATGTGTTTTTTGCATTAAAACTGGTTTAATGTTTTTCATTTCATTTTGTCTATTTAGTTTCACTATTTGCGTTCCCTTCAAACTGCTTAACGTACATAACTAGTGCAGTCATACAGTACCAGCATTAAACCGTCTCTCCAGTCTAAGCTGTCTTTACATCAGGGAATATTTAGCTGTAGCCTAAACCGTTGAACTTGGCCGAAAAGCTCTCGTAGGTGGCTTTTACTAATACCGAACTTCGTTTCGCTGATTTGAATTCACTCAGAGAGCATGTAAAGTCATGGTATCCGTCGTGAGTTGAGTGTGTGAGTGCTGAAATTAACAAACACGGGCCGAAACCTTTCCCCCCGTAGATAAGCAGAATGAACTGGAGATCCCATCGCCCACTCCTAAATCGCGGGACAGGAAGAGGAGGCAGCAGCAGCTGATGACTCAGATCAGCGGCGTGAGGAAGGTCACGCACGGCCCGGGTCTGTCCGGCAGCTGCGGCACGGCTCGCTTCGGCGTCAAAACTGATTTGGAGGACTTGCTCTCAAAGGTATAGTACAGACCACCTGTCGCGTGGAAACACGCACTTCTGTCGAGTTTGTAACATAATTGGATGCATATCCTCTCTTGCATTTTCTAGGACCTGGAAGACATCAACAAATGGGGTCTGAACATCTTTAAAGTTTCAGAGCACTCTCACCATCGGCCGCTGACCTGCATCATGTATGCCATCTTTCAGGTCAGTGCGCAAAACAAAGAAACGCGAGACGCAAAAAAGGTCTTTCACAAATGGAACGTAACTAAAGGAGTTTTCTTCTGTAGGAGAGAGATCTAATGAAGACATTTAAGATCCCTGTGGATACCTTCGTGACGTACATGATGACCCTTGAAGATCACTACCACGCAGACGTGGCTTATCACAACAGTCTACACGCGGCCGACGTGGCCCAGTCCACTCACATCCTGCTCTCAACACCCGCACTGGATGTGAGCGACTCCTGCATGTCCTAGAAATGTAGTTATAGTGTAGTTGCAATGAGACTTTATTTATTTAACGCAGGGCTAAAAATATAAAAAATAAATGACACTTGTTAACTATTAACTATGACTTTTCCTAAATAAGAAAATAAAATGTAAAAAGTTGTGAAATAATATAAAATCAAGATAAAATTAAAATGCGTAATTATTGAAAATGCATTTATATTATTGAAAAAAGAAAGAATAAAATATATAAAACAAAAGAAGAGAAAAAAATAAATATATATATATATATATATATATATATATATATATATATATATATATATATATATATATATATATATATATAATTAAAATAAAGTAAAATAACAATTGCATAAACAAAATTTAATTGTTAAAAAAATTATATAACAAACAGAATAAAAGAATAAAAACAACATTTCCAGCCAGTCATAGGTGTTTCTTTTGTAACACTGTCTCTCTCTATTATTATCATCAGGCCGTCTTTACAGACCTGGAGATCCTGGCCGCTATCTTTGCAGCAGCCATCCATGATGTGGACCACCCAGGAGTCTCCAACCAGTTCCTAATTAATACCAGTGAGTGTGTTTTATCGACATATAGAATGAGACCATGAGTGCTTATAGATCCAAACTGCTGCAGTTATTGAAACTCAAACCATATGGAAGAACCGAGCCTCAGTGTTCTGACTGTTTGATGTCTCTCATAAACATCATGCCTGTCTTTGCTGCAGACTCGGAGCTGGCTCTCATGTACAATGATGAGTCTGTTCTGGAGAACCATCACCTAGCGGTTGGCTTCAAGCTCTTGCAAGGGGAAAACTGTGATATCTTCCAAAACCTCACCAAGAAGCAACGCCAGACTCTCAGGAAGATGGTCATTGATATGGTAGGCATTTGTGAGCGATTTCTCACTTTGTTTGGTTCGTTGAGATATAGATGAACATAGCAGTCATGCTCGGTTTCGCACCGAAATACCAGTCTGAGATTTCCTGAAATCTTAGAAAACCGTCTTTGTGGTAAGAAATGTTAGACTTCGTAAACGTGTAGCCCAACCTACATCTCTGCAAAAACTCAAAAAGCGCAACTATACTTACGAATCACCGCAGTTTCTTGTAAATGAACACAAGAGGCAGTAAAACAAGGATGATTCATTTTCGCTCCAAACTCTGAATTACAGTATCAGAGATTCGACGTTTTTTAAATTAAGTTTTAATGTTAGCGTCACATAAACAGCCTCGCATGGAAGAGTTTTGCTCAGTATATCGATATGGCATTGAAGCGATCAGGGTACAAATCTCGAGAAAATATGGTTTGACAAAACAGCTCAATTCCACATAGATGGACGTTATAATGCCATGATTGCATCAGGGAATTAATTTTTATACCACTTTTGCTGTAACAACGTAATAAAAACATTGCCACGGTCACATGTTTAATTTGTGTTTTAGCGCCACCCTGGGTTATGAAATCCCACTCAGAAGCAGGATTAATAGCGCTTTTGCGATGTTAACCACACATCACGCTAACAAACCTATATAAAACCTGACCACTAATTGTGTCCCACATATTCACACGTTTTGGACCCTCACACAATTTTAGCAACAACAAGCCTCCATGTCTTTCCATAGGTACTAGCAACGGACATGTCCAAGCACATGAGCTTACTGGCTGACTTGAAGACGATGGTCGAGACTAAGAAAGTGACCAGTTCAGGAGTGCTGCTACTGGACAACTACACGGACCGGATACAGGTGAGTCCTGGCCTGTGTCTTCTCAACAGCTTTGTTTCTTCGCTACTAGTTCCTCAAGTCAGTATTCTTCAACGTTCCTGTCTCGCAGGTCTTACGAAATATGGTCCACTGTGCCGATCTCAGCAATCCCACCAAGCCATTAGACCTGTACCGGCAATGGACGGACCGCATTATGGAGGAGTTCTTCCACCAGGGTGACCGAGAGAGAGAGCGAGGCATGGAGATCAGCCCGATGTGTGACAAACACACCGCTTCAGTGGAGAAGTCTCAGGTGGGCATCCAAACCATCCTTCATATTTAAGTCACTCCACGTTGAAAAAGAACTACACTTTAGCGTACTTATTATGGAAATAATATACTTTGAAAGAGTACACTTGAGTGCAAAATCAATCAGAAACTTGCACGGTTTTACACTAAATGCAATTATTAAGCTTACCCAAAGACTAAAATGCATGAAAATATCTTGCTCTGACGTAAAATATGTCAGTGCTATTTTTCTGTCTCGAGATGCACGCCTGCGTTTCTTCTAAGGCATTTTTTTAAAGGTTGCTTAAAAACCTTAAAGGCCTAGTCCTGGCTTAAGTTAAGCCCAGTCTATGAAACCAGTGCTTTTTGACCCACTTAAGTAGAACTAAATCGGTTTCATAGTTATATTGTTTTTGAAATGTTTAAAGCATTTCAATGTACTGAAAAGTACATTGAAAATAAGTAAAATACAGTGCAATGTCATTTCTGTTTAAACTTGTATATCATGTAAATATCATGTATTTAAAATGGGCTTTAAAGTAAAACTTTTAGTAACTATTAAGTAAGCTTGTCTTAAAAAATTATACTTACGTATGCTAAGAAACGTAGTCATAAACATGCACTCTTTATTTCATTAATACTGTGTTATATGTGGGTACAGATATTTAAAAAAGTAAAGTTGTTATAAAATATAAATACAATTTAAATACAATTAAGTCTTATCTTTTCGTTCGTTTCTTTGTTTTCTTTTTAGGTTGGTTTCATTGATTACATCGTGCATCCACTATGGGAGACCTGGGCGGACCTGGTGCATCCGGATGCGCAGGATATCTTGGACACTTTAGAGGAGAACAGGAACTGGTACCACAGCATGATACCGCAGAGTCCCTCCCCTCCCTTCTTCGAAACGGGAACCGATGGCGGAGACAAGTTTCAGTTCGAGTTGGAGGTTGAGGAAGGAGCGAAGCTGGACTCAGAGAACCTCTTAGAGTCAGGCTGTGTGGAGATAGTGACGCATTCGCCTCCGTCCTCCGAGACGTAGCACCTCACTACAATGGCCGTCGTGTTGGCCATATTTGATGAGAGAGTAAAGCGGAGGAACGTTATTCTCCCGCTTCCTGAGAATCTCCCGCCGCGTCTCAGGACTCTGCTCTTGTTTCAGAGCCCGAATCTGGATCGAGCGAACATCCCACACAATCTAGCTGGAATTTGCAGGAATCCATTCATTGCCAGATGCGGAGGGACGGACTGCTGTACCGAAAGTGCCATAAGCTGGATTTTTTAAAATCAGACGTTACAGTTTGATGCGAATGTTAGGGTGGGTTTCTGTGAAGGCGAAAGGCTGACCCTCTGTTAAGAGGGCTTTGTACTAAAAAGCGACTTTTTTGTAAAGAAAAGTGACTACTTTTTTGTACCTGTGTGTTCTTGTGTGACTTTTTTTGGTGTCACATCCAACTACTCCTTTGGAAACGTGAAAGATGCTGTCACGCCGAGAGCAAAAGCATGTAATTCCCATGCAGTCTTCCTAAATTTTGGACTTCAGAATAATCTAGTGCCAGCATACTTTATTCAAGTAATACAAAACCTTTGTATTTTGTAACGAACTGTTTCTCTTTTAAAAAGGCGTTCTTATTAAGCGATACGATTAATGTGACGTTTTATGTCGTATTAAATAAAAACAGGATCCAAAGACTCCAGATTTTTGGTGGTGACTATAAATGAAGCTCTTTTGACAGCATTTACGTTGACTGCCACTTTTTTGTACTCTTCCATTGTAAGAGCCATTATAAGTACAGCAAAGAGCTACTTTTATGACTATTGTATTAGTGTTTTGCGCTTTAAAAAAAATGGATGGATGAGTCAAAATTAGTCCCACAGATGCAGTCGATCAAGCACTATTAAACCCCGATTATTTCTCTTAACCGCTTTAATACGGGAAACAAACATCCCAACAATCAATAGCGATATTAAACTGATTTATAACTTAACTGTTTTTATACAATATATAAATGACCTCTATGCGTCTATAAATGTCATTAAGAAACAAAAGATTTAACTTAAAAAAAAAAATACTCCTAAATCCCTATTAATTTCTCTTCATGCCTTTCTTTTCTTAGAATCTAAGCTTTTGATATTCACGGAAGAGTCAACAATAAACCTCAATTACACAATCTCTGATGTCAAACAATGCGGTTCCTCCTGATGTACGTTCTCACTGGTCAGGAACGGGATGTGGTGAACGTGCGTCACTCTGATTGAGATTACTCTTTCAATTCGCCCCTAAACGAGTATCTTTCTTTCCTAACAATACGTACACTGTTTGCTTTCGCTTCATTTCTGTGTTAATGCGTTTTTGTAATCAGCGGAGGACTATTATCCGGCTTTGCCAGTGACACGAGTAACTCACCCAAAACCAGTTTAGGGTTCCGATACGAAGCTATAACTGCAGACTTTGTCTTTTTTGTGTTTGTCATTGTGAAACCTATGATGAACATGCATACTGTAGGAGAACTGTGATTTCACTGGTGGAATCACCGTAATGTCTATTATATTTATTACTATTATATTATATCCTTTTTAGTATTAAACCTCTGTTAAAGTTGTGTTGCACATTCCTTATTTGTCCCGAACAAAAAAAAAAACAAAAAAAAAACGAAACAGAAATAAATGAAAATGCTTTGGTCTGTAATTGTTGCCGTGTTTCTTTTTAAGGTCAGACAACCTTTTTTGATCACAGTTACATAATACATCTAATCAGATTTATGTTTTCTACGAGATGCATCAGGCTCTGACTACTAAGTCAATATATGATTTTGTATGCATTTAGGTTTTTTGTTCATATTTGTCCATTCAAAACTAGCGGTGACATAAAAAATCCTTAGAGTGTGTCAAAAGCGAACGGTATAAAAACACACTATTTCATTTATCACATGCAGTATTGCATAAATTCAGAACACTTTTCATACTATTGCATATATCTTCATACTACATGAAAAGGAGAGTTCATGAGAAAAAAATCGAACAGTTATCAATCTGATGAGTTCCGTTGATAAATGCGCAAATGAGTTTCAGATGATAAAAACATGTGCTAATTTGTATATAATGCAGCAAATTACATATGAACAAATCCCTTCAGGATAGATGATTTATGATAACAGCCTTTTGTAAATTAAAATCTATTGACACAAGTAGATAAAGCGCTATAAGTGAAACAACCAACAATGTCTTCAAGATGTTTTCTTTCCACTATTCTGAAAAAAACGACTTTATGAAAACCCCCAAAATCTCAAACTGTTTTCGCCGGCAGTGTTTCCCCTTACTACTACTTTACGGTTACGTATTAATTGTTAGCTGTATCCCCTGATCACCGAAGACGGAACGAACCGGTGCATTCACTCACACGTATCAGAGCACCGATCACGCAGACGTGACATCTGCCGCCGCCCAGAAACCACCCAAGCGTATCCTGCGCAGCAAGTCTGTTTACAAGTAACGTCGACGATCAGCTTAAGCCTGATGACCTTTGTGTAGCGAACATGGCGTTTGACTGAATGTAAAGCCGTTACGGGATAAACATCTCAGGATATCATGAAAATATTTGATCAGCTGGAACAAACCCTAAGTATGTTTGTCTGAAGGCCTTAAGAGGAACTTAATGCTTAGCATATACACAAGTTGCAACTTATACGAGTTTTTCCAACTCATTTTTAGGTAATTTACCACAGAAACTTCATCATAACGGAAACTCAATCAAGCATAAAAACAATAAAAGTTGATGCCAAAATGAATTTACTCGCCTTTTACCTATATGGATTACTTTCTAGTGCTGAACACAAGAGATATTTTAAATAATGTGGAGTTGAAGTAGAAATTCAACTTGAGGGTCAGTAAATGAAGACAGAATAGTCATTTTTTTTTAAACACGCATATGTCTTTTGCTTTACTAAAATACATAAAATAACTCTTCATTTCAGCATTCGTTCTCCTTATATAGTCCTAAAATCTGCTGCCCAGTTTTCAGAGTTGTCGGGAAAATTTAGTACAGAGGACTTTTATCTACTGAATCAAAAATAAAGTGTTTATATCACACACAGTATTAAGTTGCAATGTAATGATCAACATTATGTCAAAAGAGCTCACCAAATTAATGTTTAATTAAATAAATAAATATGAATATTTTACTTGCTACTAAGTTAATGGGCATTTTTCTGAGAGTGTGGTGGGAACGTTTTGCCTGTTTTTGACACTCTGAAAGCCAAGTTTGTTAAATATAACAATATTTTCTGACGTGGTGTTAATATTAGAACAATAACAAGGGTCTCGGTTATCAGAGAGGATGCTCGGGACGTGCTATTTAGGGTACAGTCACTTCTTACTAAAAATCCCGTGACACTTGGGTCGACTTTTTCCATCGTCCCCATGTCAGGAGCCACGAATGCTTGGGAATTTTTTTTTTTTGGGAGCGCCCGCAAAAAGTTTGCAGTGTTTGACGTCAAAGCGCTTGTTGTTCCAGAGCGCAGCACGTGGAAACTCAATACATGTGGGCCCCTGGAGGCACTTCTTAGGGCCCTCGGCTCCAGAGGAGGAAGTGATTGAGGCAAAAACAAGTCTGATCACTTTCCCTTCACAGAAAAGGCAGAATTTCCTGATAGCGCTATCGTTTATCACGCGCTCGAGATGAGGGCCAGGTTTCATATCTGATGATGCGTACGGAGAATTCATTCAAGAGGAATGAAACAAGGAGTTTGTTGAGAAAGAGGAGGGCAGTTTAAAGAGTTTAGGCATATATCGCCAGACTGTATATCTATGCCAACTTTTATTTTTTTAATAAAGTGAAATCAATCGATGCAGAGCAACACTCGTTTCATTCATATTCTGTGTTTAAAGGTTGTAAAATGTGTCTGGGTGAACAGCACATGGTTCACCGTAAATTACATTTTCTCCGCAAATAAATATTGTGTCTGTGTTTATTCCTGTTAACTAACCTACTCTGGTGTTGCTGGTCAGATTTCTGCGAACCGATGCCTGTTTTCAATCAGTAATCTCAGATGAGAGATTCCAGCAGTCTGTTGACAAGATTTCAAGATTTCATTGGCCCTATTATTTTGCAGCCTTTTGAAAATCTGTTTCAGCTGCTGCCACCTTGCGGCTATTTATGGTATCTCCGTAACAAACATTTTTAGTCTCAACTTATTGGAACTTCTTTCAAAAAGTAAAACTTTAATATATACATTTTAGACTCGTTCCATGTAAAGTAAAACATTTTTGATGATTAGAGCTTACAGCTCATTCAAGTCAAAATTCAGTAGCTTAGCATTAGAATATTTACTAAAACAATTTCAAAAAAGTATTTGCAAAGCAAGTGATTTAATTTCTGCACTCAGTACTTGGTCAGGCATCCTCCAGCATCAGTGAGGACTGGCATGGAAGAAGATCAGTGTCTGGCTCTGCTGAGGAAGCATTGAGCTTCGGCTCATCTGTCTTCTGTTGGGTTTCTCATCTTTCTCTTGAAACTGTACCATAGACTCCATATGGGCTTCAGGTCAGGCATGTTGGCTGTTCAATCAAGCGCAGTAATATCATGGTCAGCCAAGCACTTGGAAGTGGTCTTGTCGCTGTGAGCAGGTGCCGAAAGCGGACCTATCAGCATCTCCATAAAGATTTTTAGCAAATGGAAGCATAAAGGGCTCCAGAATCACCTGACAGAAGGCTGCATTGACTTTTGACTTGATAAAACATCATGGATCAACACCCGCAGACGCCACAGCACCCCAAATCACCAGCGACTGTAAAAACCTCACGCTGGACTTCAAGCAGCTTGGATTCTTTGCCTCTTCGGTCTTCCTCCGGACTCAAGACCTTGAAATACAACATTTCACAGATCCACTGACATTAAAGCGTTAGTTAGGCATTAAAGCATTTGATGAAAGTACGCTCACTGTCAGGTTATCCGAGATGTAGATGTGTTTTATTTGTACGCCTGTTACGTCACTGATAGATCCTTTTGAGTGAACGGGTGACGTCAGAATGAAGACCAAACAGCTGATGAAAACATTGATCAGTCGATGAATCCCTTATATTTACATAGCACTTTTAACAATGCAGAGCGTGTCAAAGCACTGAACAGTATCTAAAAAGAGAATAAAGTGATTATAATGATGGTCTGCGTAATCAAATCAACAATTATGGCTAGAAATGAAGTGACCTCAAATAAGCAATAGTTTCTTGATATCAACTTTTTAATTATTGATATCAGCATTTTAACTGTTGATATCAACAATTAAATTTGAATGGCAGTCTGTGAAGATTTAACTAGTGAAAATACAGTTACAGACTTTAATTCTTGATTTAAGAGTTCAGTCGTTGATATCAATAACGTAATTGTTGATATCAACAATTAACACCGTAATAGCGAAAAGGTAATTGCTATTGTTACTAGTAGAAATATAATTGCTGATATCAGAAATGAACATTTTCAAATTTAAATTGTTGATATCAAAAAGTCAAATCCGGGAAGTATTAAAAGTCGAAACGGCTCGCCATGGGATCAGTCCCTTTGCCCCTAATATCCCCCTCGTGAATGTACGAAGCCTACTACGGGTTTGCTCGGCTCATGAATATTAATGACGCACCGTGACGCAGCCTTACCTGATTCGCTGACGGAGCGGCGTAGAACGCTGGTGAATCCGCGAACCAACGAATCCAACAGCGTCGAAAGGCTTGGCTCATGAATATCAATTCGCTACCTGACTGGACGGTCCAGGAAGGTTGCCAACCTACGTCGACGTGACCTTATTAATATTCACGAGCGGAGCCTCCGCCATAGTACGGTTCGTAATTACGCGACCCTCCCACACTCTCGTTCTCCGTTCATCAGCGGCTGTCCTCAGCATCCCCTCTGTGATGATGGCGTGCGTGGATGCTGCTGATGCGGCGGTGCCCGGGGCCTAACCCACCGGTTACCGGGAAACCCGAGAGACGAGGGCGCGAGGGGCCGGGCAGTATGAGCCTTTCCTTTAACGACCGGTTACCGGATCACTGCTGTATCTCGTGTCAGTTTGTTTGCTCGCGTGAAACCGAGGAATGAAGTGCTGCAACCATGATGCAAGGTAAAAATTCCACTCTTGGCCCTTAAATTCATCGCTTGTCTGTTGATGCTGTGTATCAGCGTGCTAATATATCCTGTAAGTTACATGACATCCGAATGCATTGTTTTGGTGTTTGTCTCCTTGAAGGAGGTGAAGGATTATGTGTCTCACGTTGTAGGGCCAGTGGGCATGTGTGTATGCACCGTGACACACACACACACACACACACACACACACACACAAAACCTCACGATGGCACATTTAAAATGAGGGGTTTCTGTGGGCCAGGTTTACACATGTGAATGCACAAAATAAATCTGCCATCGGGATGCTTGTGCGCCTTTGGTCTGTGGACCACAGTCCCACCCTCATGATCTTATAGGTCACTTCATGCCTTGATTTATTTCCTTTCATTTAAAGGGATAGATCACCTGGAAATGCACATTTTGTCATTCTTTATTAATCCCGGTGTAGTTCCAAACCTGTGTGATTTTTATTTTATTTATTTTATTTTAGAAATGAAGGACATTTCAAAGAGTGCCATCTAAAACTTTGGGGTCGGTAATGTAAAATAATTATAATAATAATCTAATAAAAAGTAGATTTCAAACAGATGTTGTTTTGTTCGTCGCAGAATGTAAAAAAAAATATATGCATATAGTTTCCACGAAACATTTTTTTCCAATAATAAATGTTTCTTGAGCATCAAATCTGCACATAAGAATGATTTCTGAAAAATCACGTGACACTAAAAACTGGAGTGGATGCTTAAAATCCAGCTTTCCATCACAGGAATAATTACATTTGATAATGTTTTCGAACAGAATAAAAGTTCTTTAAAACTTTAATAATATTTAATAATGTTACTGTTTTTAATGCATTTACCGTATTCGGATGTAAGTACACTTGATGATCAAAAGTGACTTCGGTAACGCTTTAGAATAGGTAGCACTTTACAAGTAAATTCTTAATTTGCTGTTTGGTTATTAATAGTTGTTAAATTTAGGTATTGGGTAGGATTAGGCATGTAGAATAAGACATTAATATGTGATTAATTAGCACTAATAAATGGCTAAAAATGCAATATGCGTGCTTATAAGCAACTAATGGGTGTAACCGTAAAATAAATAGTTACCGTGACTTATTTGCCCCCAAGAAGTAAGATTTTTTAGACAATACCATAGATACCATTGAGTTTATTGCAAGCTATATAAGCAAGCTTAAGTAAATATAGATTGTATTGACCAGATTTGATGGTATGTGTTGTATGGACCATCGTTATGATGTATTTGTGTCCTTTTGTGGATTGGAAATTGTCCTTTCCGATAACCGAGCAGTCAGTTGTGGGAAAGAGCAGCCAGTACATTCCTCAAAATTTCTCCTTTTGTGTTTGCACTGAAGAAGACAGTCACGCAGGTTTTGAATGACGGCGTGTGATCGCATCACGTCAGCGGGTGAGCTATCATTCCTTGAATCCGATCTCACAAAACCGATTTTTATTAAGTGGCGTTTTAGGATTCGAGTGTTTGGGAGCGAGCAAGCTGCAAGCAGTTTCATCTCCTCGTATTTGTTTTGGAGTAACTCGGTTTAATTGCTTCACGTTTAGCCAAGCGGAGGAGGAAATGTCAGCTTTTCCCTAGAGGTCTTTTAGACCAGAGGCATGATGGGTGAACCTACAACTAGAGGCTTTTACACTGGCCCAGAGCCCCTCGAGCCTTCCCGTATGCCGTCATGCCAAGATCTCCAGGCTATAAATTCTTGCGCTTCTCTGTTAAAATCAACCATGATGCCAGTGCTCATCGGGGGCTTTTGTTTCTGCATACAAGTACACCAGAAGATGGAGAAAATATTGAAAAATAAGCATTAGGCCGTGCATATTTGTTGCTGCTGACTGCATGGCCTCGTTGCAAATTTGGTCATGAAGAAATATTTGTTTTTAAAAAAAGCATCTTTAATTCAGTCCATTTAGAATGAGATCTTCAGACTAAAAATTTTTTTTTTTTCTTGCAGATGTTGTATTATTTATGTGAAATGTTCCTTCCCTGGTGACTGTTTTTTTGCGTTTGTTTTTTAGATGTTAGTGAATTAAATTTTCTACTGAGGTAGTATGACATGAAGTTTATATAAAAACATAAAACATGTAATTGGTATTATACTATATAAATATATATGTGTTTATTTATTCATTTGTTTAATTTATTATGCTATTTGATTAATAGAAACTACAAGGAACATTTCTGCTTACTTGTAATTTATTTAGCAATTGTCTTATCCAAAATGATTTATGTGCAATCCGACTATATATATTAACTCAGAACATTAACATAATTAAATTACATGAGAAAAAAAAAAAAAAAAAAAAAATATATATATATATATATATATATATATATATATATATATATATATATATATATATATATTTATAATTTATTTATTTAATTTAATTTAATTTAATTTAATTTTGTTTTAGTTTTGAGACTGTGGTCAGTAATATTAAAAATATTAAGTAGCGCAACCATTTTCATTATTTATGCTTCAAATCAGCATTGAGTCATTTCTGGAGGATCATGTGAGGATCAAAAATTCTGCTTTGCGTCACAGGGAAACGTTATATTTTAAAATAGAAAACGGTTATCTGAAAATGTATGTATTATTTTGTTCCTGACGATGACCGTGACTTTTAACAGGACTGAAAAAGCGTACCCGAAAGGCCTTCGGGATACGGAAGAAAGAAAAGGACAGTGACTCCACGTGAGTAAGAGCAGTCTGATGTGACCGTGGACATCAGCTCTACACACATCTCTAAAGAACATTCTGATTTGCTCACTGATTCGTGTGTAGAAATGGCTGCCTTGGCAAACCCTGGTTCATTGCGATTTGAGTGAATTGTGCTTTCTATGCTGATGCATGGCTAAGACTTTGCTCAGTCTAAGTTTGTCAAATGCTCAGTAGTAGAAGAGCCGGCCTTTTTTCTATTGGCATAAAGTCTGGTCCACTTTGCAGCTTATTTTGACCTAGAACCGCGAAAAGATTAGACAGGAAACGACTTGTTCAATAAAGCAAGCAGCCATTCGGTTTGTTACTTGTTGTTTATCGCAGTGGTTCTTAACCTTTTTGACTCCTGGGCCCCGACAGTATGAAAAGGCCCCGTTACGTTCACGTTGGATAAGTAAACATTTTTAGTCACAGTTTCTATGATACAGTATTTCTGAGTTAGGCGTAACTACATTAAGGTACATTCATTATTATTCTGCCCATGAAGTTTAGCAGAGTTTATATGACTTTTGCACGATGTTTTATTATTATATTATTTCTAAAATGAAAGTTTTTGAAGACATTGTGAATCCATGCTATATTTCATAGCGGTGCGTGTTTATTGTAGTGATTATTTTGTCATATTTAAAGTCATAAGGCCCACTGGATGGTTTGTTGAAGACACTTGCTGGTTAAGAACCACGGTTCTGAAATGGATAATACACCATAATAATAGCCATAACTATTTCACAACCTGTTGTAATTATTATGACACCAAAATATGTTTTTCTTTCAATAAATGAAAACAGAAAATACACAATTTTGCTTGTGCGAATGATATATAAAAACGATGTATACCTGACTCTGGATGTTGCATATCAGCTAGCCAGTTATACTGAAGATTATAATATTCAGCCAGTTTGTAGTAATATTTTTGTGGATGAATAGAGTAATAAATAGAATGTGGATCTGAAGCTGATAGCACTTTCTATTATCTTTATGCCCATAAATTTGGTAGATTTAAAGTATATTTCAAATCTTACCGTTTATGCTTATCATTCAGTCATATATCTAAAATTTGAACATTTGATGTCATATTTTTCAGTGGATCCCCAGACAAAGAAAAATCTGTGAGTACATCATAATTCACGACACTGAAGATTATACCTTAGGCATTGTTGTGAAATAACTACAATATCTCATCCCGCATGTTTTATTTCCAGAAAAAAGCCAATGGTGCACCGAATGGTTTCTACGGTGAGATCGACTGGGATCGTTATGTAAGTAAATCTCCCCGAATGCTGATTATTCTTATAGTTCCTGTGCATGCAGTGCCTCACCTGTCCGTTTGATAGCAGAACTCTCCTGATGTTGACGATGAGGGTTACAGCGTTAAACCCGGAGAACAAGGAGGAAATATCCTTTCGGTCTGTGTTTGCATATTGACCTGTGCTGTTTCTTATCTTTTCAAGCGCTTAAATAGTTAAAGCCGCAGTCTGTACGTTTTGCCTCTTTGTCGCCATCTCTGTTTGAAGACCAAGAATTGCATTATATATTGAATTATATATTTCATGTGCGGGGTTGTACTCCAGCGCGGATTAATTTAACGTTTTGAGAAGTATGTGTGTACTGCACCAGTACCCTAAAACTTGCTATGTATAAATATATTCACCATATATAATTTTTTCAAGTAACATGTCTGCCATGTTTGTTCTGACCAACTGACGAAAAAAGCATTACAATAAATCACACTACAAATAGTGATTTAAATCTAACGATCGGTTAACTCGTATCACATCTAGCAGTGCAAATTATTATTATCGTTATACTTTATTCCTACATTATTAACGTTAACATGGTTTTTTACAACCGTCCAGCGTCAGAATAGAAAACAAAATATATATCTATAGAAAATATATATCTATTCTTCTTTAACAAGACTCACCAGCTCCAAAAGTCAAGACGTTCTTCTCCTCCAGTGAGTCGGAGGGAGAGGAGGAGCACGGAAAGAAATTTAAGATCAAGATCAAACCTTTGACAGCAAACAGTGGAAACTGTACAGTGTCTACTATGGATGAGCTGAAGGCCTCAGTGGGGACGCTGGCCATCTCTCCTTCTCCTCTGGTTAGTCTCGCTGTTGCTCCTTACAGAGCTGATGTCCCATAGTAACGTTCCCATTTCAAATGTTGAGATGATTTCCTCTGTTTTTCTGTTTGTTTCCTCACACAGAGAAAGAGTCCGGTAAGCAAGTGTTTCTACACTTTCTTAGGCCTTTAAAGATGCTAATTAAAATTGCATAACATCTGTCACGTACGTCAGTTTAGGTGATGTATCTCAGCCCTAAGGAGCGTGACAGCCAATGGCCAATCAGTCAGAGGCCTAGTTCAAGATGGTGTATCTGTGCTGGGATACATGATATTGTATATCAGTGATTTTCTTTCATTTATTGGTGTTTGTTGGATGATTTTAGATATGCAACTGTGCATATTCATATCAGCTGCTTTTACATTTAGAATATATTTAATCATTATCTAATGCTTGCTTAAATTCAAAAAACAGTAATCAATTAATAACACTTTTAAATGTAATCTAAAGCGTGTAATGTGTGTTTTATACACACACACATAAGTCAGTAAGATTTTTTTTATGTTTTTAAAAGAACCCCCTTATGACCACCAAGGCTGCATTTGTGGGATCAAAAAAAAAGTAATATTGATTTAAATGTATTTTTGTTACAGTATTCAGTATCGCACGATTCTTCAGAAATCATTCTGTTATGCTGAAATAGAGCTCAAGAAAGAGTTGCTTAATATTGTTCAGAAATCCATGATACATTTTCACTTTTCATAAAACTATAAAAGGCTTTTACTGACTCTTTTAATCAATTTGATACCTAATTAATAAATATAAAATATCCAAAATATAAATATTAATTTCTTTTTAAAAAATCGTACTGACCACAAAAGTTTTGAACGATAATGTATTATTATGCTGTTATAATTTTATAAATTTTTATGCTGTGATGCCGTGTACGCTTGTACTATTTAAAATGTTTTTTTGTTTTTTTACAAATGTAAAGCTGTTTAGACAAAATAGTACTGATATTAGTTTTTGCCCATAACATTAAGCTAATCTTGGCTTAGTAATTCGTTTTAATATTTATCCAGCGTCCCTACAGCTTTGTTTGAAAAAATAAAAACATAAATCATTTTTAAACCGAATATATTAATTAATGGCTTTATGTACGTTTATATTTTAGTTTTTTCCAGCCACATAGCACTAAAGCAGCTATGGCCATTCTGTTGCTATTACCTTGCTGCGCTTTTCAAGCTTAAGAAAAGAAATACGTTTATAATGCATTTATTGTGTTCTTCTTCATGTATAGTGCAGAACTATATTTCTGCAGTTTTATTCAACTTTTGCAGATTGCCAATATACAGTTAGTAATATTAGTGATATACCTAATATTAAGAAACAGTAAACACAGGCAACGATATGTGTTGTTGGTTTGGTTTGAAGCATTGGTTGGGGAAAGATGCATCAAAGGCGGTATTTCATTTTTTGTTAATAGCACTGATCTGTAACTCGCTCTCTGACCAGGTCTGTTCTTTCTCCTTTTTTGCTGATATCAGAGGCGAAGTCCGGTAAGTACGGATCTTGTTAATGTACTACAAATCTGTGTTGCGTATGATACAGAGGCCTGAGCTTCTGTGACCCTTTCATTGTGATGATTGTTCGCTCTGCACTGACACCCTCGTGGATCAATGGGAGGGAATCGTTAGATTCTTGATATGATCTGCAGCTTCAGCACATTGGATGTGAATGTTTCAGAGTTGGCACCTGGACTCTGTTTTCCATTAGCCGAAGATGTTTGTCGCTCATCCGCTGTTATAACTGGAACTAATGGAAAACAGTGACCAGGTGCCAAATAATACCTCTGCCTTTGAACTCTTAGATTTGTTTTTTTTTTCATTTTATAATATGTGTTGTGCTGTTTTTGACTCATTAGTGTTTTAATAAATTACTAAATTTCAAAATTTAGAAGATGGTCCGATTTATTTTATTTTATTTTATTTTATTTTATTTTTTATAATATTTAATTTTTAGAAGATGGTCCGATTTATTTTATTTCATTTTATTTTATTTTATTTTATTTTATTTTATTTTATTTTATTTTATTTTTGTGCTGTCAAAAGATATATCCAAGTTTATTCAAAAGTTTTTGTTAATATAAAAAAATGGACGTAGTACATGTGTCTATACTGTGTATATTGATTATGTATATATAAATTCAAACACGTTTGTGTGGGTGTGTTTATGTATGTATGTGTGTGTGTGTGTGTGTGTGTGTGTGTATATATATATATATATATATATGCGCATTACAGTATTTGTGGTCTTTGTTATGGCATTTTCTTCTTTTATGTCTTTTGTTACAGTGCCCGATGAAGCGAAACCTGTCAAGTGAGTGTATTTTTGGAAATATTGACTTCCTGTGTTTTGTCACATCACCCGAGTTTCTACATTAGTCAATTTGACTTTGCATATTCCAGATGAGGAGATCGCCAGACCACGACGATCTACTCCAACACCCACGACAACTCCAGGACCTGGTTCGGACCCGCCCAGGTTAGTACACCGTCACAAACCCTTGTGGACATGTCGGTGTTTCTGCTCACTATTGAATTATCAGTTTTAAATCGAATAACATTACTAAATCTCATTGCCCGAATACCCTTGGGATGTTTTGACCTTGTATTTTGCTTCTGTCTCGTCAAAAGAGAAAACACAACAGCGTTCTTCGGCCCACCGTTTGAGACCAATTTCGAAGCACACAACTCAGAAGGTACCAGTATTTTTTCGATAACCTGACATTGATGAGTTCATTTTTAATATAAATGCGGTTTGAGGTTTGCAAGATCAGACCTCACAAGAAATTTGCAGACGAAATGTAAATTATTGTTCTTGTGTGTCATGCACTGCTGTGATTTGTAAGTCAGTCGAGGGAGGTATTGATGGGTATTTCATTCGTGAATGTTAATGACAGTGTTCCCGGTTGAGCCGGAGCTCTGGTGTCAGTCCACTTCTCTCTCCACCTGTGTTCTCAGCAGATCTCTGCCCACTGGAGGTACTGCATGTCAAATGTCCAAAATGTTTTTGATAATACCCGTTTAAAGCTTAAAAACTGCCCCAGGAAAGTCACCAATAAAACACAAAATGGTGACAAATAGTTCTTAATGAATGCTACAAAGCATCACATTTTACTGCTCACTGCAGAATGTGATTGGATCTACAAGATTAACCAGAAAAAATCCAATTTATTAGCAACACGACACTTTGAACGGATCACAGGAAAACAATCCACTTTTATTTATAAGTATTACTGATTTTATTAATTAATTAGCAATGTAAGCTGATATGCATAAACGTGGATACTAGACACGTTATCTCCTGTTATTTTATTATTATTTTTATTATTTTAAACTAATGCTTTGAATTAGCTTCTATTTATTTATTTTCAAATTTTTGGCCGTTTTGTTGCGCCTTTTGCAATTTTTATTAGTTTTACGAAAAATACTTCCAAATAGTTTTCATTCATTTTCATTTTAGTATATCACTTTGTAATTGTTAGATGTTAGACGTAAACATGTATTATGATATGTTAATCATCATAATGTAAGCTATTTATACAGTGCAGTATTCTGTAAGAAAGTTCTTCTTTATGAACATGCCCTGTTATCTGTCCTTTCAGCTCCGCCTCCACTTCCTCCAAAGAACATTCCTGTGACCCCACCTGGACGCAGTTCTAGCTCTGTAGAGTCCTCCGGTATGGGCTGACACTTCCAATTTAGCATCCAACATAGTTTCAGTCTCCTGAAAGAACAGTTCCTGAACAGAAGTGTCTTACTACAGGATACTTGTTCTCAGCTCTGTTTATTATTTGGGCGTGCGATATTAACAAAAATGGTATTGATACGCTCATTATATTCTTTATATTCTGTGCATTGGAAAGATATTTGCCAAATTAAAGTGAATTCCGTGAACATTTGTATCTTTGTAAAGAGCATTTTTCCATAACATCTTAAATAATCAATAATCAATATATTCAGCTAGATTAATTATATTACCAACCAGATGAAATCAAATTCTAAATCAGATACATTTTTTCTTCAGAGGTTGTATAGAAGCAATTTAGATGTGTTCACACTTCATTTAGAATTGCATGTATAATACTATGAGAATAATGTTTAAAATAATACTTCAAATATTTTTAAAGAAAAAAATGTGATCATATTTTACTTTAAGCTGCCAGTGGTGACAAGTGAGTCATTGATTCAGCAAATTTGTTTAAATGACTGATTCGTTCAGCCATGAAGCCACAGATTCACTGATTTGTTCAAAAATGCTGATTCATCTAAGAATTAAACATCTCTTGTGCTTTCAGATACACACTACAGCTTTGTTTCGAAACTATTTTTGCTGGTGAAATAAAGCAAAAACAGACAAGATTAACTTCTTGTTGAACTATATGAAGTCAAATTCGTGTTTGTAATACATAGGCTGTGCTAACATATTTTTGTAAGTGAGATACTCAATAATGTTAGCTTGTACATTATTGAAACAGCAATACAATAAATATTTCGCTACCCTAGTTTGTGGTTGTGAATGTTGAAAAAGTATTTGAGTACTTAATTTCTTTTTTTCTAAACAGGTTATTATAGTGTGGTTCCTAGCATCAGAGGAGAGGGATCAGCTTCGGCCTGTCAGGACGCCCCATTATCTGACCCATCCGGAGGGGCGTCTATGCCTGACTTGGACAGTGTTTTTGGGCCTGTGGAGACGCCCAGGTCTGCATCAGATGTGGTGCAGTGCAGCTGGGTGAGCTTCAGCGAAGGCTCTCCCGCCAGACCCCCTCCCCCAGACGAACCCGCCCCTTCTCCGCCTCTGTCTTCTTCCCCCACGGACTCGCCCCCAACCTCGCCCCTCAACCTGCCGCCTCCCGCCTCCCGCCTCCCCCCCACTCCATCCCGCCTCCAGATTCACCTCCACCACCTCCACCCTCGGACTCTCCTCTGAGTCCTCCAGACCTCCCCTGCTGCTTTCAGCTCCCGGAGTCCGAGCTCACCCAAGAGTCCCCAATGACCCCCGCCAGCCCCGGACTGCCCTTCCCGCCAGCAGACCACCATCCTCATGGAGCCATACCTTCCCCTCTTACCTTGAGAGACGACAGCAGGAGAACCCCTGACCTGGTGGGCATGAGGGATGAGATTTCTGTGTTTGGCACATCACCCAAAGACCTCGCAGCAGGAAGCTTCAGAGGAACCCCACCTCCTCTGCCACCTCCTACTTACAGGAGTGTGGTGGGCTCCCCGGGGCCCGGCAGTGGTGAGTTAGCAACTGTTACTTAAAGGAACACTCCACTATTTTTCAACTTCAACAGTTGAGTTGTACCGTTTTTGAATCAGCTGATCATTTTTAGCTGTAGCTTAGCATTGATCATTGCATCTGATTAGACCATTGGCATCTCACTCAAAAAAATGAACAAAGAGTTTCAATATTTTTCCTTTTTAAACACTTCTGTAGTTATACCGTGTACTAAGAATGACAGAAAATGAATAGTTGCAATTTTCTAGGCCAGTATGGCTAGGAACTATACTCCCATTAAACAGCTGGACTTGAAATATTAACTATTTTTAAAGATATTGGAGTGTTCCTTTTAAAGCGATGGTTCATCCACAAAAGACAATTCTGTTATTATTCACGCACCCTAGAATTGTTCCAAGGCTGTAAGCATTTCTTTTGTTGAACACAAAAGAAAATATTTAGCAAAATATACATAACCAAACAGTAATTGGTCTCTAACGACTTCCGTAGCATAGAAACAGATAATATGAAAATCAATGGAGACTTGAAGCTCTTGATGTGAAATCTTGTGCCGGAGCAGGATTGGCACCACTTTAGTGTTTAGCATACAGTAGATGTAACACAGAAAATGTAGCTTAATGGCTAGCACACTCAAATTTCATGATTTACTTTGTCTAAATATTTAAGTAGTGCAAACGGCATGCTGAAGTAAAAACTAGATGCTGTAGTTCATGGCCATGCTTTATTAGTTTATTCCCTTGTTTTAGTTGAACCGTGATCATGTTTTACAGATTTTTTTTTCTCAGGTTTTAATTTACTTGTGTCTTAGCCCCAATTTAAATTAAAACAAAGGCACTAGTTGATGGGAACATATGTTTTTTTTGTGGCCATAGTATCTTTTTTGATATCGGGCACAGTTGTAGTTTTTAGAGCAGTTGTTCCACTGCCTTAATGCCACCTAAAAGGGCAATATCACATTTTGCAAAAAGAAATAAATTTGATTATTACATTTATTTAAAAAGGTAATTTACAGTACATTTATGCTGTACAGTTTTGCCTTCTCTGTGAAAACTATGTTGTTACTTTTTGTTACTTTGTTTGTCTACAATACTGTTACAGGAAATAGTATTATTGCTATTTTAATTAATTCATCATTATTAATATTCTACAATATATAAATAAAATGCTATTATTATTATTATTATTATTATTTATAATACTATACATTTCAGAAATCAACAAGTCAACATTAACCTTGATTGGATGTAGAATATATCCTGTTGGATAGGATGAGGGATGTAGAATATTGTCATGCAGGATATGTGCTTTATAAATACTGTACTAATATTTTAATAATAAGCATGCCAATAAACAACTAGTTTATAGTGAGAAGCCCTGTGTTACCGACATTTGGTGAAGTCAACAGCACTTTCAGAAATATATCACTGAGAAAAATGGTGACATGTTGAATACTGTGCAACCATTTATACAAACATTTATGTTGTTTTAAGAGTTAAATGGCTCTTTAAGGTAATAATTGCAGATTTAGCATTGTTTACTATGTTATAATCATCTGATTTTATGTTACCAGGGCCGTCGTCTCCCGCACGTGCCGGCACTCCGCTGTCCGCTGGGAGTCCGATCCCACCTCTACCACCAAGACCATCGTCACGACCTAAACTACCACCTGGAAAACCAAACCTAGCAGATCTGGTATGACTGCATCGGTCGACTTTCTCCAATGCTGTGAAGCATTTGACGCACTGAAATCACAAGGAATGCTTTTGTTTGTGTTTGTTTTTAAGTAGTTTTTTTTTATTGTTCATTCCAACTACTATTAATCAAACTTCAACTGGGTTTTGATTTAATATTAAAAACTTCATAACAAACCATGCATCATCTTACGTTACAATCTACATCTTATTTATTCAGCTTTCAGATGACGTATGCATTTATTTACACTTCTGACTCATTTTGTGTTCCTGGGTCATGTTTTAATAAACTAAAGAACCTTTTTGTGGAATGTAAAGGTTCCACAGATGGTAAAGGTTCTTTGTAGATCCATTGATGCCAAAAAGCCAAATGCCTTTGTTTTTAAAAAGTATATGTCTGGTTCAGGCTGTTCTGTTTCTCCTCAGGCCCGACCCTTCAGCCCCCCCATCCACTCGTGGAGTCCTCCACCCTTTGCTCCTCTGGCCAGAGCCGAAAGCACCTCCTCCATCTCCTCCGTCACCTCTCTGAGCGCAGCCTCCACACCTACACTAGGCCGAGAGCTCAACCTCTCTGTGTCAGGTGGGCCACAACAGAGCTGTCCCAAGTCAGTTATTGCTAAATTATGATAAGTGAGGAAGATGATACTGAGGCATAATGCCTTCTTACGTTCAACAGGTTGTGCGTTTTGTATGATATTAGATCTGCGTCTGTATTTCAGTATGCTCCAGAGGTCCGAGTCCTCTCACAATGGGTCCCCAGGACACTCTACCGGTGGCAGCCGCCTTCACAGAGACCATCAGCGCTTACTTTAAAGGAGCAGATCCCACTAAGTAGGCCACAGAGCGCATTTTGAATTTTGGGTTGAATCGATTGAAACTGCGTCTCACTGTGTTACTGTGTGTCACAGGTGTTTGGTGAAGATCGCCGGTGAGATGGTGTTGTCTTTCCCAGCAGGGATCACCAGACACTTCTCCACCCATCCCAGTCCACCGGTGCTGACCTTCACCATCAGTCAGTACAGTCGACTGGAGCAGGTCCTTCCCAACCCACAGCTTCTGTGCTGGTAATGCGTAGGGATTTCTCACAACAAATTGAACAAATTGTTCTTTTAAGCTGGGCTTTCTAATGATTCAGTCAAGCCATTTCAGGTTTTTTGTAAATAAAACTGAGGGGATTGAAAATAGGGTCATCCCAAAATAAAGTTTATGGATGAAGTTTTTTGTGTTTTGTCCAAAACACTAAAAATGCTACATGCTAATTTAAGCATTACAACATATGATGTGCAGTATGAAAATATACATTCATTTTGAGACCTGCTGAAGATTTTATTTACCAGTGCGATTTTATTTAATCAGTGTTTAACTAATTAAAATGACAGTTAGGTGACAGTAAAGGGACACATTTATTTGAACAATTACATATTTAGTATCAGCTGATAAATATAAAACAATGAAGAGTAGAAAATTGCAATATTAGCTAATAACCAATATGGTACCATTATACTAAACACCGCTAGTTTGAAGTAAACAGTAAAATTAGGAATGTTTTATAATTGTTTTTTCAAAGCAGAGCTACTGTAATACAATGTTATAACTGTTAACTAAAACTGCCACAGAATATAATAAATTAATGAAGATAATATTAATATTCACTTAAAATAAATAAAACGCAGACTTTGCAAGTAACAGAAAATTTGTACTAAAATTGCAAACTAAAGCTGAAATTTAAATAAATTAAAGCAAAAAAAAGTCTAAAACAAAATAAAGTTTAAAAATAAATGCTTATTGAAAATATGCTGTAAATAATGTAATAGTATTTAAGTAATACTGAAATAACACTGCTTTATAAGCAGCAGTAACATAATGCTCAGGATAAATTTCTGAATTGTTTTTTTTTATTATTAAATGTAATAAAAGAACCAATATAAACTAAACACTAGCCCTATATTGGTCATTTTGAGATTATATGCATTGGTCTGCAAGGCATTTAACAAAAGTGATAATTTTACAAAGCTTTAAAATTTTATGAAGTTCCAGTTTGGTGAATACAATACTGCATGCAGAAGGTATAGATATTCTTTGAGATTTATTCCGCAAATGTTTTCTCCCTGCAGCGACACCACGCCACCTACAGGTGATTCAAAGGAGTTCTGGGTCAACATGTCAAACCTGTTGAGTCACCTGAAGAAGGTGGCTGAGCAGAGGCCACAGGCCACGTACTACAACGTAGACATGCTGAAGTACCAGGTGAGATTTTATATTTGAGCATGACCCTTATCTGTATCGGTGAAACCCGAGCTCGGTCGTCCTCTAGCGCGTGATATCTGAGATTTGTGCTCACAGGTGTCCACTCGAGGCATCCAGTCCACTCCGCTGAACCTGGCGGTGAGCTGGCGGGGTGATGCCTGCAGCACAGACCTCAGGATAGACTATAAATACAACACGGAGGCCATGCCCATACCCACACCGCTCACCAACATCCACTTCATGGCAGCTGTGGACGGCGGCGTGAACAAACTGCAGGCTATGCTCCCACTTGCCCACTGGTGAGGACCCGTCCAGAAAGTCACATTGCAAAACACAAGCAGTGCGGTGTTGTGTAGTGATGTTCGCCCATTTCTTGAATTTAAAGGAACCCGGAGGAGCAGAACATAATGTGGAAGATCCCAGAGCTCTCACAGAGGTCTGAAAATGGAGGTAAATGCCCTTTAGACAATAACTGAAGGAAGGGAAGCCTTCTAACAGCTTTGCAGGAATGCTTAGCTCATGCTAAGCCGAGCAACGTGGTTTACTTGGCAGCTTGCCCTAATGGTAGTAAATTGAATTACTCTTAAGTAAAGGATCGAGGAGGAAGCCCAGCTAGCCGTTATCGCGCTCTTTATCATACATGATTCCACGGCAGCCTTGAATTGGAATTTTAGTGTTTTTTGTAGAAACCATGTAGAAGTAGCCTGTTTGAAAGTCCTGAACCGCAGCTCAGTGATGCTGAGGTCATTAATGAAAGGCTGTTCGGACGGCAACTTGCTTTTGGTTCTGCTAGCTGAGCAGATGAAGTATATCCGTTCACTGCGGAGGCTTGTCGTCCGTTTCCAATCTGACTGCGGTTTGCTCAAAACAAACTGAAATAAATGCATGGAAATGCTCTTTCGTATTTCTCTACTTTTTAGTTGCGCAATACATATTTATAATCGCATCCTCCTGAAATTTAAAACCAAGTCTCAAAAGGGATTCATGCGTTATGCTTACAGAATAGTTCACCCCAAAATGTAAAATCTGTCATTATTTACTTTCATGTTAATCTCACCGTCTTTCTTCTGTGGGACACATTTTATTTAAATGGCACTCAGTTCCGATATTCTTTTGTGTCCTAAAAAAAACTTGAAAGGTATAAATTTAGTCCTTTTTGTAATCATGGCAGTGTTAAAAAATGTCTTGCATAATATCACATTTTATTACCAAAGATACAAATAGTCGAATTAAACCTTTGTTAACTCCTAGGTTATCATAATAATAGTGATGTTTTGAACAAAAATATCACAATTACATGCGTTTTTAATCAGGCATAGAGGACAGGAACTCGTATTTTTTTTTAGTTTTTTAAAGGCACATTTTTGCCTTTCTTTGGTTTGATTTGCTTCTATTGTCCTCAAGTCGCTTTGAATGAAAGCGTCTGCTAAATAATGCAAGTGGAGATTGCTTCAAACCCAGGAACAAGTTATAATTTTAAACTTATAGTTACATCATCATGAATTGGGGGATTTTTGATGTGCTTTTGGGTAAATGCCTGCAATTAGGTCTGGATTGAACACATGCACAAAATATTTTTTTTCACATTTTACTCTTACATTACATCCTGATAACCAGGAAATCATTGTGATGTAAGTCGTGCAAGAGCTACATGCATTAATACAAAAGCTGATGGTTTAAAAAAATAAATACAATTTTATATATATATATATATATATATATATATATATATATATATATATATATATATAATTATTATTTTGTTTATTTATTTTTATTATTTTTTTTATTTTTATTTTTTTTAAGCGGCGCTAGAACCAATCATAAACAGTCTAGGTCCATGCCTCATTAAATATTCATTCACTCACAGTTGCAGACACTTCATTAAACCATCGAGCCCAAGGTTCAACTAAACGACGAGTAGTGCAGCCTAATGTATTTAATGTGACTGAATTTGTATTTAACACGAATAATAAATTAATGGAAACATTGTAAAGTACTAATTACAATGCTTACGCTTCCTCGGTTATTTAAAAAGCAGCTACAGAAAACAAGCAAAGTGCATCGCATTAACGACACCAAAGAACGTCATCGCAAGCTCATCCTAACGCAAATTCGTGCACATTAAAAACACAATACACGATACTATCGTTCTTTTTTTAAAAAGCCAACGCATGCCTGTGGCAGCAGATCGAGTTACCGCAACAGGTCGTGTTCTGAATTTTCCCGGTCGTCGTTAATGTGCCAGTGGAAATGTTAACAAATGCACTATGTGAACGCGATACGGTTGTCCTGTCGTTGTGTGTGTCAGGCGTGGCGCTCTTCTGGCTCGCTTCCGGTTAGCCGAGGTCCCAGCAGACCTTCTCAGCTGGCAGTGCAGTTCACCAGTGAGGGCAGCACTCTGTCTGGATGCGATTTTCAACTCGTCGGTTCAGGCTACAGACTCTCTTTGGTCAAAAAAAGGTTTTCTGCAGGTATGTCTTTTAAGAAATATCTACCTACAAAGTCCTTAAAGGTGCTGTATTTAAGCTTTCGGCTCTTCTGAAGACAAAAAAGAACATGCTTTTTCTCTGGTAAATAACGCTATAGCCAGTAATTCTACTCTGAAATGTGCTTTCTGTGGCAAAGCGCCTTTTTGCAGGACCCTTTGCGACTGCTAGCTAAAAAAAAATGCACATGTGAATAAATTTAAGGTGGAAAATATTGTCCCTTATTGGAAAATATGTAAAAGGTTTGAGAACCACTGATTTAAAGCAGTTTATTTCATTTATTTGTTTGTGCTATTGCTTTTAATTAATTTATTCTTTTTGTGTTACTATTTGTCTCGAAGATTGGATTTTAAATTTGTTAGGCTAATAGTTTTTGCATATAAAATGTAACTTTTTTATTATTATTATTTATTTATTTTTCATTAATTTATTTTGCGGTAAAGCAAGTAAGTAACCCCAAAATGTTTTTTGAAAAATTAAAAAGACCTGGAATTCAATTATAGTATCTGTGCAAACCCTGAAGTTAATTTTCACGCAGTATCTGATGTTTTTTTTTGTATTCTGTAGGTAAATATCTGGCAGACAACTGACATGTAGGATGGACTGCGAGTGGGGGTGCTCTTTTGGCACTACAAAGACTTTGGAAAAATGTTTTTATTGAAATACAGCACTCAAAATCTCACGTATAATGTCTGGTGTAGAATATCATCAGTGCGTTCTGTGGGTGTGTATATGAATATCAGTAAATATTTTGTGTGTGTATATATGAAAAACTTCAGGACAAATGCAATACGTGGACTTTTTCGCTGGGTTCTTGCAGAAGGCAGAGTTTCTTTTTTCACTATTGCACATTTTCTCTCTGCCCCAAACCAAACACACCTAGTGACATTACAATCTAATAACACCAGGGTTCACCTGTCGAACACACTTGTCAGCAGTCTTTAGTTTCCTTTTAGCTTTTTTGACAGATTTATAAACGGTACAACTAACATGAGGTCTCTTTTAAACAATGCTACAGTTTAGATATCACAAACTAACGACAAACAATATTTTTACAGCCTTTTTAATTCGAGGTCAGTGTTAATTTCTGCATCGCTACTGTTTAAAGTCCATTAAGTTTTTTTTTTTGGATAAATTATTATTTATTCAGCTAGGATGCACTCAGTTGTAACAGCATTAGATATTAAAAGATTTCAAGCAAATCAGCATATTAGAATGATTTCTGGAGCATCATGTGACACTAAATACTGGGTTATTGATGCTGAAAAATCAGCTTTGTCTCACAATAAATAAATAAATAATAATAATAATAATAAAAAAAAAAAAATATATATATATATATATATATATATATATATATATATATATATATATATATATATTAAAATAGAAAAGTTATTTTAAATTGTAAAAGTATCTTAATGTTTTAATTGCATTTTTGATTCAATAAATGTCCTTTAAGGAGCAAAATAGACGACTTTCAAAAAATAAAATAAATTGACATTAATTATGAGTAAATATGAATTAGCTATTCTAGTAAATTTATGTGAACTTTAACCTAAATTATTAATGCTGTAAAAATGTTGTTTGTTATTAGTGAATGATGCAAAAAACGATGTTAGAGAATTAACCCTTATTGTAAAGTCTCACCGATTAAGGAGCGGATAGAAACGATGAGAGAGGAATACAGAGACATGCTTCCACGGAATATTCTCCTCAGCATCATCTCAAATGCCTCTAGCGTCAGTGTTAACGTTGATTTGATGTTATTGGTGAGTGCATGTTAGAGTGCATCACTTCTGTCTAGTTGGCCCGTAGCCCTTTGTTAAATCAAGTGCTTAAACACGGATGTAACCGACATTCATAATTCATGCAAAAGGTGATGCCTACTTACTCTTTTTCTTTAAATCTTTTTTTTTATGTAGACATCTTAGGGAAATGAACCTCCATCTGTGTCAGGGATGCAGAATTCCTTAAGTCGAAATCAGCTGAAGGAATCGGTCAGATATAAAGTTTTCCTTTCGGTTTTCCACAATGTGGATTTTATTTTCCCGAATCATTGTACTGTAGCAATATTTAATGATAACGTGTAAAAATGTAAAATAGAAATTGTTATACATGTATCCGAATGGATATAGTTTCTATGTCTTTCCTGTCAAGTTATTGTTAATATTTACACTTCATGGCAAGCACTTTATTTTAATTAATTTTTTTTTTTTTTGATTTCTTTCATGCCCATTCTGTGGTTTGTACCGGATTATGAACACTCAGAATGTTTTTATTGCTAAAAAAACGGGAAAGAAACTGACTGACATTTATCACGTCCTTTAATTTATCACTTCCTCGTACTGTATTGTGTCGAAAATAAGCAAATGTCATCTTTATTCTCAATGTTTTTGTTTGCTGAGCTATATAGACTTTGTCACTAATATGTGGATCATTGCCTTTACAATTGTGAGAATATCCATCCATCCAAGTGTGTAGAAACTTACAGCGTCTGAAACGTGTCTCTACTTAAAGAGGTACAATTTAGAAATGTGGTTTGGCTAACCTTTTACGCATTATTTCTGCCATACATTAAGTGTGTTTATTTTTGGTGGTTTGGAGGCCTTACCTTACCCTAAAAGTGGAGGGATGGAAAGACAGCTGCTGCTCATGGATGGTTTATTCCAGTTAAAACATGTCTCCATCTCTCATTTTATATATATATATATATATATATATATATATATATATATATATATATATATATATATATATATATATATATATATATATATATGTATTTATTATGTTTTATCCCACAGATGTTGTGGTATTGTGTTTGTCAGCTAACTCGCATCTTGTTCATACATCGTTCAGAAAATGGAATATGCAAACATTTCATGCATAGAGTAACCTCTCCACATATTTTAAGAGAATATAGAGACTGAAAATGCTAAATATATCAGAAGTGAAAATAATGTAATGTCTTAAAAATAAAATCAAGAAATTCATGTTTAACACCCTTGGCTGCTTGTTGTTATTGTCAGCAAATCCTTATGCAAATAACAAGAATTTTAGTATTATTTCAGGAATTATCAGTAGAGTACAGCTACGTTTCATGCTTAAAAGAAGTAGGTTAGCCAACATAAAATATTTACACTTTTGTCTCTTTTTTTTTTTTTTCTGAATGACAATGATTTTACCTAACAATGTACATTATGTTCAACATAATAATTTATAGAATTTTAGCCACAGAAAAAAAACTAATTCCACTATAACTATTACTTTATGAACATTAATTAAGTTTCTGCATTGACCATCCACAAATTAAGGCCTTAAATCAAAGCAGTGTCTTAAATTCAAAAGGTCATGGCATTAAAAATCCTTAACTCTTGATACATTTACTTAAGGTGCAAATTAAACTCGTTTTTTAAATGTATGTCAATGGTGAAATGGGCATTGAATTTCCCTTGAGCATTAATTTCATTTTTTTTGTGATCATTGCAAGATATTTGTTCTTTTTCAGAAATATAGTGTTTCGATCAATTTCCCAGGCAACGTTGTATGTCTCGTTTTTACGTTCTTGAATTTTTGCACTGGACAACAAGACGAAAACACTTACGAAGTTATTTTGGTATTACAGTTATGCTATTTATTTCTTTGTTTTGCGTTTAAAATTAATTTAAAAAAAAAGGTCGTTGAATGTTACATTTTCATTTTAACTCACTGTGGTCCCTTCAGGTTATTCACACGTTTTGTTTCGGTGGTCTTAAAAGGTTTCTTTAATGTTTTTGAATTTAAATCCGCTCACGTGAACGTGGCTAAGCGAAGTCAGCGTGCTATAATTAACGTTTCAAAACTAAACCGTCGCCATAGTCGCCTCAGAACTCGCGCGGTCGCTCATTGGCGGGAGATCCCACTCAAAGAGAAAACCAAATCCTCTGTTGTCAAGGCAACGTTTGGCAACAAGCCGGCGGCGGTGCTGAGCGTTTCCGGTTTGTGGAAGAGTCGCATCAAAGCGGTAAGTGTGTTTCGCTGCGATGAAACTTGGGTAAAGTTACATTTAATTCTATTTTATCGATTTGCACATTTCTAAATTATTAGTTATCAACCAATGCAAACGTATTTTTCATGTCTTTTAGGTTTTCGTAGGATAGCATTTTCCGCGATAAAATGTCTGATTTGGCGAAGGAGAAAGCGGCACGTCTGCTGAAGAAGCGCGGAAGCCTGTCTTCTCTGGGCAGTCATGAAGTCCGAGCTAAAGAAACCTTTGCCAGAACCAAGGAGTGAGTTGCTGTTATTCCTTAACAGCATAATAACGCTGAAAGGTGTCAGTAAAAAAAGCGTAGATGATGAAGGACCACGTGTTTGTGTGTAGCTCTATCAGTACAGTGTCTTACATGGAGGAGCCCGGACATCATGATGATATCCCACGACCTGTGGTGCAGATGGAGAACACCTATCAGCTCAGTGAGTCTCTTCTCCTTCACTGCTGTCACCAAATAAGCCATTCGCTAAGATTCAGCAACATGATTTTACACAGGAGAAGCATATATGGAAAGGATATATGTATATATGAATTTTCCTGCACCTTCGGTTTTACTTTCCATTATCCAGTTTCCTTTAGCTAACAATAGCCAGATACTGAATAAACATACCGGTAGTCATTGATAACGTTTTCTTGGAAAAAAACATCTTAAATATCTGTATTAGAATTTTGTTATCGATTATCTGCCTGAAAATTACAAAATAATATTAAGAACATCAACATTTAAAAATATATTATGCATAAAATTAGTATCATAAGCTCACTCTGAATCATGTTTGCTATAGTTGAAACTAAAACAAAAAGCTTAAAAAAGCAATAACATTTTTCAGATTTACTTGATGTACTAAAAACTAAAACTAAAAAAATAGTGCTGTCAAACAATTAATCGTGATTAATGGCAATCCAAAATAAGTTTTTGTGTATGTAATATATATGGCGTGTATTCTGATGTATTTATAAATGCAAACACATGCATGTATATATTTAAGAAAATAATGTTATGTTCATATATTAAAAATATATTTATATATTTTTTTTATATGTATAATTTCTATTTTTATATATAGAGAGATAATAAACATATACACATATAATGTAAACACATACATGCTAATTCAAAATAACTCATACTGTGAAAGTAATAGAGCCTGTATGGCCCAAACTATGCTGTCTGGTATATATATATATATATATATATATTTTTTTTTTTTTTTAACCTTTTACAGAAAGAAAGTCAGAGGTCATTTGTTAGACATTTTGTCCCTCTAACTTTTGCCCCAGAGTCAGGTATTTGAGTTTTATATCAGTAAATCATAGTAAATGTATTTATGCAGGCCCCGCGCGACATTTTCCGGTGTTAACAGTGAAGGACATTCTGAAGGACGTGTTGACCAGCTACCTGCAGGAGGAGAAATATGAACCCGAGCTGTGCAGACAGATGACCAAAACCATCTCTGAGGTCATTTTTTTCTAAATCATAATAAACACATTTAACACTGGCTGCGCAGCATGCATATTTTATTCATTAAAAGCATGTTGAGATTATAAATATATAAACACAGGTATATGCTAAAAGCGCGTTCCTGCTGCTGTGATTTCAGGTGGTCAAAGCCAGAGTTAAAGATTTGATGATTCCCCGCTACAAGATCATCGTCGTCATCAGCATTGGTCAGATCAGAGACCAGAACATGCGCATGGGGAGTCGATGCCTTTGGGACGAAACGCATGATAATTTCTCCTCGCATACTTTCAAAAACAGCTCGCTCTTCGCCACCGCTACCGTCTATGGTGTTTATTTTGAATGACTGTGTAAGAAGCTGGCTTTTAGTGACGAGTGATTTCAGCCAACCAGTGGCATCTACACTACATATTTAAGTTAAATGACCTTTAAAATGACTTAAAATAACTAGAGGTTGAGTAAGTATGAGGCAGTTCTGGTTCCTCAACATCTCCCATAATGATAAGTTAAATGCAACATAGGAACATACTATATTATACTATATATATATATATATATATATATATATATATATATATATATTACCAAACAATAATGTATATATATATATATAAAATTGTATTGTTATAGATTTGTGTCGGCTTCAAATGAAGTCACTAAGGGCTGTAAATTAATTAATGTAATTATGTCTATATTATTGACTACTATTTAATGTTATATTGTGGAAGCACATTTTGAACACAATTTAAATACTACTGTCTTAACAAGAAAACCTCATAAAAACAATTAAAAAAATGTATCTCTTCCCATATATTAAGTTGAAAGGTCATAATTTTAATACTTAATTGTGTGTAATACCTCATTAAGTCAATAAATCGATGTCTATTTGTTTTGAGAACGTACAAGTACTTTATAACTTTTCCAGTCATTATTATTAACTTTTCAACCCATTATTGTTTGGTAATTCATTACTGTCAGTTATACATCACAATATATTTGACAATATGTTAATTTATTCAGTTCAGTTAAATGAAAAACAACTCTGCTACAGGGGTCTATGAAAATATGGTTTTAAATAATTTTAATGAAAATACACTATACATTTCACCAAATATCATCAACTATTTTACCAAAAAAAAAATGTAATATATTTACAAGTACAAAAATATAAAACATAATAAGTAAAATTATTATAGATAGACACTACATCTTTTAGCTTCAGCCGTAACTTTTAATTTAACTGTAAATTAACACAATAACATAATATCTTCTTGTGTGTTCCACAGAGGACAGAATGATATAGTGAACAGCATGGCAGCATATTTGTATTTAAGACTGAAAAAGTGTGAATTTAAGTAAAATAAAGTTTCTAAAAAACTGACCCAGTTGTGTGTCGGTTGTCCCTGTTGTTCCCGACAGGGTACAGAGATGCTGAGGATCCCAAGTCGAGTAAAAAGCCTGCATAGAGAGGCTCAGTGAAAGTGCAGTAAAATGTGTGTAAGTGTGTGAGTGTGTCAGAGACGCTGTAGAAGGACAGAAAGCCACCCAGCCAGTCTACAAACAGGCCGACTCTAGTAGACAGAGGTGAAGGGGCAGGTACGTCCCTCCTCTTATTATTATGACAGGCAGTAAATCTGTTATCAGAGCTGAACAGAATCCAAGACTTGTCATTGAGTCCAAACCGACATTCTCTTCCTCCTTTCCTGCTGATTTCTTTATACGACACAGCTATAACAGCCTGTCCGCTCCATTCAGCCTCCAAGTAACAGCGTCCAGACAGGCTCTCTCTGCTCAGAACCTGCTCAAAGCTCTCAAATCTCTCTGGATGGTCAGGATACGATTGCTTCTCCTTCACATATGTCACTTTTGTGTAGCCCTCAGACAGGATGAGCTGAGTGTGTGCCGTGTTTGGATCCAATGTGATAGCACTTGAATCTGCATACAAGAAGGTATACGGGGTTCGTTGTAATTACAAATAAAAGAAAGTGTGATAAAAGGTTTGTATATGAGCAATCACCTACATTTCCAAAGACCAGGTGTGATTCTGATCTGTTCTCCATGTTCCAAACTTTAAAGACATAAAAACACAAATGCATTTAAACTGAACTCAATAACAGGTGCTTCAGTTTCTCCAACTTGATGTTTGGATCCTGCAGTAGATCTGAGAGCAACTTCAGTCCTGAATCTCCTGGGTGACTGTAGCTCAGATCCAGCTCTCTCAGGTGTGAGGGGTTTGAACTCAGAGCTGATGTCAAGTATGAGCACCCTTCCTCTGTCACCATACAGCCAGACAATCTAGAGGAGGGAATCACATCAAATCAGATGACTGTGAAACTCACAAAAAAGCTGTTGAAATGTTAATCAAAATATCTTTCCATGTTCCAAAGAAGAAGACAGAATTTTTTGGTGAACTCCCCCTTAAATTAGACACCTGAGTATTTCTAGTTGACAGTTAGGATTCTTCAGTCCATCACAGAGCAGCTTCACTCCTGAATCCCGCAGGTCATTGTTACTCAAGTCCAGCTCTCTGAGGGGGCAGTCAGCTGACTGTAGAGCACACTTTCACAGCTATGATCACGGAGATCACAGCCAGAAAACCTAGAACAAAAGGAAACACAGTTCTCTGCATGAATAACAACTGCACAACTGGTCATAATCATTTGTTTAAATAAATTCTAAGTTTAATGTCAACATAATACTTCAAGCTACATCTTTCTGCTGAAGTCTGAATTTGTTAATGGCAGCTGAACTTCAAACCCAACTGGTAAATATTTTACTTGGTGGCTAATTCATTCAACACACACGGTTGTATTTTTTGTGAAAAAATTGTACATATTTAATGAAGTGGCAAATTTGTAGGATTTACAATGACCACTCCAACCTCGCCCCTAAACCTACCCTCACAGAAATCATACAAAATCAGCGGCCTCATAAAAATGCAAGAATTGGTCATGAGATAGTGTCGGGAGTCTCGGGCCTCTGACTGTATTAGTTATAAGAAAATGTATTCTGCATTCAGTACTTCTGCAAGTCACCAGAAGGCACCCTCATCTCACCTTTAACATTTATCCCCACATCACTGTTTACATAAATAATATTTACTTTTGGCCAGAGAAGAATGGGTTCAGCATGTGAGGAAGGTAATACAGCAAATTGCATGGGAACAGCAGAAAAGGAAGTATCTGCAAGTTCACTAAACAGCTCACAATTGCACTCAGCCTTTCAGTTGTCTCAAATAAAGCCCGTGCACATTAATTTCCCTATATCACTTTATTTTCTCACATTCTTTCTACACATTATAGAAGGGGCTATAATTTAAAGATTAGGCAAGTCATAGAGCAAGTAAAGTAAGGTAAGAATAAATATACGACAATGAATGTGTTTTATGACCTTGCATGCAAGTAACCTGCTCTTTGGTCTCTCAAAATTACAATATGGACCTTTTGTAGACCCATAATATGGGCAATGTAACTGTGTAATATAACAATTTAACACTTACAGAGCTTTTCTGCAGTTCCTCACAGCAGGTATCAGTCTCTTTCTACCCTGATGTGTTGTATTTCTTAAGATCCAGCTCATCCATCATCTGAAGCATGTAGGCTATTGCTGAGCAGTGTCCAGGAGAAAGTTTCTTCTCTGAGTGTTTCGTTGAGGTCAGAAACTCCTGGATCTCCCTGTACAGAGTCTGATCTTTGACTTCCAGCAGACAGAGGATTCAGGCAGATGGATCTATCTGCTGATAGATGGGGATCCTTTTTGATTTTCACTTTAATGTACCTTGTGATTTCCTTTATGCTTCTGGAGCTGCTCTCAGTGTGAGCCAAAAGACCATGTAAAAGCCCTTGATTGGACTCCAACGAGACGCCCAAAAGGAATCGAAGAAAAAGATCGAATTGGCCATTCTGACTTTCTACAGCTTTGTCTACTACACCTTTAAACAAGTGATGCAGTGATGTAAAACAACTCAGCACCTCCATAGTCGTACTCACATAGTAGTAAAAAACATAAAATGCTGCAAGAAACTCTTGAAAACTCAAATGTATGAAGCAGTAGACTTTTCATTAACCACAGCTTCCGCCTTGACGATCTCAGTACAAATCCCAGATTTCACAGAGGTCTTAGTGACATCTATGCTGCAATCTTTCAAATCCTCCTCATAGAACATGATATTACCTTTCTTCAATTGCTTGTAAGCCAAGCAAGCTTCAGGATGACTTCTTTGTTGTACTGCAGGTTATTTGGATCTGACCCATCATACTTTTGGTTCGTAACATTTTTCTGAATGATCAGGAAGTGTATATACATTTCCGTCAGAGTCTGAGGGATTTCTGCGCTATCATCTTGCTTCAAGAGGTTTTGAAGCACAGTGGCTGAGATCCAGCAGAAGACGGGAATGTGACACATAATGTGAAGACTTCTTGATCTTCTAATGTGTGAGATGATTCTGCTGACTTGATGCTTGTCGCTGATTCTCTTTCTGAAATACTGTTCCTTCTGAGAGTCATTGAATCCCTGAATTTCAGTCACACGGTTGATGTATTGTGAGGGGATCTGACTGGCTGCTGCTGGTCTGGTGGTGATCCAGATGAGAGCAGAGGGAAGAAGCTCTCCTTTCATAAGGTTTGACATCAGCACACCCACTGATGAAACCTCGTTCACATCAGAAACTGTGTCAGTGTCTGAAAAGAGTGAAATTCTGCTTTCATCCAAACCATCAAAGATGAACACAACTTTACACTCTGCATAAATCTTTGAATCCAGATATTGAAGCTCGGGGTAGACGGTCAGAAGAAGTTTGTGAAGACTATACCGCTGCTCTTTAACCAAGTTGATCCCTCGAAATGGAAGCACGAACATGAAATCTACATCCTGATTGGCTTTCCCTCTGCCCAATCCAGAATGAACTTCTGCACAGAGACCGTTTTTCCAATTCCAGCGATGCCTTTAGTGAGAACTGTCTTTATTTTCCCTTGTTTAAGCGAAGCGTCAAAGATATTGTTGCAGTAGATTGGAGTTTCTTGTGAGTTTTGTGTTCTGGGTGTTTTCTCCATGTGTAAAACCTCATGCTCTTCATTCACCCCTTCGCATTCTCCCTCTACGATGTACAGATGTGTATAAATCATGTTCAGCAGGGTTTGATTCTCTTGTATTTTGAGTCCCTCAAATAAGTGCTCGTACTTGTTCTTCATGCTGGTTTTTGTGAATCTCTTTGACTCTTTGAAAAACGTCATCCACTGGTTGGAGACAATCCTGTTGCAAGTCTTCACTCACCTCAACTCTGTGTGGATGTAGAGTGTTTACTTCTATCTCTGCACTGGGGAAAATTAAAGAGTCTGACATGACTTGTCTGATCACAGTATGAATGCTGATGCATAGCTCATAAGGACACAAGCGTCACATTTGGACCGAATATACTCTTTTTATGCAATAAAAATGATTAGGGACCTACTTAATACAGCTTGTGTCTGGATTTTTAAGTCTTCTTGCAGACCTTTATTGTAAGTAATGTTTAGTCAACTAGGTGGTTAAAGCACTTTGAATACATAAATAACTGGAAACTATTTGAAAACAGAAGTGCACTGTAAAGCTCAATCCAAGTAGTCCATTAAGCTTTAATACATTTTTTAGAACTCTGTAATTGATTAGAACAAAGAAGAACTGCTTTTATGGTCAGGAGACGTGACTTCACTTCAGATGGTTAAACCACTGACTGCCAGAAATACTGTTTCTTTAAGGTTATTGTGAATCTTTTTTAAAAAAAGAATGTATTTAGTGCTCTTTCCCAACAAATAAGGACAAAGATAAACCATGATTATGTTTTTGTTCAAAATGCTTTTATTCTCAATGTTACACTTGGTATCTCTTGATATTGGATATATTTTTAAAAAAATGCAATATTGGGTCTATAAATAATAATTAAAAAAATACATATTTTATAATCTAGAATTTGTACCTGCTTCTAGATTTAACATTTTTTTTAAAACATTAGTTCAGGTTGCTAACCATTTAATTTAATAAACCCACTATGTTTTGGGCCACATATACAGTAGGCCTAGTACACATATAGTACATGCATATACTCAAACAATGCTCAGGCAATTTTTTTAAGGTGAGCTATGTCCTTATAGTATGTCTATAAAAAGACGAAATTAATTTCTGTTCAGTATTGTGCCTTTAAATAAACATGTTTTTTGTTTTGCATTTGAAGAATTTCTCGGAAAACAGCATCTGAACATTTGTCATTCAAGTCCTCTGATAAATAATATTTTTAAATGCATTTTTGCACAGAGAAGATGACGACGATGGGAGGGTTTCTCAGCACATGCGCACAAGATCACTTTTTCTGCATCCCACTTTACAGCACGTGGAGGGCAGCGCCTCGTAGGCCTCTCGTCTCACTCGATCCGTTTCGGCAGAGGCCAGTGACTCCGCATCAGTCTCCATGCCATAACCTGTGTAAAATCAAGGACAGGTGCTGTACGTGATTTCTGTTTCCTCCACAGTTCATGCTGTGTTAGGGATGAGCTGAGGATGCCAGAATGTAACATGTACATTTATACAGCAGGTGGCGCACACGAGCTGACATAAAATCAATTTTTGCAATAGCTTTCTGTTCTGTTCCAAATTCAGCATAGATTTTTGGTTAAAATATTTTTATTATTAGAAATGTATTTATTATTTATTATTATTTTAACAAAAAAAACGAAAGAAAATGAAGATGAATAGTCATGAAGATAATAACTGAACAAAAATAAATTAAATATAAAAATAAATAAAAACTTCCCCACACTTGACCCTCCGAATTCAGCCATTCATTTTGATTGCATTATTGCATCATTTAAGTTGCATGGTTCCTATCTACAAAGCTAAAAATGACACTTGATTATGTGATCAGAGCATGCAAAACTGTTTTAAACATTAAATCTAATTAGATTGCTAAAGATTTGTAATCAGTTCTTTACTGAGATTTATTAATGTTTGTTCTCGATCATTTTTAATGAGATTTTCTGATGAATCATAATAAAACATTTGTAATATTTAAAAAAAAATGTAATCCTCATTCAATTTTATTACATTAATTTTTTTAATTTTTGCATTGTTGTATTACAACATGTAATTAAACTATTATATATTTCATATTATATTATCCATTTATTGTTCAAAATGTTTGTCCCATGTAGGGTTATGTGAATGTTGATGCCTTTCCCAGTGGACAGACAATATATTATATTATATTATATTATATTATATTATATTATATTATATTATATATATTATATGATCCATCTATTGTCCAAATGCCATCATCTGTAAGGTTATGTGAATTCACATAACCTTACAGATTAGATGAGCATTTTAGACAATAGATGGATCATATGAAATATATAATATATATATATATATATATATATATATATATATATATATATATATATATATATATATATATAATTATCCAATTATTGTCCAAAAAGCTTATCCTTTGTTGAATTCATAACCTTAATTTAGATGAGCATTTTAGACAATAGATGGATCATATGAAATATATATATATATATATATATATATATATATATATATATATATATATATATATATATATATATAATTATCCAATTATTGTCCAAAAGCTTATCCTTTGTAGTTTTTGAATGTTGACACCATCAGAGAATATTATTATATTATATCACATGTGTAACATGCAGGCCACCAAAACATCATAAAATGTCATTAATCTGAGACACTGTCAGTAGTTTGTCTTCTTCCAGCAGCAACAACCGCCAGGAATCTAGGAGCTACGCTGGGATGAAGACTGAAAATATATATACTGACCATTTAAGGGGTCCTCGGTTTGGAACCGCCTCCATCTGGAACCCCCGCACGTGTACACCATCACTGAAAAACTCTCGGCCACAGAGTCTCAGAGCTTTCTGGGCCTGGGCGTATCTGCCCACGCCGCCAACACCAACAGCACCGCCAGCAGCACCACCTTCATGGCTGGAAACAGAGTCAGAGCGGTGCCTTCTGGAAGTCTTTCGTTACCTGACCTCGGAGCATCTTCATTTATATACCACGCAAAGGGCGATTTATGTCTTATTGACGCACTTCTCTTCCGTGACCTTTTAAGTGCGACAAAATGACCAAGCAAAGACTTCCATTTGTCAAAATGGGTTTGTTGGTTTTAAATAAATAGATGATGTGCAAACTGTGTATCAAAATACAGCTAATTTAACAAAGTGGCGTGAGGTCTTTGTTTTATTTGCTGTAGCAAAGTGCTCTTTAATGATGTTTTAGAGATACGCGCCCATAAAACTGAATATGGCATATTTGAGCATGTGTCACAGCAGCATTATGGAGTGACACCGGGATAATGACAGCGCTTACTTCCTCCCAAACCTTGTTAATTTGACCTAAAAGGCTGAGCACCGTAATGAGACGATTTATATCGGGCCGGTAAACAATTTGTTGCCAAGTGCTTCCATACAGCATGGAGGCGTAGGAGTTCACTTTTTAGATTTCATTGCAATCATTCCTAAAGGAAACTTCTGAGTCATCAGAAGATACGGCCTACACCTAATTCTTTCATTTTGCGCCATTTGTTTTACGTAGCATGTCAATTAATTTTACGCAGTTTTTCATAAAGCAGAGTTACTTGCTTTTGAACAAGCAGAATTAGGACCTTTTTTGGCTCTTTGTAAAGCTATTATAACTTCTCCCCACCCGCGTCGTTTCTAAATTTGTTGTTATTGTTGACCCAGGTAGGGCGCAGAAACAAAAGAGATGCTATAAAACCTTATCTACATTGTTCATAGACAAGAAGTTGTAAAATATGTACCACGACATGATCACTGCTAGTCCTTCTGGCATTCAACACCAGATCTTAAAAAGCTAGTTTACCAGTAACCTGAGGAAACGTTTGAGTTCGTTCTCTAAATCGGTGATAAACACTATTATATTGACATCAAGTCTTGATTTTTAGGAACAATGTTTTTTAAATGACGTGCCGCGGGCCTAAAGGCTATTCAGTTGTTTTGTTCTTACTAAGTCGTAAAGTCCACGTAGTGCGTTTAAAAAAAACTAAAAGAAAAAGAAAACAAAACAGAAATACAAACCCAAAAGTGAGCCAAAATGGGTTTTATTAATACAATAATAAAATAAAATATGAGTTTCTTTATACCTATCTGTCCATCTATCTGTCTATAAATTGATTAATATTGAAACAATCAGATCCAAAATAAAAGCTTTTGTTTACATAACATTATATATATTAAATATTATATATATTAAATATATTTCTGTACAATATAAAAAATTATATTAAAATATAAATGTATATACATAATTTATATATATATATATATATATATATATATATATATATATATATATATATATATACTGTATTTATGTGTGTATATATATATACTGTATATATAATTTATTTATTTTTTTGTTAGTTAGCATTAGTTAACTACATTAGTTAACATGAACTAAGAATGAACAATACTTCTACAGCATTTATTAATATTAGTTAATGCTTATTCCAGCATAATGCTTTAATAAAATCACAAGCTGTGTTTCTTAACATTAGTTAATGCACTAACAAGAACTAACAATAAATGACTGTATTTTTATTGCTTAAAGTCAACTAAGATGAATAATAACTAATAAAGGTACCGTTCACTGTTTGTACATTACCTAACGTTAACAAATGTTAACAATATTAGTTATATACCAAACTAAATGAGTTCCCGTCATAACGCCTTTTGAGTTATTGCCAATGTAATGACGCTTCAAACTAAATACAAACCGCACAAAACTGAGGTTGAAATGAGGCTGATGCAGGAATGAGGGTGAACGCGATCTAATACTTGAAATTCCAGAGGAAGTTCAGAGGAAACCGTCGAGTTCTAGCCCTTCGCTTCAGGCCTGTTACTACGTTGTCCTTTCAAGCACAGAGCAGCTAATCTTTATTAGATGTATAACTGCTCAAGAACGTTTATTTATTAATTCACCCCTGTGGCGAAGGCCAGTGAGGTCGAGTTTGTTTGTCCAGCAGGGGGAGCGTCGAAAACGGGTCGAGCTCTTGTTTTTCAAGGGTTCTGTCGGTCTCTCTCTGCATTCCTAGAAAGCCATGCACTCCTCACTCAGCTGACAGTCTTGGCAGATACCTTCACGAAAAAGGTGGGGTTTACCGTAACGTTCGCCTTCTGAAAATATCCTGCAATCAACCTGATGTGACTTGCCTCGCCCATTCGAACTCTTTTAAATTGTATTGCTTAAAAGTTGACGGATCCAGTTTGGCGTGTTCTTCTTCTCCAGTAACCTTGTCGTCCTTAATTGCTTTGCACGACACATTATATGCAAACAGATACAAGGACGCTGATGTTTACCACCGAAATGGAGCATTTATGTCGCCGCTGTATGGTTAATATTGGACTTTGTGTCATATTAAGTGCGCAGTGAACTTTGAATAACTTTAAAAGAATGTTTCTGGCCTGGAAGTGGAAGTAGTGATCTATGGTGTAACAGGTTTACGACCAAACGCTGGCCAATGATAAGCTGTTTACTCTAAGTATGGAAGTGTCAGAGCTAAAGATAGCCGAAGTGAGCGCTTGCAGAAGTGCTGAGCGTATCACTATGCGATCACGTCTGAAGGGCTGCAGATGTCTCACGTTGATATGGCTTTATATAAACCTCATTTATCGTTGTGCTTAGGATCATGCACTAGCAGAAACATGCAGTGATTCAGTTACACGTTTTGTGTATGTTCGTGCATGCATGCCATTGTAACATTCGTTAGTGACTTAATGGAATTATCAGGTGATACTTTACATCAAGGTCCGTTAATGTTAGGGAAAGCATTTATTAAAATGATCTAACAATTAGCTTTTTTTTTGTCACTAAATCAAAAATAAAACTCGTTGTTGTCATGCCGGGACCATTAAATGATGCTAATAGATATAACTTCAAATTTTATTAATGCATTTGTAAATTATATATACAATGACATTAAAAAAATAGCTCACCCAAAAATGAAAAAATGATTCCTCCATCTATAAAAATTGTAAATGTAAAAGGAATCAAGAGAGAAATATGCACAGATCAAGCACCGTCACTGTCATTTGATAAAGCATTATTATGGATTATGGACTGAAGCCAGAAGCAACAGTATATAAAGTTAAAAGACATGAATTGATGGTCTGGAGCGGTGTGGGTGACTTGTGGATTATTGTGATGTTTTTATCAGCTGTATGGACTCTCATTCTGACGGCACCCATTCACTACAGTGCATCTATTGATGAGCAAGCGATGTAATGCTACGTTTATCCAAATCTGTCCTGAAGAAGAAGCAAACCGACCCACGTTTTGGAGTCATTTTCAGGCAAATTTAAATTTTGGTTGAACTATTTCTTTAACTAAAATTTATAAATTCTTTCAACGTATTTTTCCTCGCTGGTTCGTGTTCATGAGCGTAAAGTGTTACCGATTCTCAGCTAAATTAAATGGTAGGCTAATAGAGGTGTTTATAATGCATGGGAAACACTCACTTGTGTGTGTTAGTTTTTGTTATGAAATTACTTAATTATGGCCATTTCTTTAAAAAAAAAAAAAAAACAACAGAAAAATACACCTAAGGCACGGCTGCATAGACTTTAATTTAATTTTTTTTAAATCAATTAATATTTAATGTATTAATGTATTAATCTAATACATTGATCAAGCGCGTTATCAGCATTAATAATATCTATTCAAAATAATTAACATGTCTATTCCAAGTAAAAAAAATTATAAAACTTAGCAGGTTTGAAAGGTAGCCATTTTGTACTATTTAAAACTAATAAAAAAGATTCATGTCTCACTCTTTTAACAGCCAAAGCCTCACGTAGTACGATCTAACCCCATTTAAACGAAGGCAGCTTTAACCGATTTGGCTAACTGTTACAAGTTGTTGTAAATCTTTGCTGAGCTGCACTGGTTTGGGTGGAGTTTAGGTGGAGAAACGTCACACCAGCGTGAGGTGAGGTAATTGGATAGGGCAGCTCTGGATGGAGGAGAAAGTTAAGTAATCAGATCAGATGTTGAAACAAGAGAATCATAGAAGGGGCTGGCTGAGGGATAAGGCTAGAAATTAATCAGTTTAATCTATTTTGACGTATGATTTGGCGTATGATTCATATTTGTAGCAAAAACAGGGCAGGATGATTTATATGCCAAAGTTTAATACTTAGGGATTTTGGGAAAATCCCTGTAAGAATGAGCAATAGTGGCCCTTTAGAAAAAAAAAACCCACTAAAAATAAGGGGAAACACACAAAAATTTTCCCTTGCTGTCAAAAGACACATTTTTTTTGTAAAATTCGTAAAAAGGGACGCGTCCTAAAAAATGGAGAGTCTGCCTCCTGTCGCTGTCGGACTTTCGATTATCTTCGAAAACATCGATTCATGACACGCCACCGAAAATCAATTACACCAAAATTTTAAATCTTCCAAAAGTTCATAAAGACAGTGCAAAAGTGATTCATATGAACAGAGCGGTTCCCGAAGAGTCTTGAAAGTCTCCTGAAAAGACGCAATCCCATATAAACAAACTATATAAACCTCACTTTCCTCTTCTTAGCCTCTCTTGACTATATTTGATGGGCTCTGTATGTGCATTGATCAATGTTTATACATTGGTTATTTTCTGCCCAGTCACATCATATCATTTGTCTCACAAAATGCTTATTTAGATGTTCATCACATTCAGATAAATATAGGTTCGGAAATATTCACTGAAAGGGAACTCAAAATCGTTCTTCTGTGGCAGTGGTTTGATTCCTGGAGGGCGACCGCTCAGCAGAGTTCAGCTCCAGCCCTGATCAAACACACCTGACCCAGCCGATCAAGATCTTCAGGATCACGGAAAAAAACAGGTGTGATTCGGAGCTGTCTGGAGATAAACTCTGCGGTCAAAAACCCAGTTTTTTGTGCACCTGTCCAATTTGAGAACATTCAGAAGACACTGTGAGGTAGCGCTTTCTCTGTTTGCATCAGCAGATTTCAATTACAATATTTCTATTTTGTCAAAATGTATTTTTTCTCCTACACTGACTCATAATTTCCATCCGTAGTAATTACACACACCAAACTTTACATTTTTATTCCTATCTATATCCTGCAGTTTTTATTACAGTGCTTTGATGCAACCTGTGTTGTTAAAAGCGCTATATTCATAAAATGATTGATTGATTGATTGATTGAAGGTTTTACAGAAGGATTTTGTTCATATATAATTTGCTTATACAACATTTTATTCCCCAAAATTATATATATCCTAATTTATAAGGGTCTTGCAGTTTTTGAACGCGACACGAGGGTGAGTAACTTACCCTTTAAACCGTTTAAGTCATGTTTTTTCTTTTATTGCGTCTTCATGAATCTTTTTAAGCTCCAAAGTTTGAGCAATGAACTTACGTTGAACAAACACAAACCTCTCAGACTTCATTAAAAATGTGTTCATTTGCGGCGAAACCTCTCTAAAGCGTTAAGTGTTTGGTTTCTTTTTTGGGAGAACCGCCGATGTATGTAAAGTCTGCATTGTGACCTCCGTCACTTCATCGATCGGCACCGTTCGAGTAGCAAAGCAATAGCGGTGCAATCCAATACAGATTCATTAAAAAGTAAACCGCGGTTCGGTGCCGTGCTTGACCCCTCATGCATAGATTCTGTGCTATTGAACTGAGGCCGAGGTCAACATACTCCATGGAAGATCAATGGACTTCTGCATCTGTTTGGTTAAGTAGTTTTCCGCAGCAAAGCGAGCCTTATGTTTCCAGCGCGAGGTCATGTGTGCTGAATCGATCCTGACCTGAGAAAACCGACACATGTGTTTTGAAAGTACGCGAAGGAGCAAAGTGCGGTGCAGGTGTGTGTTCTGGATCCAGCTCGGCTCCTAAACCCTGTGAAAACATGTGTCCTGAAATATCTTTTCCTTTTGAAGCACGGGCATATTGAAGCGCTCGTAAGTTGCTAAGGATTTGCCGCTTGCTTGTTAGTCGCAGATGGCAAATAAATTCTCGTTTTGGAAAGTGTTTGATTGTTCGTTGCTTTGCATGCAATTTATAAATGTCGAGCATGTACGTAACCTCTAAATACAGTTTGAATTTAATTTCATGGTAACTTTAAAGGATGTTTCGCGTGCAGGAATGACCCCACCGTGCTAAAATAAATGACAGTCGCTATTTTACAGAGCAGTCAAAACCGGTTACACCGGGTGAAAGTACTTTATGTATCCTATATCATCATATAGGCTTATTTTTCCGTGAAATATATATGACTAGGAGCGCACAGGCATATACGCCAAGCTAAAACAGATTGACTACAAGCCACACAAATAGCCAAATAAAACATGATGATGTAAAGGAACACTTTCACACACATTTCAAAGCGACTGCGTCTTTTATACGAAGCTAAAGAGGGCGTCTTTGTGTGTTTGTCAGGTATTCACCCTGAGGTTTTACACCACTGTAGGTGGAGCCTTGCAGATCACTACAAAACCCGAAGGACTGAGATAACCACACTAAATGACAGTCACTGAGTCATCTATGGCCTGTATATGAACGCTTTTCTTGGAATAGCCTATCCACTTTCTGAACCGTGTTTTTGATGTGTGACTGTGATGAGTAAAAATGACACAGCACTGCTGCCATCGACAAGCATATCGATGTGTGTGGCAGATATGTGAAATGTATTCGATCTATGCTGATTACAAAAGTATTTGCATCCATACTAGGGTCATGAAGCAGTACGGTGAATTTGAAGAAATGATCGGCGAACAGACTTGACTTGACTTGACTTGATTTCATGAAATGACCAATAAAAAAAATTATATGTAGGCTAATAATTCATTTAAGTTTCTGGAGAAAAGAATGGCCTTCGCTGTCAGCAAAGCCAAAAACACAGAAATCCAAATAAAAATGACACGAAAGAAAGTTCTCTAGAAAAGTCATCGTCCGTATGAGGTCTGTGACAGTAGCGTTTATTTCCGACGGGGCACTTTCCTCTTCTGAAGAAAGAGGAAGCGTGTATTTGGATGTGTGAGAGGTGGGGCAGTTTCACAATGAGGTTTAAGATATATGACATGTTGCCAACCTTTCACAATGAAAGAACTTCAAAAACGATTTCCCATACAGAAGCACACAGAACTTCACTTAACTGTCAGGAAGATGCGCAATATCAAAGCGCTACCCTGTAATGATTGTCTCGGCGTTGCAGACATTTCTAGGCCAGTCGTTCAGCGCTTCGTTATTATGCCCGTCATTTCTAGCATGCTGCTTTTTTTTTTTTACTACTTTTTCCTCATGCCCGTTCAATGCAATTATCGTGTATTTACTTACAGATAGATGCACACGCAGGGTATTGTAATTTTATATAATTTTTGTGCAAAATTCTTTCAGTTTGACCTCTGACCTCTTTGAAGGAATTGACAACCGTCTAGTTTTGTCAATTTTATTCTTAGTTCTCTGTGTACCTGAAGCACCGTGTGTTAGATGAGTGTTTTCCAGTTTCCAGTACCTCTTTGGGACTGATGTATAAATAGTGTTGAGAGCTGTGTGCACTGCGTTATGGTCCTGAATAGCTGCTTTGTTGAGTGTTAAGTTACAGTACACTGCTGAAGCAGTCATGAGCTTTAGTGTGTGTGTGTGTGTGTGTGTGTGTGTGTGTGTGTGTGTGTGTGTGTGTGTGTGTATATGTAAGAGACCTTATTTGCCTCCGTTACCATCTTAATTGCATGCTGTAATCAATGTGTGACCTCCCAGATCTTGTGATATTAGTTTAGAGAGCATGTAATTAGAAAAGGACAATGTTAAAGAGAAAATTCACCCAAAAACGAACATCTGGGTATAACACTTTCATCAAAACTCGTTCTTTGCTATTGTGTAGTATGTTACAATATTATTATAAACCTGCCACATTGACTTTTTTATTTTTATTTTGTATCTATTTAGCAAATGTGCAAATAATGCTAACAACCAATGATTGAAGAAGTGATTTTATCTATTATAAACTGAGCAAAACCACAAACTTATGGATTTGGTAGTATCTCAATGTTATATAATAATGGTAATGATAATGTAATAATAATATTATAACATTGCGCTGTTATATTTAACTTAGAACAGGAAACGTAGACAAAAATAGATTGCTTTTCTTTGCGATTAACTTTGTATTTGTATTTATAATGTAGCGTACGACAATAGCTGAGTTAATTCAACGTGACATAACATAAACACAGTTATAATAGAGGGGTCGCATCGGAAGGAACCATTTCTGCCGGATCTGTACAGTAGCGAAAGGGTGGGAGGAGGAGTGACGTAGATTATGTCCGCGTCTCTGGAGCGAACCACCGCGTACAGAGGGGCGGACTGTAATCACTCCAACGGTGTTAATAAACGGTGAGCTAAAAGCGGCGACATCGAGCATACGTGCCAGTTTTAAACCCTTCGGGATTACTTGGATGGCGTTTCTGATAGGAAGCAAGCCCGCGCTAAAGAGGCGCGGGGAGAGCCAGCCCGACTCCCCCCCTCCTGTGTCTCAGTGGTACAGCCCACTGGTAAAATTCCGAGAATTGCGAGCTGCGTCTTCTCAGAAGAGTTCTTCCAAGAACTGTCTTCGGTGGACACTTCCAAGAAAAATATACCAGGTGATTTTCTTCTATCTAGCAAAAAAAGTCAACACGAGAAGCCCTAAAGAGACGAGTCGCTTCTATAGCTGTTTGTTTTTATTGTTTTGTTTTACGCCGGTCTACTTTCTCGCATTTAGAGCTGTCGCGTTAATTACGCAACCCGACTTCTGGTGGCCTAATAGCGCGAATTACTCACTTTATTACTCGTTTGTCAGGTTCGCCGTCTGTAGAAGTTGCGCTACATTCAGCGAGCTTAAGCCGATTTAGGAAGCACTGAACCGTATGATAAAGACAGGTTTATGCAACTTTATATGGAAGGGGAAACTAAGTTTATTCCCTATAGCGGACGGTCCGTGTCGGGAACAAAACAGTAGACGCGTAAAGATCGTGTACCTTTAAAGTTTTAAAAGTCGAAAATGCTTGATTTATATTCAATTTCAGCATTCACCCATGCGCGTGTGACCATGCTGGTGAACTCTCCTAGTTGTCATGACTTGCGGTTAATAAATACATAAATACAGCGTGCGAAGGTTTTATGTTCGACCGCGTCAGCATTCAATCATATCAGCGTGAGATTATTCAGTGTCCTGTAGTCTCTGTTTCACTGAAACATTACCGAAACGCTCGTTTTACACCAAACACCTGTGACGTGATGGAGTCGTTTATTCATAATACGTCATAACGTTATTAATTTCCATCACATTAATACTTGGCCAGTATGCCACAAGGCTGTCGCTGCTCAACAAGTGTCACGCGCGGGAAGCGTCTTAAATCACGTAAACTGCTGTTCCCTGTGTAGTGATGTTCGTCGAAATGCAAGGTACCGCTTGTTTTTCACAGCTAAGGTGATGGTGGGTTTCTGAAATGATGTCAGAAGCTTGAGAAGAAAAAAAAAACGTGGTTAATTGCGTGGCTGTGTTTCAATCCTAGTAAGCCGTCTGCTTAGGTGGCATTTCGACGGACTAATGTTAAAAAAAAAAAAAACTATGCAGGTTTAAAATTGTCCAAGTAGGCAGCTGTCTAGGTTTGTCTGCACACCAAGTCCTCCCGAGTTATATGCATATAGCGGTGAATAAATATTTAAATATTTAAAACTATGTACACATTGTACAGTATGTGTGCGTATGTGTAACAACATAACATTAATTAGATGTCTTACTATGAATATTGTTATACGTAAATGTAGAGTTTGCAGCATTACTTTGTGGACATCTAGTGTTCAATTGACTAAACTTGCACACCTTCAAAATTCTAGGTTAATAGCCTATTGTGTAGCATTATATATATATATATATATATATATATATATATATATATATATATATATATATATATAATTATAAAAATTTTTTTATTAATTTTTATTATTTTTTTATTATTATTTATTTGTAATTATTATTATTTATTTATTTTTAAGTGTATCTGGTGTAATATAGTTTATATTTAAAAGCATAGTAACCAAGTGGGCATGTATTTGCGTATGCATTCATACATTGAAAAGTTTGATTCTGAACGCTTTACGTGCAGGTGAACAATGTCAAGTGCAGCGGACGGCTGCATTAAGTTCACTCGCCATGCCGGTGATGTGCTGTTCAACTTCAACCGCCTCCGCAGCAGAAACATCCTGACCGATGTCACCATCGTGGTCGCTGGGCAGCACTTTCGGGCCCACAAGACAGTTCTGATGGCATGCAGGTAGTGCTGTGACTTATGCATTTTGCCAAATACGTGACAGTGTGCCGTAAGTGACATTTGTGTTCCATCTTGTCCTTTCCCAGTGGCCTCTTCTACTCCATGTTTGCAGATGCTTATAAAAGCACCTTGAGCATCGTGAGTTTAGATCCGAAGGTGGACCCCGATGGCTTCGCCATATTATTGGAGTTCATGTATACGTCTTGCCTCACGCTTAAAGATGACTTCATCATAGCCACCCTCAACACAGCCACATACTTACAGATGGAGCACGTGATGGACACATGCCAGAGGTTCATAGACTCCAGGTGAGTGCTCAGAAACACGAACGTGTGATTTGTAGCACAGTTGGAGACATAACATTGATTTTTATTTATATTTTGTTTAGATAATTATTCTATAAAATATTTAGTATATTTTATAAATATTTTAGTGTATTTAGTTATTGTATTTAATTAATTAATTATTTGCTTTTATCTATTTATTCATTCATTTATTTGGGAGGGTCCTGCATGTAAAAAAAAAAGATGATACAACTTTCCTGATATCATAATCAAGAAAGAATGTATCAATTAAATAGAATAAATCTTCATTTAGTATTGTTCATTTATTGTTGGAAATCTGAATAGATATTGAATAGATTAAAAGCTTATGTTTCTAAGTAAGTCTCTATTTATATTTTTGTATTATTTGATACTGTACATACAATTTTAATACTGTATATAAACGTTTTGGATTTATTTTATTATATTTAAATTTTTTAAATATTTTTTCTTTTTAATTAATTTTTTTAAATATATTTTAATGTGTACGTTTTATGTATAACAAAAGTGAAAAAAAATATTTTATTGCTTTTTCCATGATTACATCATGTTTTTAAAGTCAGTTATTGAATGGTTAAAAATGATATAGGCTGAAAGACAAATGAACCAATAAGAATACCATTACACGGCTTGGCCACTTTTTCTTTTCTTGATCTTGGATACTGTTATTTCTCACTGACTCATCCTCTGCTGGTTTTCTCAAAGGGGCTTGTGTGTAAAGCAGACCAGAACAGAGGTGCTGATCAGTCACGGCTGTTTATCCTCAGAAGCTCCCTTCCTCCTCAGCGATGCCCTGAACAGCCAGTCCAGGGTCAGCTTCGGCACTTACGCTCCTCCGAACACGCACTATGCCGTTAGCACTTCCACCGAAAGCCCCGCTCGCTTCTACAGACCTCTACCTCTCAACGTGGACGCCTCCAACACCGCGAACCCGCTCTGGCGGATCCCTAAGAGCGGCGTGATGCTCCGCCAGCAGCAGTCCCCGCCGGACGCCGGAGCCTCGGCTCGGACCGTCGCCGACGCAGAAGCCCCCGGGCCCCGGGAGGAGACCAGCCGTCCGTCCGTGCTCTTCCGTTCAGCTCGAGCCGAGGGAGACGGGAAGACTCCGGAGGCGGAGAGCAGCAGCGGACCCAAGAGCCCTCTCAGGTCAGACTGCCAACCCAACTCACCCGCAGAGTCCAGCAGCTGCAGCCGAGGAGCGCCGTCTCCTCCCGGCGCCGCCAGCCCCCTGAAGGTCCGCAACTGGAAGAAGTACAAGTTCATTGTGCTGAACTCCTCAGACGGGGCCAGTGACAACAGCTCACCGACTCCGTCCCGCCTGGCTACAGAATCCAGCAACAAGAGCGGTGAAGCCCGAGGTCCTCTCAGTGTGGAGAGCAGGTCGGTGAAGACAGACTTTAAGGACGACAGTGTGGCAAGTGTTTATTTAATGCATTATTCTTAAACGTGTGTCATATGTTTTTAGCTCCGCAGATGACTGCATCAAAAAAGAACAGGACTCTTCGCTTCCCAACACTTTGACAGAGGAGCGCAGCACAGGACCCACAAGATCAGGTGAATGCATTTTTCTCACAATGTTGAAATGGATTTTGGGATCATGGGCAAAATCTTGCAATTATTATTATTTTTTTAGAGAATGTAATTTTTTGAGGGGCACATATCAGTCAGATTGGTCAGTGCAATTTTTTTTTTATAATTCGAGAGACAGAAAGATTTATTTTAGTTATAATTTTGAAAGTAATAATAACAATAATGACATTTATATGATAAGATATATATATATATATATATATATATATATATATATATATATATATATATATATATATATATATATATATATATATACCTAAATTATATTAAATAAAATATAAAATAAAAATTTAAATAATATTAATAATTTAGAAATTAGTATAACTCATAATGATAACAGCATAATTATGCTTATTAATATTTCAGTGTTAAGTATTGTAATCAGCCAATAATAGTATTTGTCAGTAATAATAATATTTAATAATAGTTACATAATATTAATTATTATTATAGTAGTAGTAAGCAATAGTAGTAGTATCAGCTATTAGTTGTTTTCAAAGTATTATAAACTTAAGGGTTTTAATGCTTTAGTAGTTTTTAATTACTATTCTTATTATTACTATTATTATTAAACACATTTACACATTACATTTTATGTGTACATGTAATATAAAATCTTAAATATTATAAAATATGATTTATTTAATATTAAATAAAATATTTAAAAATTCACATTTTAATAGGTAATATTAATAAACGTTAACATACCTTGAGTTTTATTTCTATTCCTTATTGTACTGTTGGGATGTAGTTTTTTCTCTTTGGGGCCCCCTGCTGGTCACATGTGCGGTGAACGTGAAAAATACATCAATCTTCACAGTCTGAATCCTATGTTTGCAGAGCGGGACAGAATCTACTGTAACGACTGTGAGTCCAGGAGCGAATCCGACGGAGAGAATCCACGATGGCTGCAGGACGGAAAACGGTACAAATGTGACCGCTGCCAGGCCATGTTCTGCTACAACGGGAACCTAGCGAGCCACAAATCCATCCACGCAGGTACATTTGCAGTGCTTCGGAGCTCCAAGATGGCACTCGCTGTGTTGAAGTTTGACATTTTCATCCTGGTGTGTTACAGGGGGAGAGAAACGTGCATCTGCTGGGCGTGTGCGGAGCGCAGTTCAACAGACCCGCCAATCTGAAGACACACTCACGGATCCACTCGGGAGAAAAACCGTACAAATGTGAAACCTGCGGCTCGCGCTTCGTCCAGGTACAGTCAGGCGCCCCGGAGTGCTTCTGTGACGGTGCAGAGCGAACGCGCTTCATCTTCTGCTTTCGTGGTTTCCAGGTGGCTCATCTGAGGGCTCACGTGCTGATCCACACCGGAGAGAAACCGTACCCGTGTGACATCTGCGGCACGCGCTTCCGCCACCTTCAGACGCTGAAGAGTCACTTACGAATACACACGGGAGAGAAACCTTATCATGTGAGCATCAGCTGCACCAAAGTCTTGCATATTTGTAGCAATAGCCAACAATACACTGTATGGGTCAAAATGACAATTAACGGCAAAAACCATTAGGATTTAAGTAAATATCAGCTTCCATAAAGATATTCTGTAAATGTATTACCGTAAATATGTCAAAACCGAACTTTTATTTGTAATATGCACATCTAAGCTTTAAAAATGCCCCAGTTACGGTTCATTTTTTGGTTTTGGGAGTCCCTAAAAACAAGCAAGGTCAAAAAAAAACCTTTATTTTCTTGTAATACGCATTTATCTTTTAACTTATTTGTTCAACCACTCCCAAAACATTTGAACGATTGAATGGCGCTAATCGATTTTATTTAAAGGCGTGTTTGTGAGCTTTTTTACGCTCCAGAAGCAGCACCTAGTGGCAAAGAATAAATTAGCATTTTCATTCGGACCAGCCCATGTTTTATGCTCACGTTTGACGTTGAAGTCAGCTTGGGACTTGTTTTAAAAATGACTCATTTCAATGATTCAGAGTCGACTCGTAACTTTACACGAGATGCATTTTCAGATTTAAAACTTAGCACCCCCACATTCCAGATTTTCAAATACTTGTATCTCGGCACAAATATTGTCCAGTCCAAACTAATAGAAATCGTATTTATTCTGTCAAAAAATGGCATCCTTATGGTTTTGCCGTCCAGGGTCACTTTTAGTCACGTATCAGTGTTGAATATTAGAACTGCGAACGCTTTTGATGTGAACTCTTCTTGGTCTCTCATTCCAGTGTGAGAATTGTGACCTGCACTTCCGCCACAAGAGTCAGCTGCGTCTTCATCTGCGACAGAAGCACGGCGCCGTCACCAACACCAAAGTCCAGTACCGCAGAAACAGAACAGACCTGCCCGTCACCTCCTGAAAACACATCAAGCTCTTCAGAGACATTTCAGTTCCTTCAGTGAGGAAATCCATCAGAAATACAAACACGCACGGTCTTGCCAATGATCGTGTTTACTCATTGCATATCGTTTCTTAAATACGGATTAGTTCACCAGCACATTCTGGTTTAGCCTGCATGATTGCATCATGATGCTTTATGATTTTACTGTAAATACTGACTTCCAAGCATCGTACGTTAAGTTCTTGTCAATGCAGCCTGGGTCATAGTCTCTGTAAGGTCTCTAGTATTTATTTTTTATTAAGAATGCTATTTCACTCCCTTTTCAGTAAAACTATGCATTGTATGTAATATATGTCAGGGAAAATTGGTACAAAAATAATTATGCAATTGCAGTGTGTATGTTTCGTCCGTGTGGTACATTTAAAGAAGCTCTTCTTTGACAGTTATATTGGATTTACATGTATTTGTACAGCTGTTTTTGGTACTAGAGGGCCAAAGGTCTTTGCAATTAAATATTTCTTATCAAACAAAGGCAAAGTTCTGGTTTGATTATTATTATTACTATTTATTATATTGTGTTTTTCTCTTTTTGCATATTTAAGTATCTAAAAATTACATTTATGATATTATAAAGTTAAATGCTAATAATTATGTACAGCACAGTTGTGCTGACATCCAGTAATACAAAATTTAAAAAAATAGATTATTAAAATAGATTCTGCAAGTGTTGAGTAGCATAGATATGATTCACAGACATTTGAATTCAATTATTAAGGTTCATACCAAGAGTTGGTTTGTTAAATAGTTTGTTTAAATTGTAGCTACACATAGTCAGTTAGTTTACACAATTTTAGTAATATATTCATTTTTATTATTTTAATTTAGCTTTTATTTTTGTATTTCTGGTTTAATGCTTTTCTTTTCTCCTAAATGTTACTATTTATGCGTTCAGCTCTATTTCTTTTTTTATGTTTTATATATGAGCTTACAATTAAAGTTAACTTGTAAAATAATAATAATATTAATAATAAATACAATAGTAAATGTATGGCTTAATGCATTATATTATTATCAAACAGGCTTTTGTCAGACTGCAGGACGTCAATAAGTAAGGGAGACAGAGAGATAGAGAGATCAAACAGCACATGAATATACATTTATATAAATATATACGTTTTTTGAAAGCATTTATATATAAAATCTTGATGCTAAATAGTCAAATGAATGAACATTATGTCATAACGCAGTTTGTTCGGTTTGTTGTTAGTGTTGCATACACTATATATATATATATATATATATATATATATATATATATATATATATATATATATATATATATATATATATATATATATATATATATATATATATATATATATAAAGATTAGATGGTGGAAGAGTCACGTGGATTCTTTCATAAAAGCTCTGGGGTCGATATAGGCACTTATCTTGCTCTTCTAGTTCTTCCACACAACACAGAACAATTTCAGTAAGAATGCAGCTTTGTTCAATCGGTTATTGTTGTGCACAAAAACGAGAGGTCCCTTTACAAGCACCGATTCATCCAGAAAGGCGTATCTGGTTTATACCTTCAGCGCATTTAAAGTCAACTATTATTTTTCTCCAGTGAACGCAAACAGGGCGAGCACATGCTTTTACAGTCGAGAAACTGGATACTTTAATCTCTTTGTGTCGTAATTGTGTGTGAAAGAACAGCAATTCCCAAACGGCTAGCATCGCGTTTAAAGTGTTGGGAAGTTTGTTTAAAAAAAAAGAGTCTACCTTTACAGTGAATTTAGTTGTTTTTCGCTATGAGGGAAGGCTAGATTTCTCTAACACTTCCTGTTTTGTAATGTTGGCATATTCTACCAACTTAACATAAGCTTTTGTCTACACGATTTAGGGCTTTTATTAGCCATTAGCACTGACTGTGATGATTAGCACACTGTACAAAGACATACACAACCATTATAGGCAACACTTGTTAACTACAACTTTTCCCTCAAATTCTTCATGTTGCTTATTAATAATTATTAAATTAAGTTTAAGTATTGGGTAGGATTAAGGATAAATGAGGTTATGTGGAACACGTGCTAAATTATCACTAACAAATGGCTAATATTCTAATAATACGCATGCTAAGAAGTAGCTGTAAAATGAAGTTTTACTATAGAGGACATTGCAATATTTTGTAATTTATTCCCGTTTAGTGTCACACGGTCCTTCAGAAATCATTCTAGCATGCTTCGATTCTCAAGAAACATTTTGAAAACCGTGATGCTTCAGTATTTTAGTGGAACACAAAATTTTTTCCAGTTTATTCAAATACAAATTTTTAAAAAGGCGCAAAATACTTACCTTTGGCTGTTTATCTCAGAAACAGGGCTCCAGGACTGTATTTACTAATTACTTTTCAATAATCACTGAAATATCCTAGACAAACTGCCGCTGTTAAAAGACACAACGATTCTGCATCTATTTTTACATTTTCAATTTATTTCCTGAGAAAAATGCATAATAGTGCCTGTCATATACACTTGAATCTAGCATTCAACTAAAAAAAGGCTTTATTCTTTTCCTGTAGTGTAGTGAAATCCAAACGGAGCACAACATTGGAGTCAGGAGACGTTTATTTTTATTTATTTTTTTTCGGTGGGTTCTGTCATCCTTGATATTTCATTTATTGTTTTGTGTCATTTTAAGGAAAGGTCACATCAATACGCCAAATTCAGCTTCTCCACGAACAACACCAAGATGCTGAGACAATCAAATAAAAGCATGAGCTCCCATTCCCCACATCTTAAAATCCTCCGCCTGAGCAAAGATGGCACGTGTTCGGAATACGGCGGCCACAATATGATAAAACAAAACAAAAAAAACACGCAGCTAAAACTCAGCTCTCTCTCTCGGGTGGCCTGCAAACGGTCCTCAGAACCTGCTGTGGATTGCTACACAAAACAATGAGAAACAAGTGACCAAATATAACACAAACAGGTCTGGAGATCTACTCAAGCACTCTTCCCGTTGGTCATTTATAGGTTACAGAAAGAAAGGGTTAAGTGCAGGAGCCAATAGCGACTGCAGAATTTTCCCACACATTCTTGGCTTATTTCGAATCGTGTTTAATGTGGAAGATTATCCTGAAGTTAAGAGCAGAAGCGTGCGTGTTCACTACAGAAGTGCCCTGAACATCATCGCTCGAAATGCTCGATTTTCGAATGAAATACTGTCCCTCGTCAGCGTAATGCTACGCTGAGAACGTTCGCTTCACTCAGCAAAAGTGTTTTCCTTTCAGACTCACAAACATAGGTATAAGCACACACTCTCTCACGCCTAAAAAAACCTATTTTACTGTTGAATGAGTAAAAATGTATATATATATATATATATGAAGGCATAGCGCTGCCGACAATAAACAGACACCTTAATTTTCAAGAGTTTGGATTTTTGCTGTGGACGTTTAGCCTTCATTCTCCAGGATGTTCTTCACGTCTCCAAACACCTAAAAGAAAAAAAAAAAACTGCATTATGGCACAGTAAAGCGCTTATTTCGATATTATTCTAGTATTTAATGATGCATCATTGAATTAATCCGGTATAAAAACGAAAAAAAAAAATTCAACTCCAATTTAGTCTTAATCGTTTTAGCACTTCAATTTCAGTTAGTCGTCAAGGCAACACTTTACTTTTGGTCTGTTTTAAGCTCAAGTATTCCTGGCCTGAGAGTGAGTAAATTTTCATTTTTGGGGGGGACTATTACTTTTGCTTTTATTAAATCAACTTTTGTGCATAACTGCACCAAAACCTCAAATAAAAAAACAGTACCTCATCCACTGATCGAGAGGCGCCGATCGTGCGCACTTTCCCTGCTTCTCGTACTGCTCTATAATAGGCCGTGTTGACTGGAGGTACGTCTGGATCCTGCAACGAAACAAGAACTTCCTTCGTCACTTGAAAAGAAAGGCCAGTCCATTCAGCCACCGAACAACATTTTCCAAACGCTGCTAAAATTATGACATGCTTTGCATTTAGCTCAAAATATATCAGACACGCCAGATCTACCTTTTTCTAGGCTTTCTCTGTTGTCATCGGTGCGCCCGCTGCTCTTCCCCGCTCTAAACATCTGTCAATGCAAACCTGAAACACACAATAGCTGAAAATCACGTTCGAGCGGTGCTTTTAATACAGATTGCGTCAAGCACTCAACAGTGGCAAACCGGAGACTAGAGTGTCAGTAACGTACGAACCAGATCAAACGCTCAGTTGAAGTCATTATTGAATTCGGAGACGTCATTGTCCAACTCAGCTTAGTTTAAATAGCATCTGTGCGATCGAATCGATAATAATCACTCGAAATTAAGCGTCCCCCAACTGAGCAAGCCAGAGGCGACGGCGACAAGGAACATAACTAGTATTTGCAGGTTAAAAAAAAAAAAAAAAAATCCCAAAAATGTTTCCTTTGCGCATCAATAAACAGACGGCGTTCAAATCAAATGAACGAAAGCATTAAAGAAGGCAACAAAAGCTCACCTCATTACTGCAGTCGAAGAAGAGCACAAACTTGACATCCGCCTTCCCATCCATCACCGTGTTCCATCCCTGCAGGTTGTCTTGGTTTCGCGGGAACCCGTCGATGAGAAAGCGGAACTTCTTTTCGTCGGCTTTCATGGTCTCTTCCATCGCCTGACAAACACAGACGTTTCTTCAACAAAGACACATAGCCGAAAACATGCATTTCTAGATAAGATAAAGGGAAAAGGCCGGGCCGTCAGAATTACAACTTGACGGTTTTATAACGGCATCGCAGTCACGATTTATGCCGCTTGTCCGTTAACGTCTATCGCGAGCCGCACTTTGAACCCCTGACGGAGAAGCTGCTCGGGCTCGTTATCGAGCATCTCGCCCGATAATTCTCTGAAAACGTCCTTCTACAATCATCACCGGTCACGAGCTGGAGCGCTTTGGCTTGTTAAGCAGGACGGACGAGCGTAACCACCTTTTTCAGCAAGTTGATGGTGATTTCAACAGGAACTATTTTGCCCTCTTTGATGTAGCTGTCGATGAGCTGACCGAACTCCGAGCCGGTCCGGCTGCGCTCCTCTCTCAGCAGGTCTCCGGCAGACAGGTGAGTGTAGCTGTAGTTCTGAGCGTAGGAGAAAACACGTTACAAACGGCAGTGAACCGCAGACAGCAAAACACAACATCAACCGTCACGCGTGTGAATGGAATAAAAGAGCGGCGTGTATGAGCGCGTAACCAAACAGGCAGCTTTTTTTTTTTTTTTTTTTTTTTTTAGATCATGAGACGCTTTTTGAGCTGTGTCCAAACGTTTGGCCTTCGTGGGCATACAAAACCTCCAAGCAAATAATTAAACAGCCTTGTTCAGATGCCATATGGCTAAAAGCGAAGGTTTTTTTTTTTTTTTTAAATCGGAGCACACAATATAAGAACAGAGATGGGATTTTATTCAATAACCCTTTTGCTTTAATTGCAACCTAAACAACGTAGTTAAAAACACAAGCTTGGTTTTTATAAATTATTCAACTAAAACCTGAACAATAATAATATTAATTTTAGTTAAAAAAAAAAAAAAAAAAAAAAAAAAAAAAAAAGGTGATAAAAATACATAGTATATACAATATACAGTATAGTTTGGGGTAAGATAAAAAAAAAAAAAAAAAGAAAAAGAACCTTGCTTAACCCCTTCCTGTCTACCTAAATCATTTTGTTTTAAGTTACTTTTATGTTGAATTAATTTTAAGTTAATATAAAAGCATCTGTTAAATGAATACATGTAATTAAGGATTTTTTAACGTCTCTTATGCTTAAATAAGTTGATCAAACATACAATAAAATAGCAATACTGTATCGCTTTAAAATGTTTAAGTCATATTTCAACCTTTTACTTGTGTATTTTCTGTCTTCAGCGTCCTTACTTGATGCTCATTAAAGTATTCAATATTATATACAATGTTAGTGTTTTACTGATAAACGCAAGAGCTTTTCCCTAAAACTAGAATCTACAAAATACTAAAAATACCGGTCGCCGGTGCCAGATCATGACATCTGAACACTGCACGGGCAGCAGGGTGGGACTTGTTTGAACACAGCTCCTGTTCATAACCAGAACATACGAATATGGAAACGCTCCAGGAAATTATGACCACCCCAAAGCTCACATTCATTCTAAGAAAATGACCTTTCCAGCTAATTTATTAAAGCATCACGTCAGACGAAACACGCTGCGTCGCTGTTAAAGGGACCGGATCGCCATCTGCGAAAACGAATATGTATTTTCCTTAGGCGGAAATGAACGATCCATGTAATCTGCTGCAAACCCGACCCCGTCAAAAACCCAAGAAGCCCCATAAAACCTCGCTGTTTTGCACACGGCGCTTATGCAACGTCAGTTATTCTCCATTAACGCGATTTTTAAAGCTCCGCATCTCGCTTACCTCCACGATCCTCGCGCATTGCGTCCCCTTCCCCGCGCCAGGCCCGCCCAAAACAAACACAACCTGCGGCTTCATCATCGCGCTCAAGCTGTGCGCAACGCGTGGGAGCTTCTCCGACAGCCTGTGCAGCAAAGCCACAATCATAAACCGCGCTGATAAGATAGAGCTGCACTAATGAATGACCATCGACCCCTGCGAGAGTCAGGTACAGCGCCGCTTGAATGACCGGGTTGATGCGTGTCCAGGAAGTGCGCGGGGCAGATTCCACTTCCGTCGTACACGTGTCCGACCAATCGGAGGGCGGAGGAGTCGCCGGCGTCACGTAAACCACGCCCACGGCTCTGGAGGCTCTCTAGAACGCGCACCCCTCCTGGGCCTGGGGTTCGCGCGCCAGCATCAGCACCCTTGTTGCCATGTTTGCGGATTCTAAACGAATTTTTAAAACGAATATAAAAAAGATGCGTATAAATTAAACGCAACAATATTTCCGTATTACGTTTGCTGATGCTTGACCTCCATAATAGTACAAAGTATGACTAAAATATATAAAGAAATGATTTATAGCTTTTTCAAGTACAAAATGAAAACAGAGATTGGATCTTTTTTGAATAACTCCTTTGCCACCCACAACCTGAACAACATTGTTTAAACACCATAGAATTTAATGTTTTATGTAAATGTAATTCGTGTATAAAATATATTGACTCAATTTAAGTGACATTTAAATGTGTTACTATAGACCTTAAACATTTCACACACTACGTAAAAATTCAATCAGATGCAAATGAGGTTTGGAGGGATTGACTTAAAGCAGCGGCTATTTACACTAAGTGCAAATAGCAATTAGATGTTATTTACACTAAATAAAAATGGCTTTTTTTCTTAGCATAGATGCTATTTACACAAAGTCCAAATAGAGATGGATCACATGTTGGTGGGCGGAGTTAGTGTAAATAGCCACTGCCAACAAGACAGGCTATTTGCCCTTATTTTAAATAGACACTCTGTTAACTTAGGCGACAAGACAATCGTGAATTAAATCTTTCTCCCAACAGTACATTTCCAAACAATATTATGGTAGTCTGGCAATTCGATCTAGTAAAGAAATAAATATTCGCAAACAAGGAATATTAACTTCTGCACTGTTGTTCAGCCGCAGTACAATCGGTAGCCCCGCCCCTCCTCCACTGTGATTGGTTGGTCGACTGAAAAGTGACAGTGATGAGTTGAACATTTTCAACTCTTGGGGCAGAGAAAAAAAATTAACAATTTAAAATTTTAAGATTTGAGCATTAATTAAAACAATGCACAATGCTCGGCATATGTTCCTGGCGTTTTAAAAAACACGGTGCTCCCATTGAAAACAACTGAAGAAATATGTTAACTGCGGGAATTTTTTTACAACAGTGTATTACGTATTTTAAAGAAAACCGTTTTTTTTATTTAATTTTCTTTATTTCTTATTTCTCATTTCCGGAAGTTTCTTTCAATGCAGTATTTCCAACTGAAATTGAATACTGAAGGGCGTGGGCGTGGTTTTATTTCAGCGATCCTTGGTTGGAGGGGCGTGGTTCACCCAAACCGTCCGACTGACGTAATCAGATAAGGAAATCCCATTCCAAGAAAATGTTCAGATTTTGCTTAAAGATTACCAATACCAGCAATGTGCTTCAACAAAGTAAACGGAGTCAACGGAGATAATTTTTCACTTATTTAGATTTAATTTATTTACAAAAAAAAAATATCAAGCTGCAGTGTAGCGTTGCTAAATCCGTGTTTTACGTAAACAACTCCAGGTTGCTTGTTTTTCTTGCGCGATCTGGCAACACCGATCAGCACCTCACTGCAACTGAACAGCGACCATATAAGCACATGTCTGCGTTAAGATTCTCTGCTGTTTTTCATTGGAGGAATATATTTAAAAACCACTGCGCTATATAATGTGGCAAGGGGCTTGCGTGCGCTGTGTTTGTTATTACTTCCATCACCATCTCTGTGTTCTTCAAAGATTTGCACAGGGTGTCTTCGCCACGGATGCAAGGGATGTAAGCACACAAAGGAAAAACACAAAATTGGTCCAGTGATGCCCACGACAGGCATTGCGTTTTTAAACGTAGCACCCGAGTTTGCATTGTAAATCAGATGCACTGAATCGCTGCTCTGCCGGATCCGTCTGCGTGTCGCTTCCCCTTTTCAGAAGGAGCCGCATCAACAAAATGTTGGGTAGGTCGATCACCTGGAGGAAATATAACCAGCGTACCCTCTCTATGCAGCACCGGCTCCCTCTTCGGCACTGACATGCCCGCGCCCAGCAAAAAAACCAGGATCAAAGGGCTCAGAGCTACAGCTGGACGCGTGAATCGGAAGAAGGACGGCGAACGGGCGCGCACCGGGTGTCCAAATCGGTGGAGGCCGGATCACATCTGCTGGGGACGAGCATCAAGGGCAGTGCGGCACTCCAGCGCTTCGGGAGCAGGCGACGCGGATCACCCATACACCCTCAGCTCCACGACAGCACCGCGTTCCCGTTGCACTTCTCCGTCGGTGTCAAAGATGCGCTAGAACAACGCACGCGCGCTCTGAAATGCATCAAAACACGCCGACAGCGGACATGCTTTTCAGCGCTTTCACCCAAAGGATCTGTCGAGAATATACCGGGCTGGAAACGAAGACGAGGATCTGCCAGCGTTTCAGGGGATGCAAAAAGTGCCAATGAATATACTGCTCAAATACATCCTCCTTTTTCCGTCATTGGCCACATTGACACCCCTATAAGCAGGACCATGGGTTGCATTCAGAGCATCGCCTGCAAGCCCCGCATCCGACGGGAGAACATAGTGGTCTACGAGGTCTCAGCCTCCATTGACCAATGCCCGACCATCATTGAGGAAAACTCGCCCATCGTCCTGCGATACAAGACCCCGTACTTCAGAGCATCGGCCGGGATCGTGATGCCCCCGGTTCCCAGAAACGAAACATGGACCGTGGGCTGGATTCAGGCGTGCACCCAAATGGAGTTCTTCAACACGTATGGTGATATTGGCATGTGAGTAATCGGTGAACCAACAACTAGATCGAGTTTCAGTGCGTGTTACGTGATACTGACTGTAAACTAAAAGCAAATGTTGGAGTTTTTCATATTTAACGGTCGCTCTGTTGGGTTTGTGGTCATCTGTTGTCGACGGATGAATGAGTATCGGGTTGTGCGGTTTGGTATCTCTATGTCTTTTGTAGAAACTGCTCTTTGTATGTAATATTTACTGAAGGGTTATGGGCCATTCAGAATAGAATTTAGAACTTACTGTAGTTACAAAATAGCAAACAGGATACAGAATTCCAATTCGAATTGAATTTAAAGTAGAATTACAGATCGAAGATCCACATGACGGTGACATTAAAAATAAACATAATAAAGCCTTGTTTCAAAGTTGTGAAAAAGTATAAAAAAGCCTTTTTTGTCACATGGGAGTGAGAATTTATTACCCAAAATGTGCTTCCTACGTTCAATTCCATAAAAATATTTTAAATAAAAATCTTTCTTATACTTCCTGCGAGTTCTGCCCCGTTCACTTTAAACTTTTACGCTCGTGGATCAAAGGCAGTCAGTTCTTAAGTTCAGAATTTCGCCCAAGCCTAACTTATTTCGCCCAAGCTGTTTCAAACATTACTCTTTAAAATTGTGGGAAATTATGTTGTTCAAGCCTCAAATGAATCCTAAAATGCGGGATCATCAAGGAGACCATCAGAGCAGACAGAGACAGCTTAGAAGGAGATAATTAAAACGAGTGGGAAGGCTAACTGAGGAAAAAGAAACACATTCATGAATATTTCATTCACAGCCACCATGTCTTTTAATCACTATTTTTCCATATTTGTACGAGGCACTTTGTACTGAGCAGGTCTGCTTACCCACCTTCGCCATTTCTATTCACTCACCTCATTCGCCCGTTTGATGTATTAAGGCACTACCGCTCTTTGGACTCGTGCCTCTTTTGTGTCCTTCCTGACCGCTCGCCTTCTCTCCCTTCCGCAGGTCCAGCTGGGAATTACCAGAGCTTCGAGAAGGACGGGTGAAGGCCATAAGCGACTCTGACGGCGTGAGTTATCCCTGGTACGGTAACACCACCGAAACAGTGACCCTCTCAGGCCCCACGTCCAAGCCGTCCCGGTTAACGGTGGGCATGAACGACAACTTCTACCCCAGCGTGACTTGGGCGGTGCCCATCAGCAACAGCAACACGCCCATGCTCACGCACATCACCCGAGACCAGAGCTTCATCACCTGGCTGGTGGCGCTAAACGCAGACACCAAAGAGCGTATCGTTCTTCAGACGGTGCGCTGGCGTATGCGCGTAGACATTGAGGTGGATCCTTCCATGCCGCTTGGCTCTCGCGCCAAACTGATGGGACGGCCGCACCAGGAACAGCCACACATTCTCAGCAACAATGAGCCCATCCCGCCCAACGCTCTGGGCAGGCCCAATGCCAACGATGCCCAGGTGCTGATGTGGAGGCCCAGGAGAGGACAACCTCTGGTAGTGATACCGCCCAAATAGGGGTGTCTCAACAGTGCCTATGGGACATCGAAGACTGCATGTGCTGTATGGACGCTGGATTTTGGTATTGCCTTGTGGATTCCCAGTTTTGTTGGGTTTCTCAGTCGCTCTGAACTAGGAATTCTCCATGAGGTTTTGCTACCTTTAGACTTCAAAGTACTCGGTCAGACAGCAAATGATCAGGAGTAACTAGTACTAAATGAACCCAGTAGGTTTAAGGAATAGTTCACAGAAAAAAAAATTGTTTATTTTCTTTGTTCTGCAGAACACAAAAGAAGATCTGCGACCTTGGAGCACTAAACCAGTCATAAGGGTCAGTTTTTTTTAAAATTGAGATTTACTTTATATTTATTTACGTTATAAATAGACTTGCTATTGATGTCTGGTTTGTTAGGATAGTGTGATATTTGGATGAAATACAACTATTTGACAATCTGGAATCTGAGGGTGCAAAAAAAAAAAAAAAAAAAAAAATCTAAATATTTAGAAAACTGCCTTTAAAGTTGTCCAAAAGAACTTAATAGCATTGCATATAATACTAATGAAAAGTTAAGTTTCGATATATTAACAATCAAAAATTTACAAAATATCTCGATATTTACTTAAACGCCTAATCATCTTTAGCATACAATAAAAAGAAATAATTTTGACCCATACAATGTATTGATGGCTATTGCTACAAATATACCTGTGCTATTTAAGACTGGTTTTGTGCCCCAGGTTTACATATTTTGCAGAATGTTTTGGCGGTTTTTGTCCATACAGTGAAAGCCAATGGGGTCCAAACATTTACACCTTGAAATATGACTTAAATGTAGCATAACTTTAATGAGTGCCACTCGACTGGTATGTTTCGAGTCCTCCTCGAACAACATGATCACTTTGAATAAAAAAACTTATATACTGCATAAAATAAGGTGAATGTCAACAAAAGTCATACCTCACTGGTTCCTGCAAGTCATGTCTTAATATGGGCAAAATATAGCTGAATACATTCTTCAACATATATTCATTTGAGTTCCGAAGAAGAAAGATGGTCAGACAGGTTTAGAGTGACACGAGGGTGATAAAATGACAACAGAATGTTCATTTTTCAGTGAACTATGCCTTTCGGATTACCCTTAGTGGTAATATCTTTACAATTAAGAGTCTTACATTAAGGTTTTAATTTTTTTTTGCAACAACGCCCTAAACTTTCAGGATGCTATATAATGCATGAAAAAAAAATTGAATGTTTGGTCTCATACAATACAAAGTGAACCCAGTGGCATTAAAAGAACGAAGGGAGGTCAACGCAGGACATTCACTCTTTTGCTTTATAGGACAACCAGCGAAACTCTTCGAAACGTCTATCGTTCGAGACTTGTGACTTCATTTCAAATGCTAGCAAATATCTTTACATGCAGTAAGACGGAAAAAAGGCCGCAGGGTGCACGAAGACGTCCGCCCGTTGAGGTGGAGTGTATGTAGTAACGGAGTGAAGTGTGCAGCGGGGCCGTTCATCCAATCAGACACGTCCTGGCACCGGAGAGCCGATAGGAGTTTGTTTATGCTCGCACTTGAGTCCGTTTGAGTTTACGCAGTGGGTGCTGCACCATAGGCATTCACCAGATTAGTCACATGCCATACACACTCCATCTGTGCCATTCCACGTCCCCTCTCTCTATTCTCAAGCTGTCTCACTCCGTCCTCTCCCACTGAGACTCCTTGGGTAATTATGACACAGACGAAATTGAGTTTCCATCACAAATGTCAGGCAGACCCGAAAACGACAATTCTGTCCTTATCCGTCCACCTTTGTGTCGTTACAAACCTGCATGATTTTTTTTTTTTTGTCTTTCGTTGGACAAAGATATTTTGAGCACCGTTTTGTCCACGCAGCGAATTTTAGCAGAGTTGGAAACCGCAAACGAAACATCCTTGATTCAGGATGACACGGTTACTGGCTTTTTATGAAAACTGGACAAAACTTTTGTCCTCGTAAATCTAAATCCCTTATTGCTATGGATTTTAGACTTTCAAAATAACGCTTTTGCTAATAAAGTGTCACTAAAATTTGTACAGGGCTGTTTAAGTATGAAAAATAGAGAACAATAACAAAAATAAATAAATATTAAAACTAAATAAATAAGTTGCAGTCTTGGGACGCAATGCAAATTAATATTTAAATAAAGATTTATATGAAGCTAGCAGATTTTTTTTTTTTTTACAAAGTAGACTCAAATATTTAAAAATAAATAATATTTCTCTGGAGTAAAACTGTTCTGTGGAGGGACCAACAAACTAACACGCATACAATATAAAGTGTGTGGCTAATGCTTTCATGAGACACTGCTAAATTTACTATTTATAAATTACTTGATAGTTTTATTCATTATTTGCATGCTTTTAATTTAGTGAATTGTGTTGTTTTATGATGCATTAAATGAGACTGGTTGGAAATGAAGAGGTAATATCCAGTCTGGACATATAACAGAAAACAACAATGACTAACTCTTGAATCTAAAAGAGCATTTATTCATGCCTGATGCTTCTCTGAAATCACTTTCGAAGTAAAAGTTTTGTTGGAAGTTGAGATGCATGCAGTACGTCTAAAGCTTGGAGCACTGATCTAGACAAAAAGGTAGAATACATCATCTGGGGTTCCTTCTCTGTAATATGATAAATACCTCACCTCATCTCCCTCTATCATTTCTCAGTTACATCTTCTTGTATCTCTGTCAAAGCCATATTCCTCCTCAAGATGATCATCTAATCTAATAAAAGACACATTCAAACGTATGAGCTCATTATCTGAAAATGCATGAACACCAGCAGCAAAATTAACGGTTTCGGTGATTTCAACATTTCCTAGAACAGGATGTGCCGAAATGAGGAATACAAAATGTTGCTTAAATGGTTACAACCCACTTTCTTTCACATTCACATGCTTTCCCACTGCAAAACGAGTCTATGCAACGGAAGAGACTGAGTTTACTGTGGAAAAGTTTCATAGCATTGCATTACGGGCGAGAAAGACCCAGTTAGAGGGGAGGGGGGACTGATTTTTTCATCTCCCTTCTTGCATGCAAGTCATTTTTGCATAAAACAAACTGTGATGCAACATATATATTTCCACTGAAACCCCAGCTGAGAGCAACAAGGTCTGACAGTTCATTCTGTTCATTCAAGGACTAATAAAAGTGCACTGAGCATCTCGCATGAGTCTGATCTCTCGACGTTTTTCCAAATCAAAATGCAGGCGTTACTCCTAACGGTTCAGTTTCAGATTCAACTTGTTTTTATTATCAGAATTTGACAGGAAGACATTTGAGAAACACTTTTTATTGGCCTCGAGAAAAATTGCGTTTCTCGAAGGATACATTCAAGTAAAACAATCTCCTTCTCGATATGCCCCGTATGGCACAGAAAATAAATATAAAAGTCTAAAATGTTGAATCTGTGAGGCTCTGTTTCAGAGTTTCTTATTATATGTAAACACATTTCAAATGAAGTCCTTAAAGTCTTCAGGTGAGTGTGACAAACAGTCCTGCCACAGAACGCATCAGAAGACGTTTTTGAGTTTCATTACTACTGTTAGCTTGTTGATTTCATGAAATGATATAACTCAGGTTTAGGACGGTTGAATGTTTGGGGGGTTTTTTTGCGCTACCTTCTAATAGCATCCTTACAGCATCACCGGTTCTCTAGCCTTGAACTTCAGCTGAAGTAGAGCATCTCCTGATGACTGTTTATCATCTTGAGTCCGGTCTTCTAGACTTTACTAGAGCTGACGGCAGGTGTGCTCTCATACCCGTAGAGAAATGTAGCAGCGATAACCAGCATCGCACCCAGGAAAAACACGCTACAAAAGAAAATAAAAAGCTTTATTTTCCTCAACATCTACAAAGTGCAATATCTGGGTCATTCCCAGGAAACGGTGCCATTTATGCCAGAAAATTTCAGGACTTGTACTCAGGATATATAATTTCGTTTGAAAAGGGTAATGCTGAACTGCAGAGAAATCATATTTTCGCATCCCAGGCCAAAATTTCCAGGGACATTGCTGTCGTAGACCTTGGGTGACCACTGAATGGGAGACGTTCCCAACAATATTCAGATTAGAGCAACATTATCTCAACCTTGTTACAGTAAGTTTGGAATTTATAAGCTAGAACTTGAACTGATTACTGAATAACAGCAAATACTTCTGAACGTAAAGGGGCCATTCAAGTTTTTCTTTCTCTTTGGAGTGTTAGATAAGATCCTTAAAGCTGCAAATTCCCAAAACTTTTAATAAAGTTAAGGCTCGACCGTGCCTTTCTAAAACGATTCGAACACAAGTTTTGAGCAGTGTAGAGCAGTGCTTGTCGTTTATGGTTTCTCGTGGTTATGTTTACGCGCAACAGTCATTATAATCAGTAATTACGTCTCCAATGGATGCAATGAATACCTCGTTTGCAATGGATTTCATTGTTTGTGTGTTATAGCGCCGGACACGGCATCACATTATGATACGGGGTGTAACATTTGCCACACGCTTGAGGTATTCGGCCAATCACAAACACACTGGACAGCTGGCCAATCAGAGCACACCTCGCTTTTTTAGCACGATGAGCTTTGTACAAATCGACCCGTTTCAGGATTGGGGGGGGCTTAGAGGAGAGACAACTATTTACAGTATGTGGAAAATAATGCGTTTATTGAACCTCACACTACATAAACAAATTGCATTACACCAAATACACAGAAAAATTATGTAAAAACACTAATAGGGAACACAGTCAATTCACCAACAATTGACAATGCTTTCTGTGTATTGAGAGCCATTCACACAAAATATGTTTTTGTGTTTAAAAATGAAAGATGCATAAATGTCTAGCAGAGTTTTCATATTTCATAGGACGGTGTTCATTTCACCGTCTCCACCAATGTGTGTTTTTTTCAATTTGTTTCAATAGCATCATTGCATATTTTAAAAAGACTGTTTCACACGGAGCGTTGCATGTTTGGCTATTTTTCTTGAGATTTGGAAAAACCTTGAGTTGTTTTATATGCATCTTTACTCTACCAACAATGGAAAAGTAGCATGTCAAAGCACCAAAACGTAAGACGAAGGTCCAAATATGTGTTTGTTTAATGTTTTTTACTTTAACGAGTGCCTCAGTTTTATATTACCTCATATATGCATAGCTAAAAAAAAAAGCTTAAAAAAAAAAGATTATGAATAAATCAAACCAGTATAATGAATGCACCCACAAATGTTTGGTTTGTTTTTCGGCAGCTCCGTGTCTTTGGCAGACCTGGTATAAAGGGACTGTTTGATGGCTTCTTCAAAGGAAATGATAATGTGTTCTTCTGGCGTAATTTCAAACGTAAAACGACACAAATGTAAATGACCAAAAATGTAACTAACAAACAAAGGTGTTGTAAAACAGTACAAACTAAACACTCGAGTGTGGATCGGCACAAACACACTCCTCAGATATAATCCCACAAGTCAAATACGCTTGTATTGCGCATGCAGTTTGATCATTCACACGAGTATTCAGTATCTTTAACATTTTTTCCAGTAGTAAGAGTCACGCATGGCACGGTTTCCTGGGAAAAATCCAAATATAAATGACAGCGTCTTACCTTGTGGGGTCAAAATCTTCCAACAAGAAATAAGAGATGAGGGTGGAGAGAATGATTGAGATGGACGTGGCAAAGCCTTTCAGGATGTTATCTGCATATTTGATGACAGCTGCAATGACTAACCCACCCAAAGCCTACAGAAAGTATGTGAGGCACGCGCTTAACACAAACAACAACGTGACATGCAGGTCCGTTTAGGTGCGATTACGAAAAGAAGTCCAAAAATGTACCTGGAGAGCCACCACAGTCCACGCCAAACCATTGTACCCTTGAAAGAGTCCATTCTCCTGCACTCGCCTCCGTCAGACGCAAACACTCCCCCGAGCCCAAAAACCAGCCCAAATAAACCTGAGAAGATCGATGGAACAAGTGTGGAGAAAAAGCAAAGCTGTGTCACAAAAGCGAACGCATTTCCCGAAACCCGAAGAAGCAGCTTGTAAACAACGGCTGCCAAAACTAAATGCGTATTTTGTTTCTTTTTAAGGACAAAAATGGAAATGGGCTGCTGAGCTGTTCTCCTAGGTTCATCATTTTTAATAAAATTCTGCTGACCTAGCTGGATGTTCACGGATCCAGACGCTCTGCTTGCTTTCTTTGAGGATCTTTTCGAAATACACGCCAGCAAATCCGCTGGAGAAGCAGGCCACAAGCACAGCGAGAAGACCCATCAACTGAGAGCCGGCCGTCAGATCCTCCTGCTTGGTGCTCGGGGTAACTTCAGTTGGCCACTGTTGGTTCAGGTTAAACAAACAGAGGAGGAGTCATATTTAAAGCACACAAAAGTTTTCAACCACCCCAAGAGAGGGCTAGAAGGTCAGTGGAAAAAAGTGGTAAATGATAGAAATGGATGAAATGAAAATTGTTTTGATTAAGTAAAATAAATAATATAAATGTGAATAAAACATTCATTTCATTGATCAACATTCATCACAACATTATTAACAATGAAACAAAACAAAAAAAAAAAAAAAATATATATATATATATATATATATATATATATATATATATATATATATATATATATATATATATATATATTTTTTTTTTTTTTTTTTTTTTTTTAATAATTATATGCATACAACTTGAAATGAACTAAATATTTTACAATGAATGTTTTAGATTATATAATATTAAAATGTATGTGACAAAACAGATCACATAAATATTTAAAAGTATTAGACTATCTACATTTAATAAATTCTTCTGTTTTTAAATAGTATATGGTTTTACAATATATAATATAAAGGTAACACTTGATAACTATTAACTATGACTTTTCCCTCAATAACATCTTAATTTGCTGCTTATTATTAGTACTTGTTAAATTTCTTAGCCAATTAAAAGTTAAATTAATAAATAAATTAAGCCTATCAATTTCTTCTCTCCATTTTTACCAGTTCTGAAATGATGTCTGTTTAAAAAAACAGTGCACAAGTCTTGTGCAGGTACTGGGTAGGAATAGAGGAAGAAGAATAAGGCATTAATATGTGCTTAATTAACACTACTAAATGGCTAATATTCTAGCAATATGCATGTAATAAGCAACTAATATGTGTAACAGTAAAAATAAACTGTTACATATACATATATATATATATTATATATATATATATATATACATATATATAGGTTGGTTGGTTTTTATACAACAAATAATATAGCTGTACAGTTTCAGGAAATAATGATTCAGTCTAATTAAGGGTGAACATCTACTTACCTGGACAAGTGCAATTCCAGTCATCAGAATGACCAGCGAGAGCCACTGGTAAATACTAAAGCCTTTTGCCCAGCATGGACACAGAGAACAGGGCTGTAGTGAGAATTTTCAGCTGATATGTAACCTGGAAAATCAATGAGAAAGTTAATCAAGTAAGTCTTAAAAGAAAAACATACCAAGAATTTTTGTTGTCCACTGTAAATGATTTCTGAAGGATCATGTGACACCGAGAACTGAAGTAATGATGCTGAAAATTCAGCTTTGATCACGGGAACAAAATACCATTTTAAAACATTTCAATTTGTGATAATAGCTCATAGTGATATTTGCATGGAGTATGGAGATTTCTGTAGAAATGTCAAAGGCTTTCTGCAGAATGTGAATGTTTGTCATTCGTAATATTATTCACATAATAAACATTTGAACTGGAGTGACAGAAAGAGAAATTTAACGAAGGTAATATTTACTGAGTAACTGTCATCATAGCTGTCATTATAGCTAAACGGAGATATATTGACTACAATAAAAAGTGTTATAAATGTATTATATTTGACAATTTATTATATATTGATGTTTGGCCTATTATAAAGAAACTAAATGCCTTATATCTCAAGTAAATACAAATGTTTATGGGGGGTGTTCCAAACAATAATTAATAACATTGCATAACAGTTCTGGAAAGAACATAAGTGTATGTGTGTGTGTGTGTGTGTGTGTATATATATGTGTGTGTGTGTGTGTGTATATATGTGTGTGTGTGTGTGTGTTTGATGCAAATGGGCAAAACACGTATGTCGTTTTGGGACGTTTTTAAAGGAAATGTTTTGGATTTTTTTGTCAAAATAAAGTTTTCATTACATTAGTGTTCTATAACATCTTGTTGATCACCTCTGAAAAGATCTTGCCAAAAATTAGAGAACTAGAAATTTATTGCAGCAAGCCGAAAAGACCGTCTTTCTCTTATGAACGTGCAGCGGAGGTGCTTATTCTTAACACCACAAAAACGATGAACCTATCCTATCAAAACAAAACCGCGTGACATATTGTTTCAATGCACATTTCCCATCAGTCCTGTGTAAAACTACGCCACAAAGTTCATGTATTTACTTATCAATTTTAATACTGTGAGATTTCGCGGAACTGAATCATGGTGACGTGAGTGCCCTAAAACCATGTTATAATGGACTATTTCTTATCCAGAGATGATGAAGTTACTAAAGAGGAGTCTACGCTGTCTTCCGCTCTGTGCTACAGTTTCACGTGAACTCCGCACGGTTCGCTGCTGATGCGAACGCATTTGTGCCCAGTTTGCATTTAGACGAGTTTTGTTCTAGTACTCTATGAGCGGTCACTTATTATAATACAAATGAATATCCAATAAAGCTGTATTTTCCGTTGTCATACAAAAACATTGTGCAAAGATTACGCATTAATCAAAACTGTAAACTTGTCATTAAAGGTGTTCATGTCTTTGGACACTGCAGTGATATGCACTCATCGGCACGTATTTCGTGTCTAAAAAGTGTACCAAGGTAAGTTTATGCCATGAGATCAGTGTATATAATATCCTAAAAAACCTGTCCTCTGGAGTCGTGCTTTCTCACCTGGTACGTAGCTGCATCTAGATTTGACAGAGCCACATAAAGCAGGTTGTTCTGCAGGGTGTAGATACCTGAAGGAATGGCCAACTTCAGCGTTAGGAGAGGCTTGTTGATCACTTCCTCCTTCAACACCCGATTCAGTGCACGGACACTGAAACCTAAGAGGCACACACGGCATTAGACGGTGAGGAACAACAGCTCTCCTCTACAGCTCCGAGCTCCTGACAAGAACGAGAGCGCTGCTTCAAAACACAAAACACTCGAGGACACTGAACATCAGGCTTGCTTCTGAAACAGCATTATTTGTCTCATAGTTCTTAATAGTCGGATACATTCTCAAAATCGCGAGAAACAAATCTGAAAAGGGAGGGAAAAAAAATCTGCACTGAAAAAGTGTCAAAATTGTAATTTAAAAGCTCAAATTGAGAGGAAAAGGTCTGAGAATATGAGATATTTAAGTCTGAATTGTGAAACAAACTCATAATAGTGAAAAATAAGATTGTGAGATATAAACTCAAAAAAAGTCTACATTTTCCATATATAAATTCAGCTATAATTTGAGATACATCTCAGAATACACTCAAAATTGCCAGAAATAAAAGGATAAATTGTAAGACAAACTCAGAACTGCTTAAAAAAGGTTCACTTTGTGATATATAACCTAAGAATAGCAAAAAAAGATCCTATTGAGAGACAAATCTTCAGAATTGTAAAAAAAACATTACACAAAGTCACAATTAGGTTTATGTTTGAAAATAGCATTTTCACCATGCGATAAACGCACACAACGTAGAGCCACAAAGACGTAACGGCAATGGAAAAAGAAAAGACAAAACGGGCGCTCAGTACTAGGACTAGACAGTCAAACCCTGGAGACAGATACACAAATATAAGAAAAGCAAAAGAGAAGGAACATCTAGAGATCAGATGCACTGCAGACAGACTGTCGAGGAGGTGCAAGCTCACTGTGTTCTCTGAAGACCAGCAGCATGCATACAGCGATCTTCAGGACTTCGGCGCACACCACGGCAGACGCGGCGCCAGGTAGCGCCCGTCAGACTGCAGCGTTTTGAGAGTAACGCATCGCCAGCACCAGAGAGGTGGTCTGCAGCACCAGCACCCCCCAGAGAAACATACTTCAGTCGTGAGGAGGTGGACGACATGGAAATACCGGAAACCTCCGCTGATACAGAGACGGGGGACAGGGACGAGATTCCCTGTTTAGTCTAACAGAGAGAGAGAGAGACACATCAAAGACAGTTGATTAAAGCCTGATACATTTTTATATGACGAGGGATATGGAAACATTTGCATATATCATATACACACCCCACTGTTCTAATGTTTGGTTCAATAGGATATTTTTAGATTTTTGTAACATTAAAAGTCTTGTATGTCTTTATGCTCGAAAGGCTGGATTTATTTGATTTATTTCTAATATCAAAATATTACTGCTTAATAAAACCATTTTAATTTGTATTAATATATATGCTTAAGATTTTACGTTTCAAGTATATTTTGATGGACAGAAATTTGAAAAACAAACAGCATTTATTTGAAATAGAGTAGCACTATACATCTTTCATTGTCACTTGTTACTGAATAAAATTATACATTTTTGAACAGCAGTGTATGCATCAATAACAACATATGTAAAAAAAAAAAAAAAAAAAAAAATATATATATATATATATATATATATATATATATATATATATATATATATATATATATATATATATATATATATATATATATATAAAAATGTAAACATGCATTAATTCTTCTCCAAAAGAAACTTAAAAAAAAAAAAACAGTGAAATGCAATATATATATATATATAAAATTTTATTTTTTACCTTTTGCTATGTCACACCATAGGTCAAATTTTTGATTTGTGTGTGTGTATAAATAAACGCATTAATACAGAGTTAAGAGTTAACATCACTACTTTGTATAAACCCATAATGCATTACTAATGCATTTCTAATAGTTTTCCATGTCTCCAAACCATTAGAGCATTATACATCACTAAACGATAATGGCCTTGATTGATTATTAACACCTCAAGGAAGACACTGCAAAAATTATGTATCTGTTCATTTGTCAGCGTGAGCCATGTTACAATAAAAATGTGGCGTCTTCACCATGAGAAAATGCCACCTAATGCTATTCATTAACTATGGCGTTAAACGAGAGTCCACGTGTCTTTACAATACAATATACACACACACACACTGATATTTTCACAGATCAATGATCCTCACTCACCCCAGTTAAAACCATCACAGCGGTGTCATCGCAGAGATTACAGTCTTTTTTTTCAGCAGATACAGTATCCTTTCAGTGCAGGTACTGAGAAAGCATGCCTCAGACTTGAATATAGAGCGAAGAGGCCCACAAGAGCCACTCCCACCGACACACAGCCGGATAGAAGGAGGATGTGATATGGTGTTGTAATCCTATATTTTGCAGTTTTGCTTTCACAAAGGAAAATAACTATTTGCACACCGGGACAGCTGGTAAAAACACAGTGATTAGGGAAAAAATGCCTCAAGGTCATTAAAAAAGGAGCCGGAGTTTAAATTTAATAGATTTACATCAATGCAAACATGAGTTGGCAAACAGAAGGTTTGGGTGTGATTGAGAAGGCTGGCCGGAGGTGGCTTGTACAGCGCACACAGACGGCCTTATGCAGCCCTGAGGCTCTGGTGAGGGGGGAGAAGCACACAGTCCTGCTCTGTGTGTGCTGGAGCACTACTCAACACATCCTGTCCATTGAGATGCCCCCTGCCACCTCCACAGCCTCGCTTATAAAGACGTGGCGTGCATAACGGTTTTGACTATAATGAATTATAAAACATCCCACTTTATAAATCGAAATGCAATGGGAATACATATGAAGAGTTCAAATGTGAAAGCCTCTAAAAGCCATCTTGGTCAAGAATGAGATTAGATAACGATACTGAGTGAATGCTCTCCGCGCATGGAATGTGTTCATCGAGTACATTTAAATGCACTAAATCCCAGCCTCAAACCATTCAGAAGTATCAGTACTGCTTGTTCCATAGAAACCCATACATACATACATACATACATACATACATACATACATACATACATACATACATACATACATACATACATACATACATACATACATACATACATACATACATACATACATACATACATACATACATATATATATATATATATATATATATATATTAGGTGGCGATACACAGCGTCATGGTTTGGTGCGTGCCTTGGTCACGGTTCGATACAATAGGGAGAAGAAAAAAAAAACCCTATGCTGTTTCTTTTCATTTATTTTGACCAGCCAGTAGTAAAAAAAAAAAATTCTAACTAGATATGAAAATATAAAGTGTTATATTGCATTATAATGTTATATATAATATGCAGTACATATACTATATTGCCAAAAGTATTCACTCACCTGCCTTGACTCTCATATGAACTTAAGTGACAACTCATTCATAAACAATAGGTTCAATATGACGTAGGTCCACCTTTGCAGGTATAACAGCTTCATCTCTTCCGGGAGGCTGTCCAAGAATCTTTATTTGAAGTGATTTAGTTGTAGATGCTGTGTTTTAGTGAACTGTGGTCAGTTCGTGCTCCATGGGCAGACGGGTGTATCAGTTCACTTCAGTTGCGTGTGATTGTGTTCGGATTAAGCCATTCTGTTTATGCGTGATTGTCTACTGCCATGTCGACTCAATTATTTGAGGGTCAAGAACGTGAAGCTTCATGTGATTGGGGCTTGTATTTAAATCTTGCTGTCTCTGTTGCGTTGTCCATGTTGGCTTGAGTTGCTCGGAGGCATCGGTCACGGATTTATCGCCGAAGGTCTTCACATTTGCCACGCATGAGCCAAGTTTGTTGCATCGCCAAAGGTCTCAGTGTTTGCGCGTTGCTGCAGTGGTTTGGCTTAAATTTCTTGAGCCTGAATACTGGAGTTCTGGATCATGCGTGGCTCTGTTTGAGCAGGAATTGGATGTAAATCTAACTACTTTAAAGCATGGCTTACGTGCACACAATATCAGCCTACAACCTGTCCGGATCGAGTCATCTTGTCTGTACATGACTCTGTGCTTGACCCTTGCTAGAATCTTAATTATCAGGAAGTTTTGTTTGATCGATTGGTTTTAAATCTGACTGCCTTTCAGGATCTTCTTTAACAGTACAGGAGGCTTGGTATGTGTCTGTATCTTTGTTTTATGGACCTAATTGAACTCTTGTGGTTATCAGTTCTGTCATTTTATCAAGTATCTACCAACTTATGAACAATATTATGGGATGTTGTCCCCATTTTATGTATTTAGATTTTTTGAGGAGGTAAATTGTTGCACACTTGATATGTTTTATTGTTTGGGGCTGACGACAACATTCAGAGTGAGCAATTCAGTCAAACGTAAGAAGTTTAATAGTATTATTAATGTATTCCAATATACTCTCATTCATTACGTTCTCAATCAATTTATAGTCTCTGCGTGCCTTTTGTCAGAACTGAGCTTGGTAAAACCTACAAGACTTGGCGTGCTTTAGAATCATTTTAAGCCCTTATTATGTAACCTTGAGAGTAACCAAATAGTGTGCAATTGTTTTCAACCTGTTACATGTCGATCTTGTAATGCATGTCATAATTATGTACGCAAACTTGGCTATCCATCTTGCCAGACACTTTAATCTCAGTGAGTCGTTTCCTGGTTAAAAAGGGGGATTATGTTTTTAATAAAGCACTTTTAATAGGCTATTAACTATTAGCATGCAAATAAAGTCGGGTTTACTTTTTATCAGTTTTGTTTTGATGAACATGACACAACACAACAAAATTTCCATCAAAAGAGTTTTTACGGTTAAAACGATGCAGATTTGTGCAAGCATGAAGAACTCTAAACAATATTTCGATTTTTTTCTTTTTTTTTGCTTCCTCAGATTCCAGATTTTAAACCAGATTCGAAGCTAGCCTCAGACGCTAAGCCCCGCGGGCCGCCGGCTAAACGCCTGATGCACATGGCACACTTGAAGCACTTCAGTGGGCAGTTATCGTTGGATTGGTTGAATTCTACAGGATTTTAGAGAGACATAAAAGGATGAACTAAATGCTGGATATTAATTATAAAGGCCCGCTTTAGTGGATCCATACGCTTTTTGTAATGCGATAAATAAACTTTTCTCTCACATCTGCTGACTGCACCCAAGATGCTTCAAAGGTGAATAAAAGACAGGAAAATTAAATTTTTGGGTAAACTAACCCTTTAAATTCACTACATTGAATCTTTAACCAGTCTGTCATTGTGCTGACATTTCCACGCAACGAAACAAACTGTGACTGTTGTTTGGTCTCATGGGCCGGCCTTGGCCAATGAACACTACCATGTACTCCAGACCTTCAGCTGTCAGTCTGAACTTCTGGCTACGCTCAGCCAAATACTGTCCTGTCCCAACAAACCATACATCAGTGGAAAGCTTATTTATTCAAAAACAACTGACCTCGCGTGACTCGCTTTGGGGTCCAGGGTCCTTTATATAAAGAAAGGAAGCAGCTATGCCACTGGAACCGGAAAGTGCAGTGAGGATCTGCTTTTGATTGTGAGAAGTTTCTCCTCAGTCTGCTATTGAACTCAAGCTGAGCCGGACAGGGCATAAGTGAACTAAGCGCTACTTAGGGCCCCATGTAGAGTAGTCTACATGAAATTGCATTTCATTTTGTTTAATTCACAATATATTATGTCGATGGGCAATGGTAATTAGATGAAAGCGCAAATTAAATTATTATTTTCACATCACTCTCCATTCGAGACTTTTTTTTTTTATGAGTTGGTCTTTTCTGGCTCATCACCAACCAAAGCGTGCAGCGCTTTTAGGGGTGTATAGGGATTCAACAAGGGGTTTTGTGGTAGTATAAACCATAATTTGATAATTATGGTCGTCTTTCATTATTTCCATTGAACTCTATCGACAGAATCTGTTTTAGCTGGCTCATATTTAAACATCAAAATATTTTAATGTAATATAATTTTCGTTTGATTAAACTTTTTGTCTTCTGCGCAAAAGTACCTTTCCTGGGTATATAATTTTGTAATAAAAATTTTCATTGATAATAGCTTAACATTATTTACCTTAGCCTACCTGCCTCAATTAGCTAGATATAGATCAAGAGTTGTTGTTTCACAGATGCTCTCCGCTGTTTAATATTTATTATAAAAACATAAAATTTTTAATTAATATTTAAGTTTTGTAAATGCATTGTCTGCTGGTTTGTTTGGCTACTTTTCAGTACACCGCATTAAGTATACGTTAAGACTATGAATGTTAAGTGCAAACCACGTGTGTAACTTAGCAACTCTTACAATAAAATTAAAAAAATCACAGAAGATTAAAAACATGCCAGGCGTATAATAGTATGATGTATGCATCACTACAATGAACAAAACTGCTCATGGGTGTGTTAAGATTTTTAAAAATTCTGCTTGGGGCCCCATAAAGGCTTGGGCGGGCCCTGACTTACGCATTTACAACAACGTCCTTTTGTTTAACCTGGACTTTACTAAACGTGACGAATAGCAAATTTATTTTCTGACAATGGAGGGTGTTAGCTGCCAATCAATCTTTATGCATGTTTATGCAAAACTAGAAAAACTTGCTCAAGGTAAAAGTAAACAGTGCGATATATTTCTAAATGTCTAAAACTTTCATTCAAATTTGCATTGAAAAATATATAGATTTTCCTTTCTGTTATTAAGCTGGCTTGAGAAAAACCAACTGTCAAAATTACGTGAACTCCTCAAGATTGCAATTATTTATAACCATTTAAACTTGTCTAGCCAGTATTTCTAATCTATCTATCTATATTTCTGTGACTACTGATATCATTTCAGACTGAAACCGATTACACTTAAAACTTTTTCAACTTTTTCGAACTTTCTGCTGCAGCTTTCTTATGCCAACTTAAAGTTTGATATTAAAACTAAACATACTTGAGAGAAAAAAACACATTTCATCATGTCACGTGCCTTTCAAGAATAAGATAGTGTGCTTTCTGCACAGGCACGTTTGTGGTTACAGACGTTTGAATGAAGCGCGTCTCAATGTCCGTTGAACCGCCTGCCTGACAGCACTTAGGGCACGTTTTTCAGCGTCCTGACGTCCGAGTGCTGTCACATATGCGGCTCGGCGGACGCGGTAGCATCTGCAAACGCTCGAATACTTAAAAATAGCGCGCAAAGAAGTTAAGTTTGTACTCTACCTGGCGTCAGTGGAGCAGCCCTCAGACGCGTAGCGCTAGTGAGCGCTCCGAGTCCATTAGAGACGAGGCCGACGTCTCGGAGCATATCGATCAGTTGATAGAAAACGACCACTTCAAGCGCGCGCTGCCGGCCTGAGAGGAGCTACGATTGACGCCTCGCGTTTTTGTCGTCCAGTTTCACCTCAACTTTCAAATCAAGGTGGGAGTTCGCTTACAGCGACATCTACCGTTACGTCCGTTTTTCTGAAACTAAACTAGTGCGCGAATTACGACAGCCTCGGGAATATTATTTGGGATCAAAAAAATACCATCAGAGGTTATAAAAGTTAAGACTAAATTTACCTAAGAGACAAAGTAAATAATAATAATAAAAAAACATAACATAATTGGAATAGTTTATAATATGGAGGACTGAAACTTGGCAAAACAATAAATAAATAAACAATCAATATAAAATAAATAATCATGATAATGTCTAGTATAAAGATGTAATATTTGTTTAAAATATTTAAATATTTGTACTGCAGAAAAGTAATTTACTTGGGGAAAGAAGTTCATCCATTATTATGAATTATTACTTAATTACTTAATTATTATAATATTTACATTATTATTTTTTATGTTTAATGTGATGATTTTACTTATGATTATTTAGTATTGCATCTTTAATTGAACTTGTAATTATTTTAAATGCGTTTTTATGTAAGTCATTACATACAATTAAATTTTTATTGTATAAAACGTGCCTTGTCTTTTTGACTTCCGTTATTGTTTGTTGCCTAAATACTGCATTTGTTGACGTAGAAATAACGTGGACACATCAACATTATTATTTTTTTTAATTGATCATTAAGATTTTAGGTTCAAATTTTAGTTGTCAGTGTATATTTAGCCAGCTTTTTGCCCTTTTGTGTTCATAGTTTGAGTGGTCTAGTTTTGGTAGTTTATTTAAATAATTTACTGATAACAATAATTAAGCTAAAATATTAATTACTACAGAAATATACTAACATCTGACTGTATAAAAATAAAAGAATGCGCTACGCTTTTATTTTATTATGGTGAAAATGTGAAGAAAGCGTTCTCCCCTGACCGCTGGCGTCAGTGTCGAGTTTCCGTGCAGAAAACTCGGAGAATGAAAACCACGCGCGAAGGCTAGCGCGTGCGTGATAACTGGAGAATAACAACTTGCGTTGCGTTAAATGTAACCGGTTCAATTCGCAAAATGGTTCTGTAATTGAAATTTCACGAGCAGAAACTCTTGAAGAAAGTTGATTTTATTAACTGGGAGGTTGACAACAATTTACACGAGATCAAAGTGTTGGAGAAAATACCACATCGAGAAGAGGGAAGATTACACCAAGTAAGCAAGCGTTAAGCTCAACCTAGTGTATTTGTTTTGAGAATGTAAGTCTTTCTGACACGCACACGTTCGTATGTTAGGGGTGACAGCATCTGTCTTCGGCCAAAACGTGACTTATGGATCTAATACGTTTGTGGTCTTTCTGTAGGTACAACAAACTTAGTCGAAAATATCAGAGAACTGGCTCAGAAAATACGTGACTTGGACGAAAGCGACGGTTCTCAGAGCTCAAAGCACGGCCCTTTTTTAGAAAAATGTAAGTTTGGGATTCTCCGGATGATTCAGGACGCTTGAGCTGCAGTCGTGTCTGAAAATGAAGTGTGTTTCTCTGTTTTTTTGCAGTTACAGTGTCGGTTTGATTCCCACAAAACAGAACCTCTCTTTGCGAATGAAGTTCGTGCATCTGCATTCTGCAGGTAAGATTTAATCAAGATTTTAATAGAAAACAACACCGTGTTCTCAAGTTTAAGGTTAAAGAAACTGGTTTCGTGTTTTGTTTCATAGCGGTCTTTTTTGTGTACTGGTTTCTCAGTATTGCTGTCTCTTTCTGCAGGAGGCGGGCTTCCTCGATCTTGCTGGAAGGCGTATGGCCCAGAACCTGAAGACTGCCATAACCTTCATCGAGCAGGGCTGCATTCTTCATCAGACATCACACACTACCTGCTGTTTTATGTCATACACGTTATTGTGTGTGTGTGTGTGTGTGTGTGTGTGTGTGATGTGTAAACTTTTAATATGACGGTATAAATCACTTATATAATTAATTAATATGCTGATGTTCGCTTTAATTTTAAAGGATATGGTTTAACTAAAGTCTCTTTAAGACAAGTCCCGTCACTCGCCGGCCATCTTTTTGAAACGCCTCTCGCTGTGCAGCTCTTTATATAGATATATATCAAATTCTCCCAAACTGTTCACTAAGCTTACGATTAAATTTAATAATTGAAATCTGACGCCAATCTGAAATGGCGTGATACAAAAGCTTTTCTCAGCCGGTGCACATGCGCAGACCTAGAACGCTGTTTCTATAGCAACTCGAACTTCTAATTTTACTGATACCGATAGTTAGGTAGTACCTCACTTGCCGACAAACCGATTAATTCATCAGTAGTTTTTAAAATGGATAAATGTAATGGAGTTGTTCATGTATTTATGTATAATGAGCCAACAGTTAGGTGAGGCGCTCATTTACTAGGTAAGTGTTTAATAAACAAACTCTCAGCCATTCACTCATTCATACATACAGAGATGATCACGCAATGAGTTCATGCTTGTCTAGCTTCACTAGAATCAGTGGACGGCATGGGGCATTGTTTCGATATTTGGGTGAACTGGTCCTTAAGTGAAAATATCATAAAGAAAATGAATCTCCATTTAAAATTTGAATGAATGTGTTTGAAAACCATTTCTTCTTGACTGGGCAACAGATATTCGTGGTGGGCCTGAGATTATCACTGATCCCGCTTCGTAACAAGGTGAGTTAACAACACTGTAGCTTTTTTTTTTTCCCAGATGCCGGCTGAAAAAAACTAACAAATTTATAATAAAACTTTGATGTGAATCTGTGGAAACTGAAAACGTAAAGTTATTGTGCAATGCTCTTAAAGGAGTATGGAAGACTTCATTCACATGGGTGGATTCATCCAAGATCAAACAACATGTCCTGAACTACAATGAGGAGGTATGTCTAAATATTAATAATCATCCTTGCATAACTGTACAGAAGTTAAGTTTGAGTCTGTAATATGCTTCTGAAAGAAAAAATAATTTATATATATATATATATATAATTTTTTTTTTTTTACCTAATTATGCCGATTTTGAAACATTCATTCTTTTGTTGGTTAAAAAATTTAATAATTCATTTGGAGTAGAAGTCTCTTTGTAAAATAAGTCATTTGTATGTTTTTACGGTTACTTGTGACTCAGTTTCGATCTGTCCTATTTGAGAGAAAAATATTTTTATAAAAATTACTGACGCCTTAAAGTTTCAAACAGTGGTGTACGCAAACCTTTTATCAAAATGATTTCAGAATATTTTCAACCCGTACAAACACTACTAATAATCTGACGTTTTTGGCACTAAAAATGTGAAGAACGCGCCATTTTAAGCAAGTGTGTAATCATAAGCACCAACGGAGTTATATTTGCAACTGAGAAATGATTAAAAGCAGTTATTGAACGTAATTAATTCATTTAACGTATTTAATTTTTTTCCCTTTCAGCGCAGATCGAATTTCGCCTCATCGCCTGAATTTCCGCAAACGCCGCTGATTCCAACCAGAAACGCCGCGCCAACAAGATCAGCCGCCATGTTTGTTTGTGATTCCAGTCGCTAAATAACATGTATATAATTTATGCCACGCGTGGAGACAAAATGACCATCTTGAACCATTTTCAGTGACTGTGTATCAAAACAATAAACCGCTATGACTTATTTACTCTGAATTTACTTAGTTCTTACAAAAGCACCTTGACGTATTCACAAACAGAAGTTACATTTGACATAGTGGGCGCCAAACAAAGACGCATTGATCTCTCCCCTCCAGCCACAGATGCGATTCTGTGATAAACGCCACAGTATATACTTTGCGCATAGTCTGCTATGAACATCCTGAGCGCATCGCCATTCCGCTTTAAAATGCCAGCAGGGGGCACAACTGCAGAAAGATCGCATTCTCGACGGAACACCTCACGGACAGCTACGTCCCGTGTCTCAGACAGACACACAGTCTTAAGGCCAGACAGACTCTGCCGCTCTAAACCGGGTTTTTTTGCAGCGCAGGCCCTGAGAGTTTCCGCCGGATTGGAGTAAGATTCACAGCCACCAGAAGCACACGAGACTATTTCCAGGTGATGAAGATCATCACACGCCGCCGCCACTTTGGGCGTAGGTGGAGCGGGTGTTGAGGTACTTGGGCGCCGCTGGGCGGTACTTCTTGGACAGGCTGACAGATTGCTAGCTTTGAATCCAGGGCTGCGGGAGAAACAGATCTGAAGGTTTCCGCTGAAATGAGCTTAGGAAAGTGAAAGAGGCTGCGTGGGAGTTCACTCACCGGATAGCGCCTCTCCGCGCGGAGCACTTCCTCTATGTTGGGCGCACCATGATCCTTTGCACGTCAGGTAACTCTGTATTGATGCTGCCCAGGTTTCTTCGTGCTCTGCTCGGCATGTAAGACTTTTTGGTTTTCTGAATGCAGCCGTTCGGGAGACGAAAGGGAAATCGCTTGGATTATAAGTAGGCAACCAACTGCTGATTTTTTTTATTAGCAAAGTAGTACTAAGTTCACTTATGTATTATTATTATTAGGTTATATTCAGTTATCTGTTGTCTTGACCCATGTGACAATCTTTTTGTTTAAAAATAAAAGCAGTTTTATGCCCTACTGCTTAAAGATTTGTGGCAGTGCATATTTAAATGCAAAATTTTTTACACATATTAATGCAACATTTTCCAGCATAATTTCTTTAGTGTCACATGATATGCGCGCAAGAAACATTTCTGATCACCATCAACATTGTGCTTGTGCATTTGTGAAAACGCGCTTTTTCTTATTCTTCACATAGAACAGGAAGTAACTATTTGCATGCTTTTGACATTGAAATCTTTTGTAGCATTATATAGCTTTTTACTTTCACTTGATCAATTTAATGCATCCTTGCTGATAAAAGTAGTTAATAAAACGCAAATCCTACCGGGACTTATGAGCCGCTTTTTGAACGGGTGGTGTATATATTATTTGAGCTTTCAAATGTCATTGATAGGCTGTATATAAGATGTTTTCTACCAAATTCGACAAAAGAGTACGGTCGTGAGACTGAAGGGACTTTTGTCCCGTACTGTTCGGGCTGAATTCTCCCTCCAGATCCTCCAGATAGGCGGTACGCCAGTTTCTTGGGAAATCCCGCTTCACAAATGACCAAGTAACACACTCTTTCTCAATGACGTAGCTGGAAACAAGACGAGATCGTGGAAGCATGTATGCTGCGCTTGTTAAAAATGTCCAAGAATTCATATTCATAGAAATTAGGATTAACAATAGTAGTTTTTTTTTTTATCCAATAATTATATATTGCGCTTTCAGTCAGGGTGAAAACGATTAAAAGATCAAATTATAGCTCATAATTTATAACTCACTTCCACCCTGGTTTTTAAAATATGAATTAGGTTAAAAGTATAAGAAAAAAACACGAAGTTAATTAAATATGAAAAAGTAAAAAAATTAAAGTGACTTATTAAAACTTATTAACTCTAGTGTATCTCTCAGAAGATGCTTAGCAGAAGCTATCAGTAATTATTTTTACTTTGTTGGCAATTTTTTCATATTTTTGAGTTTTAGGTTTCTGAAAACTGCTAATTGTTCAAAAACATTTATGATTATTGTGAATGTTGAAACCAGTTTTTCAGGATTCTTTGGTGACTAGTAGAAAATTTAAAAAAAAAGTTTATTTTAAACGGAAGTCTTGAATAATATCTGTGTGCTTTACTATCGCTTTGATTAATTTTAAAGTCTCTTTGTAAAAATTTCTTTCAAATATAAAAATATCATTGCCTTTGAAGTTTCAAGGCGTGATGCACAAAACCTTTATTAAATCAAATAACTTAATTGTCACAGATCTCCTGTGCTGGGACTAAAAACCTGAGGTGCAGGATTTACGATTTCCACCTGCTGTATCAAATATACGCTCAACAAAAAAGATCTTCTGGCTGTTTCTTCACACGTAAGTCTCAGAAGAGTTAGAATTAGAAATATTTTAGAATGACGGCTGTACAAGTCCCGTGAGCTGAATTCAGCCTCGACCGTGTCGGTACTCACTGGAAGGCCATGGCTCCGCCCCAGAGTGCAGCGCAGGACTCTGATCGGTGAGTTTCAGCAGAGCTTGCTTGGCTTGATTCTGGTACTTCTGTAAGTCTCGCCCTGACTGTGTAAACTCAAACGTATTATACAAATCACAACCGTGCAGTAACAGAGAACGTGCAAGTAGCTCCTCAAACACATCGCAAAGTGTGTTAAACTGTGCTCAAATGCCGTAGTAGTAGATGTGGTTCGTTCGCACCTGCTCGTCTTCTTTGCATGGATGCAGCCAGCGGCAGGCTGTCGGCGACGCGAACAACCATCGTCAGCAGCACCATTTCGCCTGTTCTTCTTTACTTCCCAACTTCGGTCTGTTTTGGAGGCGAAGCGATTGGATTGTTTGACCGAACGGCAGAAAGTGACACATTTGAACTGGACAGCAGAGTTCAGATGAGTTGGCCGAAGAGGGTGTGTTACCCTCAAATTCTTTCCGGCTGCATTCCAAAGGTTCCGATTATTGACAGCTTATTCAACGCCATAGTTAAGAACAGACAAGACTAAACACAACAGACTAAAATTGCACATAAGCTGCAATGAACAGTTTAAAATCCATAAATATTAGCTTTAATTCTACATTATTTAATAATATATATATATATATATATATATATATATATATATATATATATACACACAACACACACACACACACATGATAGATAGATAGATTTCAATTAATATGGGCAACTGGTAGTTATATATGACATTTTGGCAAACAATCGTGATATAACGTAAGTTTAAAAACAAATTAAAAACAAAAAGGTAAGATTCATGATTTCTACTTTTTTGTAGAAGTAAGCACTATTTTTATATAATGCCTTATAGAATGATTTAATTTTCCGATTTCGACAAAATATAGGCCGCTGATTTACTAAAACTTATAGTAATGGAAAAAGTCCCAAAGCATGCAATGTCATTCATAAATTTGCTAATTTGTTTAACAGATATTTTAATAAGGCGGCCCCACGAGTCAATCACTCAATATATTTTTACATCTTGTTTAAAACCTATTTTGAAATAAGCTGAAGCGCTCTTGCGATCTGTATCTGTAGTCCAGTTGAATAGCTCTGCTCTCGACTGCTTCTGACTGCACGCGCTGATCGTTTCGTTTTCTGTTCGGCGCATGTTATTCACGTCTGTGGGCTGATCTGCGTTGAGCTGATCCGCTTGAACACTTTCCTGATGCGAACAGCACGATTAAACTCTGCATCCGCACCAATTCAAGGTCCGCCGCGTAAAAATTTATCAACGCCCTTTCCTCGCTCTGCGTTCACGACCGCGCTAATTCGAACGAAGCGTATCTCTGCGGTCCGACCATTGTTGTCCCGTCTGGTAGACATCACCAGCAAATCACATCACATCCCCGCGATTTATTACGCATCAGTAACAGCTCGCGGCTGCACGCGATCTCGAGCGATCCCAGCTGGAGCGCAGCTGCGCGCGTCCGTTTGCTGTTTGGTTACGAGCGTTTTGGCGTTTATCGTCGCACGTTTCACTGAAGTAGGCCACAATGCACGCTCGCTGCAGAGCCAGTGTTACTCGAGTAAGAAAAAGCCGTCGTTTGTGGCTGTTTGTTAATACGTTTTGCTTTCGGGCCTTTTTTTTTTTTTGATAGTTCGTGTCTCGCGCACGAGCACTCGTCCTCCGTGAACCCGCGTCACAGCGCATCTTTATGTGACGGGAACAGTTGTCACTTGTTTCCTAGCGCTGCAGTTTTGTGTGTGAGTAACGGTTCTCACCTCCTGAGAGCGGTCGTTTAGCCTCGCTGGATTGGCTGACACCGCTCGCAGCTCTTTTAAATACCACAAAGGGCCCTTTATGCGAGAACTCCGCTGGACATGCCGTCTGCTCTGTTAGTTCCCGTGCGCGAAGTGACGTCTTCCTGCAATTATAAAGAAGTCGCCCTTACGAACGAATTGGACCACGCTAAAATATAGCATACAAATGATTGTAGGGATGTTGATGTTTACCTATTTAAAAATAGGTTTCCAACGATGATAAGTCATGGAGCATTAAAAAGGCACGCGTATCATGGCGGCCAATATTATTAGAACGTATCATTTTTATATCAATTTGTTTTATCACTTTGGCTGTAGTGCGTCAGTAGGAAATATCAGTTAAGAAATTATTGTTAGAAATAATTTTGCCGTTCATTAAATAAACCCTGAACACAAAACCAGTCATACGGTGTAAATGTTACGAAACGGATGCATTCTAAATGAAACAGCTAAGGCATAATATTCAGGTTCAAAACTGGTTTGAAGTTCATTGTAAAATGGTGGTTTGTGAGGTTTTATGGATCAGCGGTTTTGACTGTGAATCATTGCTTTGAATAAAGTAAACATCATAGTTGTAATTGTACCCAAATATAATTTGTTTACTTTAACGATTTTAAATCATTTTGTAAATATGTCACAGTGTTCGTTTTTCTCTTAAAGACTTGAGAATGAGTGTCTAAAAGTAAAATCTCTTGTAAATAAATCTACTAAGCGTAAGCTAGTACTAAACTTTTGTTTAGTTGATTTTTAATTCTATAAATGGTATCATATGAACATCTTACTCTCCAAAACCCCGCATATTATAAAAAAAAAAAATGCAAGTAGGGCATTGCTATTTTATTATATGCTGTTTTTATGTCACACAAAGTTCCCAAAATATCTTCAGTTCGATTTTAACATGTTTGTCAAACTTATCGAAAAATGCTAACTTGCTAGATGCTAAAAATGCTAACTTGTATGCAGGTTTTGGGATTCGTTCTTGTTCATTTAATAAGCGGTGGTCCATCTTGGCATCCCCACAGTCTGGTTAAGCTCATTTAAATTAATTTTAGACCATTAGACATGACGTCCAAATTCTGCTTTAGAAATGAATGAAAGCGGAAGGGGAACTTTGATACACAGAAGCAGTGTTTAGTTGTGCCGACCTAACTGTACCTGCAGTTAGACACAGTGGCATTAGTAATGGTTTAGAGCCCAGGGCATCTATAGAGGTATTTAATTTCCCAGAAACATATTTTTCAGAATATAGGTATGTGCTCTTGTGACCCCCAGTGTTTGTTGTTTTAATCTTGGCCTGTTTATCAGTTCATCCCACCATTTCTGGTGTATCTGATTGGCTGATGTTCAAGCATCTTTTTCTCAGACCGGTGTCATTTCTTCGTCCTGTCAGCTATGGCGATGAAGCAATCATCATGACTACTCGAATGTAAACTAAATAGCGTTTATCAGATATCTAAGCTCACGCGAGACAACACGCCGCGCGTATTTGCATGTTTATGTGAATTGCTTTTGTTTGAGCACGAATGTGCAGAACTCCACTGTGTCATGGTCAGGTGCTGTGAAGTGCCATGCAGAGAGAGGAGAGGAAGTGAGGCGATGGGCACACCTCAATAACGGTTGTCGTCTGTACCCAGTGATGAAGGCCAGTGCATTTCTGTATAATGGAGACGCCTTCTCCGATTAAGTGTGTCAGCTGTGTGTGTCCGCAGATTTTCGCTGTGGAATCGTGCTGACGGAGAGCCAGAAGTCGGTGCTGGATTTGTATTGAAAATGCCGATTCGCCACCTCTACGGTGAACAGAGTTGCTTAATTTGATAACTTAATTGGTATTTTAATTTAGCATGTAGTTTTCCAGTAAACGTTTGAATCTTATAAATGATCATTACATGGGCATGAAACGGATATAGTCAAGTATATATATATATATATATATATATATATATCATATATATCTACATCTATATATATATAACCTGTATATATGTCTGTGTGTGTATACATAATTTTGAAGCTCCTCTTGGTCCCATGAGTGGGAATACAGTTTATAAGCAGTCAGCTTTACAGTCTCTTGGTAAGTGGTGATTTGAGTGCTGTCAAAGTGGATGAGAGTTCAGTTGGCCAACTGGTCCTCTGGAGTGACCTGGATTTGCTGCCCTTAAAACAAGCGATGACAGGTCTTGTTGCTGGGTTGAATAAGCAGTATTAGAAATACCATTTAAAATAAAAATGTACCATGTTTCATCTTTACTATTACTGTACATGTCCATAAATAAAAAAAGTATCTATGTAGTATTTTGTGACATTCAAGTTTATTATGTTAGTAAAACTAAGTCTGTGTCCAAGTGATTGTACGTGTACATTACCACTCTGCTGTTTGTTGGTACAAACTGAAAGAATTAATTGAAGTACATGCATGGAGAGAAAGAAGGAGGCGCTGAACACACGAAACCAAAGAGAACTTGGTAAAGATTGATGCGTAGTCGAAATAATCGAAATACGTCTGATGTTGCCTATCTGTGACGTGCATTTTCCACTTTGTATTGCAGGAAAAGAGCACATTTTTGCTAAGGGCAGGCATAAAGATGCCAGGGAATAGTAATAAGATAAGGTGAGTGTGTTTTGGTTTCTGCTCTGGTATTCAGTAATGGAGAGAGTGTCAAAGAGATGTTCTGAGACTATTTTTAATTCATAAGTGTCCACTCTTCAGAGAGCCAGCAGGAGTTCTTCAGGATGCTGGATGAGAAGATTGAAAAAGGTGATTGAAGTAGCATTACTGTTATTATCGCTCAAGGTTGCCAGGCATTCTCAGAGTCCTAAAGCTTTACAGTTTTCGCATCTTACATGTTGACATGTTTTGTCATAATGCGCACTAAATGCGTATACATTGAAGGCTGTGTGGTCAGCTGTCGTTTTAGCGCCAAGCAGTTTGCATAAGTACACTTGTTTTCAGTAAACTGAATTATTCTTTGAGCATAAGCATTTGTGTGAAATAAGGCAAGTAACCTCCTGTTTTGAAAATAGTCTAATTTTCCTAATTACTAGAGTCAAGTAGGATTTTACTGTTTTCTGATCCATTCGGTTGATTTCGGGTCTGGCGATAACCAGAGATACTCCCCAGCATTTTCAGGCTCTGCGTAATATCGCTTTCATGTGGTAGACAATATAACTACAGAATAGTCATGTTTAAATGATTCATCTATGCTCCAACCTTTTTGCAAACATGTTTGATTTAAACCATCGTTCTGAAAAGCAAGAATGCTATCCTGTGATAGACGAATACCTGGCGTGTACTGGAAATGTTACAGCCCTTACCATGTGCGATGCAGTAGACTAACTTTGTGGCCAAAAACAGTAAAACCCTTCATAAACAAGGAATTTGTGGCATCCACTGGGGACATAATTGAAAAGTGGCTATAATGACTTTTTACCGTCAAGTTACGCCACCTCGTAAACATTACATGTCTGCATTTGTGTACAGTCTGAGCTTGACAACAACAAGCACTGCTCACAATGCTCCAAAGCATGTCTTGAATAGTAAGCAGATCAACGTGTGAAGAACATAGGTACTAACAGGCGGTAAGCACCAGACACGTCTTTTGCAGAGTTGGAATTACTCCATCAGCTTTGTGCACAGCTGGGCTACTCTCCTCCCAGTTCAGGAATCAAATCTCCGTAAAATCATGCTGAACACACTCTTAATATTTGCGTCGAACTTTTCTGAAATCAGTGTTATGTAAATACAAATTAGGAAAGCATAAAGTAGCTTCAGTTTCCTTCAGCCAGTCTCAGAACATGTGCTTCAGCAACAGCCTTCTGATGTGCTCCTTCTTTCTTTAAACATTCGCTAAGTGTTATGCAAATAAACCCACACAGTGATGATGAGATTTGGGGCGATGTTCAATTCAGCAAATGTAAAAATCTATCTGTTTTTTTACCTTCCTTAATATGACTCTTACATTGCATTTCCAGGGGTGGGACTACTGCTCGGAGGATGAGGATGTGACACCAGCATGCAGAGACATTTGACTCGCGTAACAGCTGAGTCAATCCAGTCCCAAAGTTCTTTACATGCTGCCATGCCTCATTTCCAGCAAGTAATCTTCAGAAGTGGCTTCAAGTGACACATCCCAGCCCAGCTGCTCCCTCCACGTTCTGGTACACACTCTCCCAAATATAACACAGGTCACTATTAGAGACTCTTGAGGACTAGTAATTAAGCGGTGTGGGGGCATGGAAAGGCCGTGGTTAAGGAGATTTGGGATTAGGCCCAAGATTTGAATGGGAAAGCCATTATCAGGCTGTTCCTCAATCCCTTGCCTTCACACTACCATAAGCCTTCTCCTACTCATGGACTACATACAGTGGAAGGCCGTACTTTCTGAAACCTGGATTTCGCCCTCCCTTGGATATGGACACTACGATTCATTGCTAGGTGGAGATGATATCTCCCAGGAGGACATTCCTACCGAGAGACTTGCGTGATTCTGTCCAGCTCATGCTGATGAGGCATAGTAGGTGGCAGCATGGACAGAAGCATAGGCCATTTCAGCCTTCAATTGTTTTTTTAAACAGTATTTTTCACCCGCGATGTATTATGTATATGTCTTTTGACCTTTTCTTTGAGTTACGTTACAGCCGGACGGCAGTGCTGTATGTATCATCACTAAGATTTGTTTGTTAGGTGAAGGCACGGTTCCTTCAGGGCGGTCTTGAAGCAACGTCGGAGGAGAAGCAGATCACAGCATCTAACCGTGTTTAGAGCGCCACCCACAGCATCATAAGGTCCATGAAGTACTCATCTCTTACTCTATATAACAGGTGGATATCATACGTTCGCTTGACATTTATAGTCACTATTCTTGAGTGAAATCCGAGTACAAGTTTCAAAACCAGCCTTGAAGAGTTTTACATGAATCGTTTTTTATTACCGGAAGTGTTCTTCCTTTTACAGTATGACAGTAATTTGCGCGCCTTGCTTTTACAGTGTTTTCCTTTCTGAAATGATATACAACAGTAAGCCATTAATTTCTGTATTTTCCTAAAGTGAACAGTATCCCACATGTATGCTTAAGTTCTCGATGTACACAGTTGGGCAAACAAAATTGCCAAAAATGCAAGTGTGATGCTGTAAGGTGAAAGATAAATAAATACCTGTGACCAACTATCCAGGAAAGCGTATCAGTTGTTTGGGTTTTGTATACTTGAAGTCAATGCGGTCCAGTGTATTTTGTTATTTTACAGAAAATTAAGATTGGAACACGGTATGAATAAGTAGAGGTTTTGGCAGAATTGTGCTTGGTTACTTAAATGAAGATGCTCTCATTTATTAAGCCCTCGTAATCTTTCAAAACCTGCATGGCTTTCGTTCCATCTTTGAAATGCAAATGAAATTTTTAATGAACCAAACATCTGTCCCAAAGCAGCGTGACTTCAAAAACACTCAAAATAATCTAATAAATAATAATCGTGTTTTCTAAAGAAACATGTTCACTTTACAGATTCAATTTATGCTTTTATTGCATGAAACATCAAATATAGTGCAATGAAAGCTCAAATGAAACTTGCTTTTGATACTTTTGAGACCCAATGGTTTGTTTTTGTTAGTCATTTAAGCTCTTGGTAGCTTCCTTTTTTCCGGTTGGATTAAATTACTCATTTAAATAGACTGCTTTTTCTGTCTTGAGTCTTATTAGCTTCAAGTTTTAGTTTGCCACTGGCTTTACCGTTGAAGATCTCGGATTTCATTAAAACGTCTTTGTTTGCCTTTTAAAGATGAACAAAGGTTTGATTGGTTTTAGACTAACATAAAGGGTGATAATGATTAGCTATCCTTTTTTACGATGGATTTTATACAGGATTCGAACACCCATGTATTTTCAGCTCTCTCTGCTTGTTTTTTGTATCATTTACATTTGACATTTCAACAACTCCAGTGGTAGTGTGTTTGTGTAATACTCTCTATGTAACAGACAAAAGCAAGCAAGAGGATCCACTCAGAACACACAAATGCGGCCCGCACGTCTGAGCGATCTTACTCATTAAGCAATCGCTCATCTTCAAAAGATAATCAGTTGGTAAACACATTCATAACGGCCTATATCGGTCACATCTGAGGCGAGAGTCACAGTCTGTTTCTCTCACGTCTGTAACCTCCGTTTGCTGATGTGGCGGTATGGTGTAATCTCCGCAGGAAGGTCAGGGTCAGCGCCAGCACAGTCTCTGATACACAAGAGTGGAGTCTGAAGCCACAGCACCACCGAGAGCATCAGGCACCTCTGTCAATATACACACCAGCCTTGAGAGATTAGATATCATAGTAACCTGTATAAGGCGGTAAAAATATGTTTAACTTAAATCATGTGTGTCCTTAAAGATACCATCTTAACATCCCCTTATGTTTGACCCTTGACCGAAAGCAGCAATCAGTGGGGGTATGTTTGTAACAACCAAAAATACACTGTATTGGACAAAATGACAATTTCTCTTTTTGGCAAAATTAATTGGATATTAATTAAAAGATCATGTTCCATGAAAGATATTTTTTCCGTAAATATGAAAGCGTAGTACGGTTAGTAATATGCATTTGCTAAGGAAGCTTCATTTAAATAACTTTAAAGGTGGTTTTCTCGATGTTAGATTCGTTTCCAGATAGTTTTTATCTTGGCCAAATATTGATATATTATCTACTTGAACCACACATCAATGGAAAGGTCATTTATTTAGCTTTTGGTGATAATGTGATCATAAAATTGACACTTTTGACTGGTTTTGTGGTCCAGGGTCACGTTTGTTGTAATGCCGAGATAATAAATCGGATACATTCAAATTAGTTTTATGACCTTTTTAAGCTGTAATGTACATTTATACTGTTAAGCATTATTAGTCAAGGGTTATTAAAAATATCTTTTAATGGTTTTTTTAAAAAGTGTAGTTATGATTATGAATGTCCCAGATTGTGAGGCGATGTGTGAAGCGCGTTTTTTGTTGGCAGTTAACCAGACAGAAGAGTTGCAAAGCATTACAGCAAGCCGAATTTATAATCTTTGAACAAAATAAATGTTCAAGACTGTACTCCTTTGAAGAAGGAAAAACTACAGTGCCATGAAGCACACATTCTGTGTGAGCAACCCCCATTGAAACACTTTGCTCTGAGGCCGCATAAATCCATAAATAGAAGCTTTAATGGACCGAAAGCGGTTTATTAATGTCAGTATTATAGTAAAAGCTGACTGTGTCCCTACTCTCTGTGTCTGATGGATCTGTGTGAAAGCAGAGGGTAGATCATCTGGACTGTTTCTCCTTCTATTCTCCTCAGTATCAAAATTATGTAACTCGGACAGGAACTCCAACCACCTCTGTCCATTTACGCACCAAAAAAAAAACCAGCGGTTGACATCTTATTTATATAGACTTCACGTTGATTTTCTAACAAGCACTATTGTTTTCTCTCCACCTTCCGTCAGATCCATGTACACCAGGAAAGCGGCATATACTTGACATATCTCGACATACCAGTATCATCAAGTACTAAAGACAAAACTGATTTCAATGATACTTGTTTATATATGCAGTGCTAAACACTTCATATTAAAGAAGAATGATTTAACTCTTACTAGCGTGTCACTATCAGTTCAGAGGTCTGCTCGATTTCTTCATCTTAATATTTTTTCTCCCCTCCTTTTATTTCTTTAACCTGAAACTGAATAAATGCATTATAAACTTCTTTTCACATTGCCTCGTGCGCATGTGTCTATCATCTTACGAACCCTGCTACGGCGAAGGGGATGTCTCGCAGATATTAAACACGTCGCGTGGTAACTATTCAATCACGTGGGATTTTTAGTAGCGACTGTGTCGAGACGTTCATTCGCCAGTTTGATGGCGTTGTCTAGCCGAATCAGCGTTGTCTGCTGGACAGGCGTCACACAACCTGATGCCCGTTTCATAACCTTCGCCATAGTAGTGTTTTTAGGTGCTGCGTTTGATTCTGGTGCGCCACATAACGTAGTATGATCCTGGCGACACCATGCTTTTGTATAAACGCTGCTCTCAGACCACCTTCCAGCGATTTAACGCTTCTCTACCCCGTGTACGTGCTGATATGTTTTGGACAAAGCAGATTGTTATTATGCTCCCTTTATTGGGGTCCGTGTTGGAAACATAGATCTAAATGGGCCGACATTGAGTATCTTTGATTTTACAATCTTATACGTTGTCTGTCCATGTTTTTCAGCTAAAACAATGACATTTAACCTTTGTCAACTCTTACAAATACAATACCTTTACAATAACAATATACATATAAATAACCTATGTATGCAGCCTAAAAAACGTAGACTACTTACGTTCTTGTCCCTTTAATGGTCCACAAATACTCTGAGCAGCGCATTTCATATCAGGTACTCTTTGATACAGTAAAAAATTGCAATGTAAAACTATTTCTGTTCAGTATAAGCAAAATATTATTTATTCCTGTGATGAGTAAGCTGATTTTCAGCATCATTACTCCGGTCTTCAGTGCTACCAGTCTCTGAAATCATTCTGCTGATTTGCTGCTGATTTCTTTCAGGGTTCTTTGTTGAATAAGTTCAAAAAAGGCAGCATTTATTTGAAATTGAAATCGTTTTCCAATTTCTGACTGATTACTACTGTTACTTTGTATTAATAGAGAAGTAATCTTACTGCCCCCAACGTCCAAACAGTGTCTTGCTAAGGTCTGAGGCTCAGTGTTGGCATCACAATATTCACTGTTGTTAATATCAGACACGTCAGACCACTTGAAAGTCTTGGGAGCTGTGCAGTTGTGCTTGGATCTTCACTTTACTCTTAACCATCTAAAACCACAAAAGGTACGCTGTTTGCGATTTGAGTAAAAAATGGGAACTTTTATTTTTTTTTATAGTTAATAGCATGTTAACAAATTCTTACCTCCTCCTTTTCTGTAGCGTAAAGCTGCCAGCCAATTGCACAGCAAAGGAGCCAGATAACTATCAGAGCTACAGTGATAGGGGACAGGTTTAAACCACCAGACCAACCTCTAAAAACCGGGATAAATACAGATATGATTAATCATTTCTATTATATAAAGTGGCATTTCAGATGTTGACAAGTATTTAAAAATACTTGTAACCAGACCTTTACTGGTGACTCCGACCTCATTTTTGAGGGAAGGATTTCAGCCTAAAGCTGAAGCAAAGAAAACATAAGCAAGTAAAATATTAAATATCAACTGCAACTGTACTCACACTTTTGAACTTTCTATTCATCAAATATCCTGAAAAATGTATGTGTCTTTCACAAAGATACTAGTAGCACAGATGTGTGTGCTACAATACTTGAAAAATCAGCTTATTAGAATAATTTCTGAAGGATCACTGAAGACTGTAGTAAAGATGTTGAAAAATTCAGCTTTGCATCGCCCAGGAATAAATAGCATGTGTCGTATTATGAAACAACTCTTTTTAATTGCAACAATATTTCACATTGCTTCTACTGTATTTTGATCAAGTAAATGCAGCATATGCTCGGGTTATATGCATTGAGTCATATTTTGGTGCCGGTCTTACTTGTGCTGCTCGAGAAGCTCCAGTGCTGGTCAGTCTGTACCTTGCGTCCTGCATGCTGTCCTGCCGAGACAATATCTGGCGATCTACGGATTAAGCGCCTGCTTGTCCTTTCGCTCTGCCATCTCGCCCAACACTGACCATTTCATGGCAACGGTTATCATGTTTCATCCGATAGGTCGGTTCCTGTTACCCGACAACCTGAAAATATATGAAATACAAATAAATCCATATATGCTCGAAATTGTTTCCATAGTAGACATGTTACAAGAGGCATACTCCAGTAAAAAAGAATCTCCATACGACATCGTTACATAATTAAACACAACACATATAATAAAATGTTAATATTTTAACCTATAAAGCTTGCTTTATCATACGCACTAATGTGTTGGCCTCTAAATTTATTGTTATATTTTAGAGACGAACATTAGTTAGACTAAAGCAACTTGGTGATTATCCATTATTTAGGAAAAAACATGTTTAAAATGTGCATTTTCATGAAAACTGATATTTATGTTTATGCTATCTCACTGATTTTCAACTGACCCTATATAATACTACATAAGCCATAAAATAAGTCCATATCATATTGCCTTTATATTCATTTTTGTATCAAACATTTTAAAAGTTTCATTTAAAAAAAAGCAAACTAAGTATTCAATCCCCATTTTACTCATGGAAAAATACCAAAATAGACTACAATAAGTGCCACAACGCAGTGGAATCATGCCTTATTAGAAACTGATTCTAACATAAGTATAATGGCGTTCACTCATTGTCTGCGTGGAAAAATTGGCTTGTTGATCACATTATGGCTCGCTGAGGTCACAGGTGCTGAACATTCAAACACCGACTCGAGCCCAACCTCTTCCACTGCCTGCTGAATTCTGTCAGCCCGGACCGGTCAAGTGTCGGTGGGTGGGGCGGAGCGCAGCTCCTGCGGCTCTCATCCTGACTCCACTGAGCTCTGTTTCCCCCTTGTTGCATGCGAGGCCGGACAACACTCCATCTGTAACTGGACCCTGGGAACTCCTGAACCTGACATCACATGCTCCCATTTATTCCGCTCTGACATGACATGACAAACAAATACATTTCTTCCTTCCAGTTCTCGCTCGCTCGCTCTCTTTTTTTTTCACAAGCCTAACTCTCTATTGATGGACTGCAGCTGATGTCACTTAATTCCACGTTTTTTTGCCAAGCATTTGAGTCATGCTGCTTTTTGCCGAAATCACTTAACACTTTCAAACCTCTGGTGATGTACGAGCCATCAGGTGACCTCATGGCGTGATGGATTCTGAGGACTCAGCAGATCATAAATTTAGCGATGATTTTGTTGCAGAGCTTTGTCTGAATTTGAGAACTTTAATGCTAAAGTCCACTGCTACAAGAACATTGAAGAACTGACATGCTGCTATAGTGAATTTCAAATGTCCAGTCATACTAGACTGATCTTAAGATCCATTTTTGTAATTCCAAATATTCATATAGACTAAATTGTTGCATTATATTTAAAAAAATAAGATTTTCATATATTTACAAATATTATTATTTTAAATTAATTTAAATGAACTGTATAAAAGGCATCAGTTTCCACAACTGCTGATAATAATGGAAATGTTTAGGAAATCAGCATATTTGAATGATTTTTGAAGGATCATGTGACACTGAAGATGCTGAAAATAAATAAGTACATCTTAAAATTAACATTTAATTTTTTTATAATATTTTCAAAAAATATTACTGTTTTGTATTTTATTTTATAAATAGTACAGCCTTGGTAGCTCAAAAAAACATTTTCAAAGCACTAAAAAAATATTTCTGACTCAAGCAATAAAAAAGACAATATTTTTAAAAATCATAATAGAATTTTATTTAATTTTATTTCTTTTATTTAAAATTAAAAACAGGAGACTTTACCTTCTCTTGTGTTGTATTCTCCATTGAGTCACTGTATATCTCATCGCCCCTGAGTCATCTGCGAATAATGTCCTCGAATCATATTTTTTCAAACAGATTATAACGACACACCAATGTAGTTTTGTTACATGACCGCTAAATCTTTTTTTTAATCAGTGCAAACTTTTTCGTATTCTCCAACGAAACTGCTAGTTATACCTATGGAAGTAAAGCCCAGAAACTATACCATAAGCCAGTTCCTCCTCTTCACTCCTCTGAGTTCAGAAAGTTTGTGAGAGTCATCCCAGGTTGAGAAGACATACTGTTCTCCCTTCCATTAAACACAGATAAACCTCCTCTCTGCAGCAAATGTGCTCGAGTCTGCAGAATGAAAAGAGCTGAGAAGTCTCATATACAGTGGGATGAATCATTTCAGATCACTCTTGCTGATTTCACGAAATAAAGACACAAAGTTGTTGCCGTACCTTTCCTCCCCTCTCCCTCCATCTAATGTCATCTTCATTATTTTCCCCATTAACTTCACTTTCCCCTCTTCAGCTTTCTTAGCAGCAGCGTCATCAGTTTTTCTGCATTGCGTGTTTCCAGTTTAAAAGTTCATTAAAATATGAAATGTTGATTAAACAGGCACAGATAAGTACAAACCTTACTGGTTAAGTAGTTTAAATGTTTGTGTAACTGAAGTACCTGTGGATAAGGAATTTTTACTCATGCTGCATCTTCATCATCATCATCATCCTCCACTATCTAAATGGGTCAAGAGCATCCATTAATTCTGCCATCCCTGTCTGTGACCGGAAGGGTTTCTATTATCTGCAATAAAACATTTGTTTCTAGTTTAAATATACCTCAGTGTGGACAAACTTCACCTCTGCAATCTATACAACTACTGTAGCTGTATTTCCTAGACATATTCCACCATAGCTTGTCCTCGTCATGTTTCCTACTTTCCATGCCTCCTGCAAGAACACTTGTGTCATTATTAATATGCATATCCATATTTCAAGATAACATTTCAACTGAATAGATACACCACAGCAAATCACATTTTGGGTGATTGATATTTCTAGCTTTGCCAATAGGATCCCAATAGTTTGGTTTCGAGTGTTACATGGTCCGCTGTAGTTGTTTGTAACTGTAGAACATAACCAACATATCATCAGACAGGTCATAGGAGCCTGTGTGAAATGAGAAAAACATTTAAGAAGATATTTTATTGTTATTTAAAAATTCTATAGTTCAATGCCGGTACTGACGTTTCCCTGCCAACATAAAGGCATTATTACCATCTTCGGGTAAACTTCAGGTCACTTTAACAGCACTTCGGCTGACCTCCTCTGAATGGTTTGGGATCTTCCATTGCCCTTAGTGTCATGGACAGTTTACATCTTGATGCAATAAACATTTATCCAACAGACGCATATCACGTTAATGAGTAATAATTTAAATGCAGCAGACTTACGCCTTATACGTATATTTATATGGCTAATTAGTTAAATATCCGGTTAATTAGCTAAACTTTTCCAAAATAAAAAAATAAACGAATGAATGACATTGTTAAAAGAGGTTTTATTTTAGGACACTGAACAACAAAAAGCAAAACGACACATTATAAATATTAGTACTCACCTGTCTTCCGTCAATCCGTCAAAAAAAACCTGTTCGAGTGCGTCTAGGTATTAACTGAAGCAGATTGCAATTGGGGTAATGTAGTTTCCCATGACTCCAGACCAATAGCGATGAAAAGGAGTAACAGCTCGCTTTTTATCACCATGATCCACAATGCATTGCGAAGGATATTTAAACGGCTTTTGCTCATGATGAGATTTTTAGCAGGGAGCTGGCATCAACATATGTTATCTATGCTGTTCAACATCTGTTGTTGCTGGGTGGACTTACACAGTTTCAAATCTGAATATATAATGCGAATCCACGATAGTTTATTATTCTTAACTGTAGCGGCCCCCCATTAGTTAAATGTTCTAGGTCTTTAATTTTAAAAGCCAAGAACGCCAAACAGCCACAAGTAAAAAAACATTATTGTACGTCAGTTATGCTTAAGTTAAAGCTTATCGATTTCAGAACTTATTGTCGCATTACGATTATTTATTTTATACCAATATTTCAATAGCATTATCTTCATTGTTTAACGTGATTAAATGATTTAATATTATGAAATCCCTATGATTAGCTTTAGAAAATTAAAACGGCCGCACAATAATAACGTCTTCTGCTTGTCAATATCACATTCTGATCAGCATGCCGTTTTTATAAATCGCAATATTTCTCATCGCTGAAAAATCGAACTCCTCCCAGTGGCCCTGTGAATCCTCAGGTCCGAACAGCCAATCACAGCCCAGTGCATTGAGAGCTTGCTGCGGTGAGAAGATCGTCGACCCCTTCTGAAAAAGAGAGGCCAGCAGGAATCCCTAATGCCCAGGCAGGGACCTCCTGTCGGAGAGTGAAGCTTCGCTTCAGTTTCAATGAAAGAGGGGAGAAGAGTAATGCAGAGGATGTAGATGGCAGAGCTACAAATGTTGTTAGAGGAAGAAATCGGCTGGAAAAAGAGCCTGGTGGAAGCTACAAAAACCTTTCGAGGTCGCGGAATACTGCGCGAAAGTTTCTGAATTATGTGCAGGTACGGATCGAAGAAATCGCCTTCTCACTCCGCACCGTGTATTGTCTGAATCGGTGTGGATGTGATTGAAACGCGAGCGCTGCATACATGGCGTTACGGAGAACCCTCATCAAAACGCTCGCGAGGGGCGCTGTCGAGGCGCGATGTCTTCCCGAGCGCGAACGCTGAGCGTTTGTATTCGGGCGAGATTTAAGGCTGATGCACAATGCACGAATTCACTTTCGGAGGGTGTGTCAGAGACGTGTGCTTTCGCTAAGATGGATGGAACGAATCTTTTTTTTCTTTCTTTTTTAATAAAAAGAGTTATGCTTAGCCTTCAAAACATTGCATCAAGATAATTTTAGAAAAGCTAACCCAGCGTCGCGATATCTAATAGCGTATTTGCAGGTCAAGCGGCGTGTGTCATTGCAAATGTGTTTTAGTAATGCGTCATTTTCGAACTAATACGTCATCTCTGGACGTTACAATGTTTCGTTTGTCACGGGATTCTGCTTTCTTTTTCGAGTCAGGCGGGTGCCGTGCCTCTTGGGTGACCGTGTGAGATGTGATAATGAAAGCCCAGATATTCGATATTCGTTTCAACCTCCAAACGCTATTGAACTCGTGCGGCGGAACGAGAAACAACATTTACACCAGCGAATGTCGCGTGTGTTTCAGATGTATTATTGCCTGTGGTGGAATGTTGTGAAGACGCCCGGACGCGAAAATGTGGTGATGGGTGTGAATTAGTTGTTGTGGCTTTTTGTGTTGGCGTCATGTCTGCCTCTCATCACACACCTACTATAAAAGCACAGGACGGCGAGAGAGAGCCTTTGGGAGGCGTTGCTTCCGATGCACGAACGTTGCAGTATAGACATTAATCTGAAGTTGAATTTTTGTGCATTCATATTTGGATTTTGCATTGATCATTGAGAGGAGGAAAAATGATCATTTTCACTTGAATGAATGAATCACAGGTTCGTGTGGTTGAGACATTCAGGTTGATGATCATCACTTGTTTAGTTAAACACCTCAATGTAATACTATAATATGATTTATATATATATATATATATATATATATATATATATATATATATATATATATATATATATATATATATATATATATACTCCTGCAGCATAAGTTCTTTAGACAGCTTTGCTTTTGAGAAATTCATGTTGATGAAATTTGTGATACGACTGGATGTTCTTAAACACTGTACCATTTGATTTGTTCTCATAGCCTAGTTTTTGTTTATTTCTCCTACCCAGAAAACCCAGGCTATTCCTTAACTTAATACTTCACTTAGGTTCGGTTGTGAACTGGGAAAAGCAATATAAATGTATGAGGAGGATATTTAATAAAAAAAAAAAAAAAAAACATTTTAATTTCGCTCTGCCTACCGTTTGTCAGATGATCATGGCGGCTGTTCGGGAATGTTTGGATCCGTTTAAAGCGTATGGCAGTTTTTTGATGATAAAGTGTGTTTAATGAAAGAGGTGTAATTTGGGCGTTTGTACGTAGATGATTTTCTTGTAGCAATATAATATTGGCGGTTCTGAATACAATCGACCATGCGAACAGTACAATTTGATTTGAATCAGGCCTTCAAATGAAATATCACACAGTTACAATTATTAGCCTAACTATATACCATTTTTACATACAATTACAGTCGAGAAAATCCTGTATCAGTCAGAATGATGCGTAACATGAAATGCACTTATGTCGATTAATTTAAAAAGCGTGTGAGATTATCAGTGATCTGTTGACAGCTTATTATTGCCTTTTGTAATGAAAAGCAGTGACAACAGTTGAGGTTTCTGTGCTTTACAAGCTATGCGGTTATGCTCAGATTTGAAGTGCAATATCACAGTGAGTTATAATACTGGTATGTGCTGACTAATAAAAATAATTTTTAATATCACGTTTAGAAAGATGCAAGCGATGCGAGGCGAGAAGGCCAATCTAATGATATGTTTTGCACATTTTGGTGAGAGCCTCTGTCTTGGAACCCTCGCGTGAGTTGATTTAGCAGGATGCATTCTCGAATATTAACGCGGAGGACTCTCAAAGAGGACCGAGGACCATTCAAAGATGTTTCTCTTGTGGCTTTGGTGGGTGTTTCGTTCTGGTCAGCAGGGATCTCTGGCACTAGACAGAAGTTAGTCATCACTTTGCACCCTGCCCTTTGATGATGTTTAAAACCATTAAGTGAAGGACTTCTAGAAAGCGCCATGTGGAATGAATCTAGTTTGGTGATGTGTTCATTTGGGCACGGCCAAAATTTATGCCATCTTTAGAAACCTGGGAGCGCTTTGTTCTTTTGAAAGGTATGGCGCTTTATTTTATTACTATTTGTGTTTTAAATACGATAATTAAATTTATGTTCCACTTTGAATTGTTTCTTTTACCAGAAAATGATGCAGCGTTTAAATTAAAGTTACTTTAAAGGCATTTGTATTCAAATGAATGTATTGAACTTTCTCTGTTCAGACCTGGATACATAGAATAGTCACAAAAATGTCCAGCAACTTCGCTTTTCAACATTGATGATGATGATGATAAGCGTATCTTGAGCAAATCTGCATATTAAGACGATTTCTAAATCAGTCACACTGAAGACTGGGGTAATGATGCTGAAGATATTGCAGTTTCATTATATCTTTGTCAAAATGGTTCTACTAGCCTGTGTTTTAATCAAATAAATGCAATCAACCGGTGACATAAAATATACCGTAAAAATCAAATTTTAATCTCCTGACTTTTAAATGTCAGTGTGCATCTATAAATATGAATAGGAATCATGGCGAGGCTTGTTGTGACTTTTGGACATAAGTACCCGATAAATAGTCGCGTTATTAACAATTTAAGCGTATTATACCACCTGAAATGCATTAGTCATTCATTATTGGGCTGTTGGGCGGCAGTCTAGGCGGGCGATAGTGGAATATCGTGGCGGCCAGGGCGTTCTTGTGTTCATTCATCCTGTGTTTCCCCGTGTGACGGACATGGTCTGAGAACAGCTGAGAGGGACTGATGTGTAGGAACAGGTGGCGTTTGAAGCAGACCTGCGCTCGTGCCCAGGCTATTAACAATATAAGATTAGAGTCAGCTATCCGTGTATACTAGTGTTCCTGTCACGAAATACGCACTATCGGTGTCTTCTTCAATTCTTCACATTTTACTTTAAGTAATTACTAGCGCAGCGAGAGTCGTGCTATTAGATTGTTAATTCGCGCAAAACTAGGCAGTTTCAGTAATCATGCAGCAAAATGCTCATACGAGAAGATTTGAACACACCACGTATATGTGCATTATAGGTAGAAGTCGTTAATATTTATAGAGCAGGATCACGGAGACGATATGTGGGCTTGTATTCGACTTTAGCGCAACGAGCAACGCGCAGAAATGTTTAAAATGACATAAAACAGTATAATTCCTTTACTTGGGAAGCCTTTGTTTAATATTGGTTTATGTGTGTGATGCTAAGCTAGCTAGTAAGTCACTGATGAAACAAGAAATGGTTGAAACAGTAGAAAGCGGATTGCTAGCTACGGTGGCGTCTCGGTTTGCATCAATATATAAGCTGGCTTGTTTATCTAAAGTTTTTCCATTGCCTGCTTGTTTCATCAGATTTTTATCCGAATGATTTGTCACATTAGTTGCTGAATGTCTTGCTTTATTACATGGCTGTGTAAGTACATCTTATCAGCCACCGGTCAAATGATTTTGAATAATGAAGGTCTCTCATCATCATATCACAATCACTTTCTTCTTTTCTCTCAAAAATATTATGTTGGCCTTACTTTTGCTTTTTTGTAAGCGGTTCCATTTAAGCTAGTTAGGTTGCATTTTAAGTAACAATATTGAGTTCATTAAACTTAAGTTAATTACGTAAGTTAATTCATTGTTTTTAGTTGAATCAACTTAACCTTCTTGACTTCGATTTAATCTGTTAAGTTCAGTTATTTTAAAATGTATATCGTCATCTTCCAACCAAAACAAATAATCATTCTATTAAAAAGCTATTTAAATACAAGCGTAGAGCATTGAACATGAGCAGTGTCTGGTGAATAACATTTATTTTAACATTTACTCTCCTTATCAGCCCTGTAAGCATTGATGCTAAGGGAAAACCACTTCCTAGTTGCTCCAAGTAAAATCATTTATGAACTCTCAACTCAAATGAATTAAGTTATGTAGTGTAAATAGTGCTGGTTAATGTCATTTTACTTAAGTAAATTGAGCGAGCATCAAATATTTGTTTAGCCTCACTTAGTGAAACTAGTGTTGTTCCATTGAAAATCTTAAGTTTAACCAGTCAGTTAATTGAGAAACATAACATAATGGTTTAAATGAAGAAATGTTTTTAAATAAACTTGAAAGTGATGGAGAATATTGAATTGAGAGTGAATGATTTTCTATCAGGACCTAGTTTAATTTATTTTATTTTTTATTTTTTGCAGTAATACTTGCTGAATTTATTTTAATTCATTAAAATTGTATCCATGCAATTATCCAATTAATTTAGTGACCTTTTTTTTAAATATCAGATGTTTATTACAGTATATATTACCGTAATATAAGCTCACCAAGTTAGCGTTTATTTAATTAAAACGCTTTAAATGTTAGTAAATATACTTAAAATGTTACAAAATATTAACTTTTATCTTTTTACAAAAAATGTAATCTATATTTTTGATGCAAAGCTGAATTTTGAAACATGATTACTCCATTGACACATGATACACCTATAAGTTATCAGCGTTACGCTAACACTTGTTCTGTATATTGTTATGTAAATATTTTTTCCTCAGGATTCTTTGATGAATAGAAGTTCAGAGGAACAGCATTTTATTTGAAATGAAAATCTTTTGTAGCTTTTTAGGGTATTTTGCTGTAATTTGTATAGAATTCAGCCATAGCTGAATAAAATGTTAATTTCTTTTAGAAAAACAAATCATCTTAAAACCTCTCCCAAATGGATAAACCTGCAGAATCTGTGTCGTTACTACCCATTAACTCATCAGTAACCTTTCATGTGTCTTTTCCACATGACAGTCCACAGAGGTTTGAGTTAGGGAAGTGTTCTTTTGACTGATTGGGTTGAAACGATTTTTTCACAGCATTTTTTTTTTTTTGTAGAACATAAAAATAATACATTTTGAGAACTGTCTCTGTGTTTCTTGTCACACAGTGAAGTCAATGATCACAAACTGTTTTGGTTAACAACTTCAAAAAGCGGCTTCTGTGTTTCGCAAAAATCAGCCGGCTTTCAGCTTGGCGGCGTGGTTTTGCGCCAAACTGTCTTCCAGAAACTTGTGCCATCATTGCTTTATATTTTTCGGCTCAGGCACAAGACAAGAGAAGCGGCAGGTAAAGCCTACACCACGGTCCCTGGCGACTATCAGATCAATGCCCAGCCAGCAATGTGCTTGCGGCTGTTTGGATATTCAGGCTTCTGACTGCGCGGGATGAGTCTCCATCAACCACATCTCTCAGGTCAGCCCAGCACCACACAACCCAGGTGCCTTGCCAGCATGCTTTGATTCGGTAGAGAACTCAAGAAAGCATCAGTTCTCTTCTCACTGGTTTTATAGGATTTTTATTTAATTTTTTTACAAATACAGAACTTAAAGCGCAATATTAAAGTTTTATTTGCCGTTAGAGGTCACATTTTAGCGGCAACAAAGAAACGAAGCCAGATGATGCTATGAAGGTTTGATGTGTGTAGATTCAAATCATGGGGTAATAGTTAAAATGGAGTTACCTGTAGTACCTTCCACAGTTGACTAAAGCAGAAAATAAATTAAGTATGGAAGAGCGGGCAAAGAACGTTTACATATTTAAGATAGTTATGACTGACTTCTGTCTATTAAACTCCTTGTAATAAGTCAAGCCCCAACCTACACTGTTTTGAGGAATTAATCTTTTAATGACATTATATGTACTTTAGTGCCGGGCAATATATCGCACAATATATTCATGTGTATACATATGTTCATGTGCATGTGTGTTCATATTCATCAGTAAACTATTCTTTGTCAGCAGTAAATCTCCATCAGCTGTTTTAGCCTAAGACAACCCCGTATTTTAAAATATTTACAGCAAAACCAAAAATGATCATCATAACTTAATGATAAGTTTCATTCGCCCGCTTTCCGCTCTCTCACCCCCCCGTTGAGTGCTGCAGAGACCTTACATTTACGACCATGCAAATTTTATACATTGGCGCGAGAGGCAGTGAATGCAGAATTATCCAACATCTCCAGCTGACCTCACATGCTCTGCTGTTCTGTCTGCCATCACTTATTTATGCAATATGCATAAATAATTAGATTACATGAACTAGACTAGAGGTGATTAACTGCATGGGTAGGTTGGAATTAAATAATCATAATGTGGCGTGCCATAATGACTGAAACCTGAAGCTCAGTTCTAGCCAGTGTAAGCTTATTTTAGTTTCTTCCCGTTCATGCGTCACTATTTGAGCGTGGGTAATTCTTTCATCCCAAGTGGAGATGGAGTGTGTTTATTAAAGTAATAAGTCTAAGTTCCCCTATTATGCGCTCAGTAGATTTGCAGAGCCTTAATGGAATCTAGATCTAATGATTAACTCCTTCTGAAGTTAAAGGCTCCTGTGAACTAGTTTGCCACCACTTGTCTCTGGAAGATAGACACAAATGGCGAGCAAAGTGTCATAAAATTGTCCAGACATGAGAACTGGAAAGAGCTGTTGTGTCTGCCGTTTCATACAATTAAAGAGACAAACCATCCTTCCCAGGCCAGCGGTTTAAATATAGTTCTTGGGATGGTAGAAAATAAAACAAAGTGAAGTTACTAGAATCAATAAACTTTTTTTGCAGTCATGTAATTACAGTGACAAGATGATGTCAAAAACACTTGATTCAGTGAGAAATAGTTTAGATTAAATCTAAATTCAAATTGTATGCGTTTAAACAAAAAAAGTGTGAATGGATTTTGTAAGCAGATTGAGGAGACCATAAAGGTATAATGTACATGCAAAATGTTCCAAAATTGCGATATTACATAATGCGTAATAAACAATCACTTAGAATTATTGTACATAGCAAAACATGTAATATCTCATACTCACCGAAGCTGGATTTATTTGATTAAAAAAAAAACACAGTAATATTGCTTGATATATGTTGTACACTTTTTAGTGTCGTGGTCCTTCATGATGTAATTATGCTGATTTGCTGCATTTATTATTATCGTTGTTGAACTGGAAAACAGTTCATTTATTTAAAAATTCATTTTATTTTTTAACTAATCATTATAAATGTGTTTTTCTCACTTTTGATTAATTTATTGCATCTTTGCTGAATAAAAATTTTCAATAAAAAAAGCCCTTTTGTCACTCAACCCTTTTGAACACTATATGCAGATTTATAACGTATCGTAACCTGGACATGTTCTGATACAAATAATTGTATGTTTATCCTCTTGTTTAGGTCAATGATACCAAGTTCAGAGTTACTGTATGTATAATGAGACATTAAAATATTTAACACCGTTTATTTTGTTGTCCATACCTATGATCATTACAGTATCGTGCAGGAACCTTGCTTTCGCCTTCTTTCTTTAGTATTCACATCATTCATCGCAGTTTGAAGCTCATGTATATATCTGTTCTCAGTATATTTACAATTATGAAAAATGTCCTCCTTGTCTTTCGCTCAGACTATGCGACATTCATAAAGGATTTGCCAGGCGAGAGATGGGATTCTCACCACCAACAAAAAGCACATCTCGGACCCACAAATCATAAGCGGCAGCATGATGCAGTGCTGTAGAAATATAGATTACACCCTGCTGGACTGACGTGGGTCCGCGGTGTCAAAGTGGAGTCCGACATGTTTGATCATCCATTCTGTTGTTCATACTCAAGTTTAGGATTTTAAAAATATAATTCCAAGTCACATGAATTAAATCCTGAGCTTGTTAGCTTGAAGGCGGTGTGTGTGTGTGTGTGTATTATTGTGTGTACTCATCTTGAGAAATTGGCTGCTGGCTGGATGCAGTATAGAGTCATAAACCCGCCCCTTCCATGTAAACAAATGGGACTTGGGTAAATTATAATAATTACAATTTTCCCAAATCATGGTTTTATTGTAATTGTTGTCATGCTGAAATATTTTAATTGATTTTAGCTAATAATTTGATCTTCTCTAAAAACTTTGAGGATTTCTTGCTGTTGGTGGGTCTGTTGCTTTTGATTGTCGCTTACCTCCATAGCGTTTGGAAATGACTTTTCTTTAAAATAAAATTATATAAAATGATATAAAAATGATAAACAAACTACACCTAAAGCTTTGCGGTATTCCAATAGTGTGCCATTAATAAAAGAAATTGTTCCATCATGAGCAGTGTGTGTAGTATTGTGTGTGTGTCTTGTGGCGTGCGCCAGACCCCTCTCCAGGTTACCCTCACTATATTCATGTTATTAAATTATTCATGTCCATCAGTGTCAGCTCTGAGCTGTTATAATGACATCACTTAGCTCTCTGGACCCTCTTACTGATGTTATCACATTAGTTTGCTGCTGTCTGAACTGAGATGTATTAAGAAAGATGTCTTTGCCTTTTTACTTTGGCCTTTATCGTCTTTTATGTTTTTATGGAGATGGAGCCATGATCGGTGTGGATGGTGTGTTGTCAACTTGTTCTTCCTAGTTCATCAGCACCGTTCCCCTATGTGTAATTGAGGCAGATCTTGAGGGCATGTGCGACAGCTCACCCGAGACCTGTTTAACTGCTTCATTAGTTTGGTGCCACAGTATGCGCTGGCTTTTCTCCTCCACCAGATGGCATCACGCAGGCTGCCCTCATACTGGCTCTGTAATTGGGACGCCGCTCATCCGTGATGCTCTCTGTGCAGTCATGCCTGAGTTGACAGGCCCAGAGGACACGATCTCCTCCTCCATCAGTCTATAGATCGATTATCATAATTGGTGGATGTCAGATTTATTCCAAAGCTGCAAAATTTGATAACAGTACTAGGTAGCTCATACAGTTGTCAATCTCAGTTATGAATCTCAGAAAAATCAGATGTAACATACCAGTATTTTTGCAACGAGTGTTTAAAATTACAATTTATGATTTATTTAATAAAGTCTGTTTGTCTACTATCTAGGAAACATATATATATATATATATATATATATATATAACATATATATATATATAATAATAATATATATATATATTATTCATTATTTGTTATTTATTTATTTTTAATTATTATTATTATTATTTATATATTTATTTATATAATTTATTTATATATTATATATGTTTTAACAAATGATCTAAATATGTGTTAAATTAATTCTACATTCACTGACAAAAACATGGCATTATGTCACATTAATAAAAGGCATTAGGTATAATTATCGTTAAGAAATGCAGTGCCAAGCTAGAAAAGGCATCAGTTACGATTCATAATTCTGTTTCTGCAGTAAATGAATATCTTAGATTGTAATTATGACTGACGTTCATGCTGTTATCATTCCAGTTGTTTTGTGTATAACAGCACATTTTCTCTGTCTTGATTCCTATCAGTCAAATTAGATTAAGCGTTTGTTCGTTCTTTTGTTTTATTTCTCCTCTCTGCTTTTTCATTAAGCTAAGTGATTAAATATGATTTATCTTCTCTCTTCCTTAATGCTTTCATAGTGGCTTAAGCAAAGAGTAGTCAGCCTTACATACATTGCTTTCGCTCCTGCATCACCACCACTGGTTCATTTCTTTCCAAGCGTCAAACTTTTTTCGTACAAGTGCTGTGCAATGAACATTTATAGTGCATTTTAGTGATTGATATGTTTTTATTTATTGCAGAGTGTAATGGCTTTTTGTAAATCCAGCCTGCACTCGACACACTATCATCTTTACACGTTTTATTCCAGTATAAATATTTCTTTGTAGTTTATGTTTGTGCACATACGTTTGCAACTGAATTAGCATTTAGAATAAATGCGTTATCAAGTGATGTTGTTTTTCCTGTCAAATGTCTTTCAGAGGTGCCCAGCCAGCTCAGGGAGAGCCCAGGGAAGCGATTATCAGGATGCCCACCCCACAGAAACATAAGCCCACCATGGCAGAGAGGCACCTAGAGTGAGTTTTCCATGTCTACGCTGTTTTTGTATTGCCTCCATTCATTCAAATATGCTGCTCATTAGTGATTTTTATTAATTATACTACTAATTCTTGAAGTTATCCGGACAGTCGTTCTTGAGAAATTGGTGCCGTCAGAAAAAAACTAAAACCTTGTACTCAGACAAAAGAAACTACATTTATGTATCCTATGTGTACTAGTACTATTTATAAATATATTATATATATATATATATATTTATATATATATATTTATATATTTTATATATATATATATATATATATTTATATATATATATATATATACTCTTTCTCTCATATATATATATATATATATATATATCTCTATATATTTTAAAACAGCATTCAGAGGTGTTTAACATTTGACGCGATATGTTATGCAGAGCGCATTAAACTTTCACATTCGACCCACAATTCCACCTTAATATTGTTTATCTGACCGGAGATGGCATGTCTAATGTGGTTAACCTGAGCATTGTAGTAATTTAAACATCAAATGCATAAATCAATCAATTACTGTATTAAAACCAAGCGCAACAAACAAGCGAGTATGTTACTGTTATAAAGGTTTTTAATCAAAGAGTCACATTTAAGTATTTTTATATATATTTAGACACAAAATGAAATATGGTGGAGATATGATGTGTTGACAAAGTTTTCATTTCTTTCACAAAACAAATAGGCTTCGTGTGTTGGCAGTGTTGATGCTGAATGCTAATGGAACCTGCTTCAAGGAGAATAAAGTGATCTAAATGTTTCAATAATTTTCCTGGACATGTCATGGTCAAGTGACTTGGGAAAAAGCCCAGGTCGCTAAACTACTCTGGCTGATTTCATTAACATGCCTTTTACAACTCTTTTACAAAGCCTATTTGTTTATTGGCATGGCAAGCTGGCCTCCTCTCACCATACATTTGTCTATAAAGCCTCTTAAATAATGACTCTTGATAAACCTTTATATTTAATAACATACCTAAACTGTTGCGCTGTTCTTCTGTATTGATTGATTTGCTGCATTTGATATTTAAGTACTACACGATTCAGTCTGACTTTCGACATCTGCATCAATAAACAATATTGCTGTAGTGTGGTCAAAATATGGTTAATGCGTCTTATAACATAATGCGCTTTAAATGTTAACATATATGTAATGTGTTTTAAATACTTTGCTGTAATAACAACCTTATATATATATATATGTATATATGTATATATATATATATATATATATAGTATATATATATAACTCTATATGAAATATAAATATATAATATGTAAGCTCAACTGTAACAATAATATATATGTAATATATTTTATAAAAAATGATACTCATTGCACATAGAGATACATAGCTGTATTTCTTTGTCTGATACTGAGTTTTGGTTTTTAGTTTACCACTGAAACGACTAATCAGGTGCTCAAAGTATTACTAATTGTAAAAATCACCCAGTATTTGAACAATGAAGACACACAAAGCAGCGCAGGCTGCTCCTGCCATGAGTGAGCTTGGCATTTCTAGGATATTCTCTTTTCCTTGCTGGCTGATGAGAAAAACAACATCATTGCTGTTACATTTATTCTAAATGTAATCATTATGGCGTACCAACTAACATGTGAAATATTTATGCTGAATAAGCGATGGCATTGATAGTGTGTGATAAAATATGCAGCTGAATTTACAAAGCCGCTCTGTAATAAACTCAAAACATCATCGAAATCAGCTCGCTATAAATGTTCGTGCCACTTGCGGCGTTTGGCGCTGAAAGAACCAGTGTGTTGTTGCGAGAACACCCCGTCAGCTTCCTTATTGGCGCCAGTGCTGAGCTGTATTTGCTGGCTTCATAGTGAAAGCATGAAAGAGAAGGTAAATCATGTCACTTTTGGCAATAGTGAGAGGAAAATAAGTAAAGGCGAACAACACTAATCTTTGACTGATGAGAATCAGACGAAACGAAAGTGAAAAGGCTGCTTACCTGCATTTCTTTGAATTGATAACGTACATGAACGTCGATCATTTAAATCTACTTTGAGACTTCATTGCAGAAAGCAGGAATTATAGTCGAAATCAGACACACTTCTACAACGTATAAATACTAATATACTATTACTAATCAAATGTTTATATTCTCTTATATTTTGTGATGATGTAAGGTAATTGCAACACGTATTTAGGTATCATTTTGTTAAAAAACATATATAATATATAAATAGTATATAATAAATATATAATAAATAACAATATGTTAAGAAACAGTAATAAATAAATAAATAAAATAAATAATATATGTATATATATATGTATGTATATATGTGTATATTCATATGCTGTATGTATACTGTATATATGTCTACAAATAGATAGGCATTTTTGTAAACTAACACAAATTATGTTTAACACCTTTGTACAAAATACATTATATTATCTGAATTTTCTGAATTACATATTGAATTGATATATGTTTCATAATGCTGTTGTCAGAATTTTACTGAGCATCCCTCAATAATGCTTGCCTACTGGGAAGGCGTGTCCTCACGAGCCTGTCAATACGATGGCAAGTGGTCTATTACAGAGCCGTATGAAGAACCTGCGGCGTTGCGTGGAGCGACTCAGCGCAAGCTCAGTTAAACGAGTCTGCGAGGTATTCTGCTGCCTCAATGCGATATAGTGAAAGATGACGGCATGTTGACAACACCATCCTACGACCTCAACTCCGTCATAAAAAACATAAAACGCGGTATCTTTCTGTCTATCTCGGTCAATTTAACAGCTAAACAATGACCACATCGTAAGAAAGTCCGAAAGCGAAGTGATATCGTCTCTTTGCTTTAAACTGTGAACATGAATGTTATTAACATGAATATAGTGAGGAAAGCAACGAATGGCACCTTGCCTCCCCCTTTTACTGAATGAGTGGTACTAACTTGTGCGTTATTGGCGTTATTGAATAATGTAGTTTATTTATCATTTACACTGTCATTTATATAATTTGTTTCAAAAAATAATAACGTCATATTAGTCAATCTAACAGACAACTGTGAAAATCTGAAGTTTTATGGCATCAAGTATTAACTAAAATCAGTATAACTGGTAATAAGGCTTCTATTTTGGAAGGTATTGTATTTTTTTGCTCGTTTGTTTACATGGAAGAGCGGTTTGCTGTTTTGCTGCTGCATCAGCAACCTTCGCTCTCCAGATATTGTTTTTTACTGCACGCACACACGTTCTCTGAAAGGAAATAGGGCGAATACACGTAACATTTTAGTACTATTTTAAAAATCACTGAGCATGAACAACGAAACTGACATCCAAATGTAATGGAACTCTTTGTACGTGAGCCCACGTCGTCAGCGAAAATCGATATTCAGGCTTTGAACTACTCCTGTTGAAACGCATTGTGGTCGAAGATGTGTTTTTGGTGGTGAAAATACTGAGTCGCAACAACCTATTTAGCGGTGTCGTTTGTCTGGCGAAAACAGGCATTTTCAATTGTAAATATATGCATATCGTGCTGTATCAATAGCGATAACAATGATATTAATTCTAAGAAAATGAGAAAAGCAATTCTGCGCACTACTATTTGAGCGATTAAACTATAAGCCAAATAGCGATATTAAATATTTTTGTGAAACTCATTATACATACGTAATACAATTTGTAATCTGTGATGAAGGATAAATGCTGTTGTTTCAAGTATTCATCAAATTACAAATCAAGTTACAAATAACATGTGTTCAAAGGAATTGACTCCACATTGTACCTTTATTCAGCAAAGATCTGTCATCAAAAAGTGAGAAAAAGCTGCATTTATAATGATTGGTTAAAAATATGATAATTTTAAATAAATGAACTGTTTTTCAATTCAACTAACGATAATAACAAATGCAGCAAATCAGCTATAGTGGTAACCACGTATTTGCTAACAATAACATATGTCACAATATTACTATATTTTTAATCAATAAATCGCTTCATTGGCGTAATAATACATGTTTTACATGTACAATAGAGGTGTTTGATGCGCGTGCCATGTACGATATATGATCTCTAATCTGTGCAGGCATTCTGCTGTTTGTGAATGGCTGCTAATTTAATTTGAGTCTAAACTATTTCTCACTGAGTCAGTGTTTTGATCATCTGTCACTGTATTACAGCGACACAAAGGACTGTTGTCTCGTAACCCTTCTGCTGTTTATTTTCTACCATCCCAGAAATATATTTTTAAACACGCTTTAAATGGTAGCTAGTAAACACGGCAACACAACAACTTCTTTCAGACTATACATGTCTGGACGATTTTTATATGCTTTGCCTGCCATTGTGTGCATCTTTCTTGAAGATCCCAGTGCAAGCACGGAAAGCGTCGTGGGTAGGTCGTCAGGCTCTGCAAGCTCTACTCGGCATAATGAAGGCAGTCTGTATTACTGTAATAAGCTACGCTCACGCTCGAGATGAAAGAATTACGCTCCTGCATTGCGTTCAGTAATTGACGCATGAAGCGGAAAAAGCTAAATAGCTTACTGGCAAACTGACTCAAAACTCTGTCATTATGTTGCGTCAGCATTATATTATTTGGTTTCAACCTGCTACGATAAGTTAATCACCGCTGAGTCTGGACTATCGACAAATCTATTATTTATGCATGTTGCGTAAATAGTGATGGCAGGCAAACAACGAAACGTATTCGTTCATGCCCTACTAAAGCGGCATAATAATGACGCAGAATAGATGCTGCGGCATCAGCGGTGAAGCTGACGGCTTTTATCGACTTATCGTGGTGTGATGATCATTTTGATTTTACTGTAAATCTTGCAAAAAATGCTGTTGTCTTAAGCGAAAAACAGCTGATGAAGGTACGCTGAACAAATGGCTATGATGATCTCATTTCATATGCGCATGTTTGTATGTGCGCATGACTGTATTGTCTTGATATTCCACGACTGCCAAAGTACATATGGCTGTCATTAATTCTAAGCAGTGTAATTGACTTACATCTACAGAAGTTATCGACAGCTAAATATGTGGCAGTTACCTGCCTTCCATATGGTATTTTCTGCTGGTGCTTTGTGAAAACACAGGCTAACTCATTAATTCGTACCCCCTTGATTAATTCCACACATCAAACCTTTCATGCGCTCATCTGGCAAGATAACTGTTCGTTTTAAAAATAGCCCTTCTAACGTGGCTCACTTTAATAATAGTCTTTGAGACTTCTTGTATTTATCAAAAAGTGAAATAAGGCTTTCAGTGAAGAAAACTGATATTTTCTTGAATGCTTAGTCAAGCGTAACGAGACTTTGCCTGTTGTGATGCTGGTAATGATTGATGAAGATCCATCCTGGCGGCTGTCAACGGCTGCGCTTGTGTTGGCTGAGCGACCCGATGTCTGTGAGCCGCGCTGCCGAGAGGTTCCAGCTTTCTCGTGCGATAGCACCAACGAAAATAAATGTGATGGCACGAGATTTTAAAAAGATGCAGTTTTCGCGCCAAAACTCGCGATGGACCTAACGTTGACACTGCGGCTGCAAGCATTTTGGTATTGGCTGATTTTATTGATCGTCGACTTCCGCAAACAATGAACTGGCTGCAGGGCAGTTCTCAAAATGTGTTATTTTATATTGGCAAAAAAAATGTGGTAACTGAAATGAGCTCAACCTCTCCTGTGGACTGTCATGAAAAAGACATTGACTTTGATGAGTTACTGATGATTCATGGTGATAACGACACTAGGCTGAACTCTGCAGTTCTCCGACTGAGAAAGCGATATTTGTTTTCTAAGTAATAACATTCAGCGAATGCTGCAAGTACAAATAATCTTTCATTTCAAACCTCTGAGCTTTCATCAAGAAATCTGAAATGGCTATCTAACAATATTAGTAGAACAGTGTTGGCACTGGCAGTGTACGTAGGTATATATGTGTCGCTGTGTCATGCTCATTCAGCACACTAGTAGACCCACGACTGTAAAACAAAAGGTGTATCGACATAGCATTTTGCCCAGTTACCAGCATTTTAGCGTTTTTAATTGTGGCTAACTGACTTACCATGCCGGTAATATATGCTGTAATAGCTCTCAGTGTTAAAAAAAAGATCACTAAACAATTGGATATTACGTAATTTTAAAATTAAATAAGTACATGCTCACGCAAAAAACAAAAATAAAATAAAGAGTAACCGGGGTCTGATGAAAAATCATTACTCTCAATTCACGATGCCGGTTATTTAAAAACATTTTCATTTAAACCATTAATATTATGTTTCTGACTGGTTAAACTTTCATTTTGGCTCTTTTTATCGGTTTCTAAGTAATTAACATCGTTGATGCGTTCATTATGATAACGATTATCCGGCACTGTGCCGCAACAAATGCATTTGAGTTGAGGATTCGTAAGCGATTTTACTTCGAAGACGAGAAGAGTGTAATCGTTGGCAAATATTGCTTCGAGCAATAACTACTACGTTTGTATTTAAATCGGTTTAATAAGAAATAATTATTTGTTTTGTTGAATGACGATATGCAAATAGCTGAACAACTTTGAGTAAATAGAAGTGAAGATTGAGATTGATTCGACTAAACAATGGTCAACGAGCTTCCAATATTGTTAGCCTATTTTAACTTAAATAATTTCAGGACCAGTAAGAGCAGCATCATTTTTGAGAGAAAGAAAAGTGATATGATGAAGACCTTCGTATTCAAATCGCGACGATGGCTTTATTCATTAACATGTTTTACACAACCATATGTAAAAAGCAAGACATTCAGCAATAGACAAATCGTGCGATAAAAATCACGATGAAACAGAAGACGGCAAAACTTTTAGATAAACGATTTCAGCGGCATATTCTAACCGAGCATACGTAACGACTGTCGTTCGGCATTCCCAGCATCACACACCAATGTTAAACAAAAACTGCAGGCTATATCTCATTTTATGTCATTTTAGCATTTCTGTCGCGAACTCTGTTGCTGATGCGACCTTTGCTATAAATGTGTTACTCCCTATAGTCACAACAACAATTAAATTCCTCCTAAAGCATTTTTGTGCATGATACCAGCTATCATTGAGACCTGCTTTAGTAGTGCCTAGCCTGCAATGCAAGTGAAATGAAGATGTTTAGCTACCAGATTGAATGATGCATTGGGATGCGACGCAATGCGTTGTGACGGTGGCCTGGGTAGGCGATGCCGCGGTCGTCAAAATGTCGCGAAAATTGAATGGTTTTTACGATGCAGCAAATGGGTCTGATTCGCCGTCGGCGTGAGACTAGTTGATGAATGGATTGGGTGGTGATGCGTGACTGCTATGAATACTATATCAGTGCAATAAGCTTGCAAACTATATTCTATTCATATTTATGAATGCGCACTGACATTAAAAAGTCGAGTAAGTGTTACACCGACCGCTGTTATGCTCTAGATGCATTTATTGATTAAGCTTACGAGCTATGAGCCGACACATTTGAATACTAATGAAAATCTGCAATATCTTCGGCATCATTTTTCGGTGATCATTACAATTTGCTCGAGATATCATCATCATCAATGTTGGTGTGCTGCTGACCATTTGTATTTATTGATGCATTCAAAGTGCCTGGTGAAAGTTCAAATAGCATTGTTGAAAGTACAAATCGCTAGTAACTTTTAGTTGAACTATGTGTCTTCTAACGGTGAGCAAGCTGTCGAAAAAGTATAAATCTCGTTGCGTATCTTCAATAAACAAGCGTCAGTGCTTTCGAGAACAAGCGCCCAGGCGAATGATTGTGCAGTGGCAGTGGTCTTAGGCATCGCCAAGCCCCAAGTTCTTCCGCAGATCTTCTAGAGGGTCGCTCATGATAGTTTGTACGCTTTCAGGCGGGTGCAGTGATGACTTAACCGCGATAAGTCGCCGGCCTGCTGAACCAAACGCCGCAAGTACAAGGCGAATGGTCGATCCTCGTTGAGTCGCAAATCGACTCGCCTTGAATTCAGGCTACGAGCTCTCACTAAAATGTGCCAAACATCAACTCTCTTGGGTGACGCTACTAGCTACTATGCGAACTATACTCTAAGCGTATTGACAAAGTGTACGTGATAGCTTTTCAGTGTATTGCAACCTCGCTGTGATATTACACTTCAAATATCTAACTTGTACGGTTAAGCTGAAAGCTCTCAACTATTGTCTGCGTTTTCGTACAAGTGATAAGCTTTGTCGCAGATCGCTGATATTCTCCTGCGGCTTTAAATTAATTTTCGACATAGTGTATTCATGTTGCGCTGCGTCCCCCAGATATCGAGATTACCGACTGTAGTGTAACTCGTAAAAATGGTATATGGTGAGCTAATAATTTAACGGCTTTGTATTGATATTTCGTTTTGAAGGCACGATTCAATCAGTATAATTGCTCGCGTAAATGTTTATATCTGCATCGTCATCGCGGTAAGCGCTCGATCTGACCAGCCATTCCCTTTTTGCGTCACGCATTTATCATCAAAAAAAGCGACTGCTCGTTTTAAGCAGGATCCATATTCCCAATTTTAGCTGTTATCGTATAACGACAGCGGTAAGTGAGGCTTTGTGAATCAAATGTTTTTTTGATAAGCCACCTCTCATCTGATATATTGCTTTTTCCCGGATGTCGTATTAAATTAGGACAGCATTTCTGGTAATAATGTAAAACTAGACTATGAGCTATCAAATGATGTTAGGAAACATCGGTCGTCACAGAACTAATCAGTAATTTCAGCTAGCTGTCTAAGAAACTTCAGTTTTCATATATGTATATGTATGTATGTATGTGTATGTATGTATATGTATGTATATGTATGTATGTATATATGGCATATTGTGTACAATGCAATTTAACAAACAGTAATCAGCAAGATGTCCCTGACACACGGCGATGTTCGTTCAGTGAAAATGGTCATTCTTATTCTCTCTCACGATCTGCAACAAATGATGCATAAAGCCAACTTCTGGATTATCGTCATGCTGCTTCGTGCGTCGAAATATGATAGCGCAGTCAGGTGTGTGAGCAGGCGTTGAACACGACCAGGTGTGTCGCAACAACTGGTCGCAAACATTTCTCGGCCTCTCGCCGACCACCTCACGAGCAGCTACCTGAAGCACACGCGACATTGCTGGTGGCGCTGTCGTTCGCCGGCTTTTGGACCAACTCGTTTGGAAGGAGTTGGCGCGAATATCGTCTGGGCTTTCGTATCTCGCACGATTAGCGGCTTTCACCTGGTGCAGCGAAATCCGCCCGTTCGCTGAAGCTGTATATTTGATCCATTCAAGCCGATCGACGCATACGCTGCAGCTTACTGCTGGCCAAATGTCGACGCTGGAGGTGTTCTACCACTGACATAATGGCTGAGCATTAAACTATTAACTCTTTTTTATTAAAAAAGAAAGAAAAGATGTCTCCATCCATCTTGGCAACGCGCATCAAACACCTCCGAAACAATTCGTGCATTGTGTGCATCGGCAAATGCTTGTCTAAACGCCCGGCGTTCGCGCTTTCGGCGTCGCCTCGGCGCCACGCGAGGTCTCATAACACTACGTATGCGGCGCTTTCGCGTTTGTCGCATCACCGATTCGAGCAGCTTTTACGAAGGAGGAGAGGCGATTTCTTTCGTCCCGCTCTACTACGCATCGCGACCTCAAGAACGATAGCTCTCCACTAAACTCTTTTCAGCCGGGTGCTGCATCTTCGGCTCACTTCTGCGTACTCTCTCCCCCTGTGAAAACCAGCAAGCTCCACTTTCTCAATCCTGCCAACGTGTGAATTCCGTTAGCTCCTCGAAGGCCGACATTCTCACCGCGGCGCTCTACTGGGCTGCGATGGCTTTGTTCGGGGAGTCATTATGAGCACTGAAAGGCTCGACGGCGATAATATTGCGATTTAAAAACGGCATCTGATCGAAATGTGATATTGAACAACAGACGTTATTGTGTGCGGCCGTTTATTTTCTAAGCTAATCATGAGTTCATAATATTTGTCATTAAGCTTTTAACGAACTAACCCAATATTGATATATAATCGTATTTTGACTTTAATAAGATTCTGATATTTTAACTTAAGCATACAACTTTGACGTGCAACTAATGTTTTTTTACTTGGCAAACGTAACATTTTAACTTTTAAGTAGAGCGATACTGTGGTAAATAATAAAACTATTCGGATCTTGTAATATATATTAAAATTTTGAAAACTGTGTTAGTCACCAGCAACAGTGTTGAACACATAGATAAGCTATATGTTGGTTTCAACTCCCTAAATAAATGGCAAAAGCCGTTTATATATCGCTGCATGCATTGTGGACATGTGGCTACGATAGTCATGAAACATTACCCCAGCCACACCTGCTCGAGATAATACCTGAGACGCATGAACAGGTTGACAATTGACGCGAGTAATCTTAACTGACGCGTAATCGTTTTGCTTTTATTGTTCAGTGTCTAAATAACTCGCTTTATGCCCCATTTTGAAAAGTTTAGCTATTAACTATTTAACTAATTAACCATATAAGCTCTGCGTATAAGGCGTAAGTCTGCTGCATTTAAATTATTACCTTATTAACGTGATATGCGTCTGTTGGATAAATGTTTATTGCATCAAGATGTAAACCTGTCCATGACACTAAGGGCAAATGGAAGATCCCAAAACTGCACCTTCAGAGGAGGTTTGAAGCGGCTGTTAAAGTGATCCGAAGTTTACCTGAAGATGGTAATAATGCCTTTATGTTGGCGTAGGAAACGTTGGTACTTTCCAAGTGCATTGAACTATAGAATTTTTAAATAAATAATAAATATCTTCTTTAAATGTTTTTTCCCCTCATTTCACATAGGCTCCTATGACCTGTCTGATGATATGCTGGGCTACAGTTCTCACAGTTACTACAAACAAGCCACAGCGGGACCATGTAACACCTCGAAACCAAACTATTGGGATCCTATTGGCAAAGCTAATGGTAAATATCAATCACCCAAATGTGATTTCAATGTGGTGTATCTATTCAGTTGAAATGTTATCTTGAAATATGGATATGCATATTAATACCGACATAAGTGTTCTTTTGCAGGAGGCATGGAAAACCTTAGGAAACATGTCGCAGGACCAAGCCATGGTGGAATATGTTCAGGAAATACAGCTGGTTGGTAGTTGTATAGATTGCAGAGGTGAAGCTCTGTCCACACTGAGGTATATTTAAACTAGAAACAAATGTTTTATTGCAGATAATAGAAACCCTTCCGGGTCACAGACAGGATGGCAGAATTAATGGATGCTCTTGACCCATTTTATGAGATAGTGGAGGATGATGATGATGATGAAGATGCAGTGCGTAAAGCAGCACCCTTTATCCACAGGTACTTCATTAACAAACATTTAAACTACTTAACCATAAGGTTTGTACTTATCTGTGCCTGTTTAATCAACATTTCATATTTTAAATGAACTTTTAAACTGGAAACACTAATGCAGAAAAAACTGATGACGCCCACTGCTAAGAAAGCTGAAGAGGGGAAAGTGAAGTTAATGGGGAAAATAATGAAGATGAGCATTGAGATGGAGGGGAGGAGGAAAGGTACGGCAACAACTTTGTGTCTTTATTTCTCATGAAATCAGCAAGAGTGATCTGAAATGATTCATCCCACTGCATATGAGGACTTCTCAGCTTTTTCTATTCTGCAGACTCGAGCACATTTGCTGCAGAGAGAGGAGGTTTATCTGTGTTTAATGGAAGTTGGAGAACAGCATGTCTTCCTCAACCGATGACTCTCACAGTTCTCTGAACTCAGAGGAGGAAGAGGAGGAACTGGCTTATGGTATAGTTTCTGGCTTTACTTCCATAGGTATAACTAGCAGTTTCATGGAGAATACGAAAAAAGTTTTGCACTCTGATTAAAAAAGATTTAGCGGTCATGTAACAAAACTACATTGGTGTGTCTGTTATAACTTGTTTGAAAAAATATGATTCGATGACATTATTCGCAGATGACTCCAGGCGATGAGATATACAGTGACTCAATGGAGAATACAGCAACACAAGAGAAGGTAAAGTCTCCTGTTTTTAATTTTTAAATAAAAGAAATAAAATTAAATAAAATTTATTATGATTTTTAAAAATATTGTCTTTTTATTGCTTGAGTCAGAAATATTTTTTTATGTTTTTGAAAAATGTTTTTTTGCTCTACCAAGGCTGCATTTATTTATAAAATAAAATACAAAAACAGTAATATTTTGAAAATATTATAAAAAAATTAAATGTTAATTTTAAGATGTAATTTATTTATTTTCAGCATCTTCAGTGTCACATGATCCTTCAAAAATCATTCAAATATGCTGATTTCCTAAACATTTCCCATTATTATCAGCAGTTGTGGAAACTGATGCCTTTTATACAGTTCATTTAAATTAATTTAAAATAATAATATTTGTAAATATATGAAAATCTTATTTTTTAAATATAATGTAACAATTTAGTCTATATGAATATTTGAACTACAAAAATGGATCTTAAGATCAGTTCAGTATGACCTGGACATTTGAAATTCACTATAGTATAATGCTCAGTTCTTTCAATGTTCTTTAGCAGTGGACTTTAGCATTAAAGTCTTCAAATTCAGACAAAGCCTTGCAACAAAAATCATCGCTGTGATTTATGATCTGCTTGAGTCCGTAGAATCCATCACGCCATGAGGTCACCTGATGGCTCGTACATCACCAGAGGTTTGAAAGTGTTATGATTCTGGCAAAAAGCAAAAGTATGACTCGAAATGCTTGGCAAAAACGGGAATTAAGTGACATCAGCTGCAGTCCATCAATAGAGAGTTAGCTTTAGAAAAAAAGAGAGCGAGCGAGTTATGAGAACTGAAGGAAGAAATGTATTTGTTTGTCGTGTCATGTCAGAGCGAAATAAATGGGAGCATGTGATGCTTTCTCTAGGGTTCAGGAGTTCCCAGGGTCCAGTTGGCGGTGATGATGAGCGTGTCCGGGGCCCGTATGCAACAAGGGGGAAAACAGAGAGCCCTCAGTGTGGGAGCTGTCAGGATGGAGAGCAGGGAGCTGCGCCTCGCCCCCACCCACCGGGACACTTGGACCGGTCCGGCTGACAGAATCTCAGCAGGCAGTGGAAGAGGTTGGGCTCGAGTCGGTGTTTGAATAAGTCTCGAGCACCGTGACCTCAGCGAGCGATAATGTGATCAATAAGCCAATTTTTCCACGCACAATGAGTGAACGCTATTTATATTTATGCTAGGAATCATTTCCAATAAGGCATGATTCCTTGGTGCTGTGGCAATTTATTGTAGTCTATTTTGGTATTTTTTCCATGAGTAAGTCAGATTGAATAATAGTTGTTTTTTTAAATTGAAACTTTAAATGTTTGATACAAAAAAATGAATATGTATTAAATATGATATGGACTTATTTTATGGCTTATGTAGTATTATAGGGTCGAAATGAAAATCAGTGAGATAGCATAAACATATAAATATCAGTTTTCATGAAATGCACATTTTAACATGTTTTTTCCTAAATAATGGATAATCAATCAAGTTGCTTTAGTCTAACTAAATGTCTGGCCTTAAAATATAACAATAACTTAGAGGCCAAATTAATTAGTGTATGATAAAGCAAGCTTTATAGGGTTAAAATATTAACATTTTATTATATGCTGTGTTTAATTATGTAACGTATGTCAGAAGCGAGATTCTTTACTGAGATGCTCTCTGTAACATGTTCAATTATGGAAACACTTGGAGCATATATGGATTATTTGTATTTATATATTTTCAGGTTGTCGGGTAACAGGAACTGACCTTATCGGATGAACATGATAACTGCTGCTGGCGAAAATGGTCAGTGCTGCGAGATGGCAGAGCGAGCGGACAAGCAGGCGTTTAATCCGCAGATCGCCGTGGATATTGTCTCGGCAGCAGGACAGCATGCAGGACGCGCACAGACTGACCGCACTGGAGCTTCTCGCAGCAGCACAAGTAAGACCGCACCAAAATATGACTCAATGCATATAAACCCGAGCATATGCTGCATTTACTTGATCAAAATACAGTAGAAGCAATGAAATATTGTTGCACTTAAAAAAGAGTTGTTTCATATTACGATACATGCTATTTATTCCTGCAATGCAAAGCTGAATTTTCAACATCTTTACTACAGTCTTCAGTGATCCTTCAGAAATTATTCTAATAAGCTGATTTTCTCAAGTATTGTAGCACATCTGTGCTGATTAGTATCTTTGTGGAAAGAGTCATATACATTTTTCAGGATATTTTGATGAATAGAAAGTTCAAAAGTGTGAGTACAGTTGCAGTTGATATTTAATATTTTACTTGCTTATGTTTCGCTTCGCTTCGCTTTTAGGCTGAAATCCTTCTCAAAAAATGAGTGCTCAAGTCACCAAAAAGGTCTGGTTACGTTACTTTTAAATACTTGTCATCATCTGAAATGCCACTTTATATTAATAGAAATGATTAATCATATCTGTATTTATCCCTGTTTTTAGAGGTTGGCTCTGGTGGCCCTAAACCTGTCCTCTATCACTGTAGCTCTGATAGTTATCTGGCCCTTTGCTGTGCACTGGCTGGTGCAGTTTTACTTACAGAAAAGGAGGAGGTAAGAATTTGTTAACATGCTATTAACTATAAAAAAATAAAAGTTCCCGCATTTTTTATACTCAACGAAATGTTGCATCTTTTGTGGTTTTAGATGGTTAAGAGTAAAGTGAAGATTCAAGCGCAACTGCACAGCTCCTGAAGACTTTCAAGTGGTCTGACGTGTCTTGATATTAACAACAGTGAATATTGTGATGCCACACTGAGCCTCAGGACCTTAGTAAGACACTCACTGTTTGACGCTTGGGGGCAGTAAGATTACTACTTCATTAATACAAAGTAACAGTAAAATCAGTCAGAAATTGCAAACGATTTCAGTTTCAAATAAATGCTGTTCTTTTGAACTTTCTATTCAACAAAGAACCCTGAAAGAAATCAGCAGCAAATCAGCAGAATGATTTCTGTAGGATCTGTGGCACTGAAGACTGAGTAATGATGCTGAAAATTCAGCTTTTACCATCATAGGAATAAATAATATTTTGCTTATATTGAAATAGAAAATAGTTTTACATTGCAATTTTTTACTGTATCAAAGAGTACCTGATATGAATGCGTTCAGAGTATTTGTGGACCATTAAAAGGACAAGAACGTAAGTAGTCTACGTTTTTTTAGGCTGCATACATAGGTTATTTATATGTATATTATTGTTATTGTAAAGGTATTGTATTTGTAAGATGAATAAAGTGTTTAAATGTTTCATTTGTTTTAGCTGCTGAAAATGATAGACAGACAACGTATAAGATTGTAAAATCAAAGATACTCAATGTCGGCCCATTTAGATACCCAAGTGTTTCCACACGGACTCTAATAAAGGGAGCATAATAACAATCTAGTTTTGTCCAAAACATATCAGCACGTACACGGGGTAGAGAAGCGTTAAATCGCTTTGAAGGTGGTCTGAGAGCAGCCATGTTTATACAAAAGTGATAAAGTCATTGTGTAACTATACAGCTAGCTGTTTACGGAACAACACCTAGACCAACGTGCGATCAAAAACACTACTATGGCGAAGGTTATGAACGTTAATTAGGTTGTGTGACGTCTGTCCAGTAGACAACGCTGATTCGCTGGTAGATGCAACGCGCCAATAAACTGGCGAATGAACGTCTCGGATATTGCGTCATGGCTACTAAAAATCCCACGTGATTGAATAGTTACCACGCGACGTGTTTATTATTCATGAGACATCCTCTTCGCCGTAGTAGGGTTCGCAGATGGATAGATACATGTGCACGAGGCGAATGTGAAAAGAAGTTTGCGTAATGCATTTATTCAGTTTGCGGTTAAAGAAATAAAAGGAGGGGAGAAAAAATATTATGGATGAAGAAAATCGAGCAGATCCCCCGAACTGGATAAAGCAGCACGCCGTAGTAAGAGCGACCCACATTCCTCTTGCATTATGAAGCGTTACACTGCATATATAAAACAAGTATCATTGAAATCAGTTTTGTCTTTAGTATCAAGAGTTGATGCATTTAGATGTCGGAGACAGTGCTCAAGTATATGCCGCTTTCTGGTGTACATGGACCTGACGGAAGGTGAGGAGAAAAACAATAGTGCTTTGTTAGAAAATTAAACGTGAAGTCTATATAAATAAGATTGCTCAAACGTTGTGTTTTTTCTTTTGCAGTGCGTAAATGGACAGAGGTGGTTGGAGTTCCCTGTCCGGAGTTACAGGCGGTTCTTCTGGAGGCTCGAGAGAAGGAAGGAGAAACAGTCCAGATGATCTACCCTCTGCCTTCACACAGATCCATCAGACACAGAGAGTAGGACACAGTCAGCTTTTACTGCTATAATACTGACATTAATAAACCTGCTTTCGGTCCATTAAAGCTTCTATTTATGGATTTATGCGGCCCTAGCAGAAAGAAGTGTTTCCCAATGGGGCTGTTCACACAGAATGTGTGCTTCATGGCACTGTAGTTTTTCCTTCTCTCAAAGGAGTACACAGTCTTGAACATTTTAATTTTATGTTCAAATACTATTTTTTTTTTTTTTTTTTTAAATTCGCTTGTTTTAATGCTTTGCAACTCTTCTGTCTGGTTAACTGCCACCCAAAAAACGTTCACACATTTGCCTCACAATCTGGGACATTCATAATCATAACTACACTTTTAAAAAACCATTAAAAGATATTTTTAATAACCCTTTGACTAATAATGCTTAACAGTATAAATGTACATTAAGAAGCTTTAAAAGGTCATAAAACGAATTTGAATGTATCCGACGCACATCTCGCAGATTACAATAAATGTGACCCTGACCACAAAACCAGTCAAAAGTGTCAATTTTATGATCACATTATCACCTAAAAGCTAAATAAATGACCTTTCCATTGATGTGTGGTTCGTTAGGATAATATATCAATATTTGGCTAAGATAAAACCATCTGGAAACGAATCTAAATATCGAGAAAACCACCTTTAAAGTTATTTAAATGAAGCCTTAGCAATGTATATTACTAATCAAAAATTACGCTTACATATTTACTGTAGGAAAAATATCTTCATGGAACATGATCTTTAATTAATATCCTAATTAATTTTAAGCAAAAAAGAGAAATTTGTTATTTTGTCCAATACAGTGTATTTTTGGCTGTTGCTACAAACATACCCCCACTGATTTAAGGTTTTTGGGTCAAGGGTCAAAACATAAGGGGGATGTTAAGATGGTATCTTTAAGGACACATGATTTGCTTAAACAAGGTTTCTTACCTGCCTTATAAGCAGGTTAATATGATATCTGTCTCTCACAGCTTATGTGTATATTGACAGAGGTGCCTGATGCTCTTGTGTGCTGTGGCTTCAGACTCCACTCTTGTGTATCAGAGAGATCAAAGATGGCTTTCTGACCCCTGACTCTCCAGTGGACATTCAAGACTAAGGTCACGCCAGCATCGCAAAACGGAGGTTACAGACGTGAGAGAAACAGACTGTGATTCCTCGCCTCCAGATGACCGACCGATATAGGCTGCAGGAATGTGTTTACCAAACTGATTATCTTTGAAGATGAGCGATTGCTGAATTTATAAGATCGGCTCAGACGCACCGTATTTGTGTGTCTGAGTGGATCCTTGCTGCTTTTGTCTGTTATACAGAGAGTATTACACAAACACACCACCACTGAGCTGCTTGAAATGTCAAATGTGTAAAATGATACAAAAAAACAAGCAGAGAGAGCTGAAAATACATGGGTGTTCAATCCTGTATAAAATCCATCGTGAAAAAGGATAGCTAATTATTTACTCACCTCTTATGTTACCGCAAACCAATCAAACCTTTGTTCATCTTTAAAAGGCAAATAAAGACGCGCTTTAATGAAATCCAGATCCTTCAACGAAAGCCAGTGCAACCAAAACTTTGAAGCTAATAAGACTCACAAGACAGAAAAAAAAAGCAGTCTATTTTAAATTGAGTAATTTAATCCAACCGAGTGTGAAGTCACTCAAGAGCTTGCATGACTAACAAAAACAAACCTCTATTGGGTCTCGTGCACAAAGCAAGTTTACTTGAGCTTTCATTGACCATATTTGATGTTTATGTGAATAAAAGCATAAATTGAATCTGTAAAGTGAACATGTTTCTTTAGAAAACACGATTATTATTTATTAGGATTATTTTGAGGTTTTTGAAGCCTACGTTGCTTTGGGACAGATGTTTTGGGTTCATTAAAATTCCCTCATTTGCATTTCAAAGATGAACTAAAGCTATGCAGGTTTTGGAAGACATGAGGGCTAATAAATGAGAGCATCTTCATTTTTGGGGCGTAACCAAGTAATAATTCTACAAAACCTCTCACTTATTCATACCAGTGGTTCCAATCCTTAATTTTCTGTAAAAATAAATAAAATACACTGGACCTCATTGACTTCAAGTATACAAAAAACCCAAACAACTGATGCTTCTCCTGGATAGTTGGTCATTGTATTTATTTATTCTTTCACTCAGCATCACACTTGCATTTTTGGCAATTTTGTTTGGCCCAACTGTGTACATCGAGAACTTACATACATGTGGGATACTGTTCACTTTAGTGTGAAAATACAGAAATTAATGGCTTACTGTTGTATATCATTTCAGAAAGGAAAACACTGTGTGCTTAAGGCTATGGCAAATTACTGTCATACTGTAAAAGGAAGAAGCACTTCCCGTAATAAAAACGATCCATGTAAAACTCTCTCAAGGCTGGTTTTGAAACTTGTACTGGATTTCGACTCAAGAATAGTGACTATAAATGCCGGCTTAACGCATGATATCCACCTGTTATATAGAGTAAGATGAGTACTACGTGACCTTAAGATGCTGTAAGTGGCGCCCTAAACACGTGCTAGATGCTGTGATCTGTTTCTCCCCTCCGACGCGCTCAAGACCGCCCTGAAGGAACTGCACAGCCTTCACCTAACAAACAAATCTAGTGATGATACATACAGCACTGCTGTCCTGAGCGCTGTAACGAACTCAAAGAAAAAGGTCAAAAAAGACATATACATAATACATCGCGGTGAAAAAATACTTTGTTTAAAAAAATTTGGAATGCTAGAAATGGCCTAGTGTTTCTGTCCATGCGCTTCACCTACTGCGCCTCATCAGCATGAGCTGGACAGAATCACGTCAAAGTCTCCTCGGTAGGAATGTCCTCCTTGGGAGATATCATCTCCACTGCTAGTACGGACTGTAGTGTCCATATCCAAGGGAGGGCGCAAATCCAGGTTTCAGAGCATGGCTCTCTCCACTGTATGTAGTCTATGAGTAGGAGAAGGCTGGTGGGTAGTGTAAGGCAAGGGGGATTGAGGAACAGTCTGATAATGGCTTTCCCATTCAAATCTTGGGTCAATCCTCAGTCTCCTTAACCACGGCCTTTCCATGCCCCCATACCGTTTAATTACTAGTCCTCAAGAGTCTCTTAATAGTGACCTGTAAGACATTTGGGAGAGTGTGTAAATTGTAAACGGAGGACAGCTGGGCTGATGTCACTTGCTACACTTTGAAGATTAATACTTGCTGGGTAATGGAGGCATGGAAAGCAAGTGTAAAGAACTTTGGGACTGGATTGACCTCAATGTTGGCGCGAGTCAAATGTCTCTGCATGCTATGTCACATCCTCATCCTCCGAGCAGTAGTCCTGTGTCCCTGGAAATGCAATGTAAGAGTCATATTAAGGGGGAAGGTAAAAAAAAAAACAGATAGATTTTTACATTTGCTGAATTGAACACGCCCAAATCTCATCATCACTGTGTGGGTTTATTTGCATAACATCGAGCTAATGTTTAAAGAAAGAAGGCGGAGCTATTACTGCAGCGCGCTGCCAGCGCCATGTTCTGAGAGACGCTGCTTTGAAGTGAAACTGAAAGCTACTTTATGCTTTCCTAATTTGTATTTACAACACTGATTTCAGAAAAGTTCGACGCAAATATTAAGAGTGTGTTCAGCGATTTACGGAGATTGATTCCTGAACCTGGGAGGAGAGTAGCCCAGCTGTGCACAAAGGATGGAGTAATTCCAACTCTGCAAAGACGGTCTGGTGCTTACCGCCTGTTAGTACCTATGTTTTCAGACATTTAAAGGATCTGTTGATTATTCAAGACATGTTTTGAGCATTGTGGAGCAGTGCTTGTTGTTTGTCGCTTCTCAGATCACAAATGCAGACATGTAATGTTTACTTAGGTGCGATGCAACTTGACGTAAAAAGTCATTATAGCCACTAATTATGTCCCCAGTGGATGCCACAAATTCCTTGTTTATGAAGGGTTTTACTGTTTTTGGGTCGTCGTAAGCAGTCTTACTGCATCGACATTATGGTAAGGGCTGTAACATTTCCAGTACACGCTTGTGGTATTCGGTCCATCACAGTGGATAGCATCTCCTGCTTTTCAGAACGATGGGTTTTAAATCAACATGTTTCAAAAAGGTTGGAGCATAGAGGAGCCCATTTAAAACATGACTATTCTGTAGTTATATTGTCTACTAAGATGAAAGTGATATTACGAGAGCCTGAAAATGCTGGGAGTATCTCTGGTTATCGCCAGACCCGAGATCAACTGAATGGATCAGAAAACAGTAAAACTCTACTTGACTCTAGTAATTAGGAAAATTAGACTATTTTCAAAAACAGTGGAGTGTTATTTTAAGCCTTTGGTTTTACACAAATGCTTATGCTCAAAGAATAATTCAGTTTTTACGCAAAACAGTGTACTTTTATGCAAACGCTTTTACGCAAACGCATAGCTGACCACATACAGCCTTCTCAATGTATACTCCATTTAGTGCGCATAGACAAACAACATGTAAGATGCGAAAAACTAAAGCTTTAGGGACTTGAGAATGCCTGGCAACCTTTGAGCGATAATAAACAGTAATGCTACTTCAATCACCTTTTCAATCTTCTCATCCAGCATCCTGAAGAACTCCTGCTGGCTCTCTGAAGAGTGGATACTGAGGAACAATGAAGTCTTGGTGAACATCTCTTTGGACACTCTCTCTCTCCATTACTGAATACTAGAGCAGAAACCAAAACACACACTCACCTTATCTTATTACTATTCCCGGTGGCATCTTTATGCCTGCCCTTGTGCAAAATGTGCTCTTTCCTGCAATACATAAAGTGGAAAATGCACGTTTCTACAGGATAGTGTTAAACATTTGTGACTATTTGATTATTTCGACTACGCATCAATCTTTACCAAGTTCTCTTGGTTTCGTGTGTCTGCACGCGCCTCCTCTTCTCCATGCATGTATTTCATCTTTCTCGACTCTTTCAGTTTGTACTCATCTAAACAGAAAGAAAGTAATGCACACGCATAATCACTTGGACACAGAATTCTTAGTTTTACTCAACATAATAACCCGAATTACTGGGCAAATACTTACAGACATTTCTTTATTTATGGACATGTACAGTAATAGTAAGATAGTAAACATGGTACATTTTTATTTTAAATGGATTTTAAGGTTGCTTATTCAACCTCAGAAGAACAAGACTCTGTCATCGCTGTTTTAAGGGCAGTTAAATCCAGGTCACTCCAGAGGGACTGTAGTTAATAACTGAACTCTAATTCACTTCGGATGAAAGCACCTTACACAAATCACCACTTACACTAATAGGACTGTAAAAGCTGATTTGTTATAAACTGTATTCCCACTATGGGACCAAGAGGAGCTTCAAAATTATGTATACACACACAGACATATATACACATATATATATATATATATATATATATATATATATATATATATATATATATATATATATATATATATCATATATATATATATCGCTTTGACCTATATCCGCTTTCCATGCCCTATGTAACATGATCTGCTCTCAGAAAATGATTCTAAAATGCCGATTGGAAAACTACATGCTTAAATTAAATACTCAATTGCTATTTAAAATGTTGCACCCTGTTCACTCAATATATAGGAGGTGGCGAATCGGCATTTTCAATACAAATCCAGCACCGACTTCTGGCTCTCCGTCACATTATCTTACAGCGAAAATTCATGACACACACAGCTGGGACACTGACCGGAGAAGGCGTTCCCATTGCTGTAGGCCTTACCCCGGCCCTCTTTCATCACTGGGTACAGATGACAACTGCTTGGCTGAGGTGCAGCCCATCGCCTCACTCTCTCCTCTCCTTCCTGCATGGCACTCTCACAGCACCTGACCCGGACAGACACAGGCGCGAGTTCTGCAGCATGCATTCGGTGCTCAAACAAAGCAATCTCACATAAACATGCAATAGCGCGGCGGGCGTGGTTGTCTCATGTGGAGCTTAGAGAGTATCTGATAAACGCTGAGCTTCGGTTTCATATCTGGGCGTGTCACATGTACGTTTCTGCTCGTGCTGGAGCAGCTGATATGGATTGGGGTTACTGGGACACCGGTCTGAGCAGCGGATGCTTTTGGACATCAGTCATCTGAGATACACTAGAAATGGTGGGATGAACTGATAAACAGGTTTGAAAAAAAGATTAAAAACAATGTAAACACTGGGTCATATGAGTTATACCTATATTCTGAAAATATGTTTGGGGAAATTAAACAATTCCTATAGATGCCCTGGGCTCTAAACCATTACTAATGCCACTGTGTCTAACTGCAGGTACAGTTAGGTCATATTAACTAAACACTGCTTCTGTGTATCAAAGTTCCTCCTTCTGTTTTCACACAGGCTTCTAAAGCACTTTAATGTCACGTCTAATGGTCTAAAATTAATTTAAATGAGCTTAACCAGAGACTGTGATGCCAAGATGGACCACCGCTATTAAAATGAACAAGAACGAATCCCAAAACCTGCATACAAGCAGTAGCATTTTAGCATCTAGCAAAGTTAGCATTTTTCGATAAGTTTTGGACAAATGGGTTAAAACGAACTTAAAGATATTTTTTGCACTTTGTGTGACATAAAATATGACATAATAAAATAGCAATGCCCTACTTGTGATTTTTTTTTTTTGTAATATGCAGGGGGGGTTTTTTGAGAGTAAGATGTTCATATGATACCATTTATGCCAGAATGAAAAATCTAATTGAAACAAAAGTTTAGCAAGTAGTTTTACGTTTAGTAGATTTACATTTACAAGCAGATTTACATTTTTGACACTCATTCTCAAGTCTTTAAGAGAAAAAACGAAATTACTGTGATGCATTTTTTTTTGCCAAAATATTGAAATCTAGCTAAAGTAAACAAATTATATTTGGGTACAATTACAACTGCGTATGTTCTCATTTCTATTCAAAAGTAAATTATTCACAGTCAAAACGCTTGATCTGAGAAACTCTCGTTAAACCACTATTTCTGGCAATAATTTCAGCCCTGCTTTAACTGAATATTTATGTTCTAGCTTTCTGTTTCATTTGTGAATGCATCCGTTTCAGAATATTTACACCGTATGACTGGTTTTGTGGTTCAGGTTTATTTCAATGAACGGCAAAATTATTTCTAACAATAATTTCTTAACTGATATTTCCTACTGACGCACTACAGCCAAAGATAGAAACAACGGATATAAAATTGATACGTTCTAATAATATTGGCCGCCATGATACGCGTGCTCTTTAATGCTCCATAATTTATCACTGTTGGAAAACCTATTTCTTTAAATAGGTAAATATCAACATCCTGCACAATCATTTGTATGCTATATTTTAGCGTGGTCCAATCTGTCTCGTAAGGGCGACTTTTATAATTGCAGGAAGACGTCACTTCTCGCGCACGGGAATCGTCCAATCAGAGCAGAGACGCAGCATGTCCAGCTGGAGCCTCGCATAAAGGGCCCTTGTGTGGCATCAAAAGAGCTGCGAGCGGTGTCAGCCAATCCAGCGAGGCTGAACTAATCGCTCTCAGAGGTGAGAACCGTTACTCACACACAAACCGCAGCGCTAGGAAACAAGTGACAACTGTTCCCGTCACATAAAGATGCGCCGTGACGCGGGGTCACGGAGGGACGCGTTCGTGCGCGAGACACCGAACCATCAAAAAAAAAAAAAAAAAAGGCCCGAAAGCAAAACGTATTAACAAACAGCCACAAACGACGGCTTTTCTTGCTCGAGTAACACTGGCTCTTGCAGCGAGCGTGCATTGTGGCCTACCAGTGAACGTGCGTGACGATAAACGCCAAAACGCTTCGTAACCAAATAGCAAACGGACGCGCAAGCAGCTGCGCTCCAGTTGCAGATCGTCGAGATCGCGTGCAGCCGCGAGCTGTTACTGATGCGCATTAAATCGCGGGGGATGTGATGTGATTTGTTGGTGATGTTCACCAGGACGGGACAACAACAATGGTCGGACCGCAGAGATACGCTTCGTTCTGAATTAGCGCGGCCGTGAACGCAGAGCGAGGAAAGGGCGTTGATAAACACTTTACGCGGCGGACCTTACCTTCAGTGCGGATGCAGAGTTTAATCGTGCTGTTCGTGATCAGGAAAAGCGTTCAAGCGGGATCAGCTCAACGCAGATCAGCCCACAGACGTGAATAATCGATGCGCCGAACAGAAACGAAACGATCAGCGCGTGCAGTCAGAAGCAGTCGAGAGCAGAGCTATTCAACTGACGACAGAGTTACAGATCGCAAGAGCGTCATTTATTTAAAATAGGTTTTAAACAAGATGTAAAAATATATTGGAGTGACGGATCTTGTGGGGCCGCCCTTTTATTAAAAAATATCTGTTAAACAAATTAGCAAATTTATGAATGGACATTTATTGCTTGGGACTTTTCCCATTACTATAAGTTTTAGTAACCAGCGGCCTATATTTGTTGTCGGAAATCGGAAAATTAAATCATTCTATAAGGCATTATATAAAAATAATTCTTACTTCTAAAAAAGTGAAATCATGAATCGCACATGCGTTTTTAATTTGTTTTTAAACTTACGTTATATCAAATTGTTTGCCAAAAAATGTCATATAACTATGATTGCCCGTAATAATTGAAATCTATCTATCTATCGTGTGTGTGTGTGTGTGTGTGTGTATATATATATATATATATATATATATATATATATATATATATATATATATATATATATATTATTGTGTGTAGAATTAAAGCTAATATTTATGGATTTTAAACAGCTAGTACAGCTTCATATTACAATTTTTAGTCTGTTGTAACTTTAGTCTTGTCTGTTGTAACTTTATAGCGTTGAATAAACTAATCAATAATCGGAACCTTTGGAATGCGAAAGCCGGAAAGAATTTGAGGTAACACACCTCTTCCGGCCAACTCATCTGAACTCTGCTGTCAGTTCAAATGTGTCACTTTCTGCCGTTCGGTCAAACAATCAATCGCTTCGCCTCAAAACAGACCGAAGTTGAAGAGTAAAGAGAACAGGCGAAATGGTGCTGCTGACGATGATTGTTCGCGTCGCCGACAGCCTGCCGCTGGCTGCATCCATGCAAGAAGACGAGCAGGTGCGAACCAACACATCTACTACTACAGCATTTGAGCAAAGTTTAAACGCACGATGTGTTTGAGGGAGCTACTTGCACGTTCTCTGTTACTGCACGGTTGTGATTTGTATAATACGTTTGAGTTTACAGTCGGGGCGAGACTTACAGAAGTACCAGAATCAAGCCAAGCAGCTCTGCAGGAAACTCACCGATCAGAGTCCTGCGCGCTGCACTCTGGAGGCGGGAGCCATGGCCTTCCAGTGAGTACCGACACGGTCCGAGGCTGAATTCAGCTCACGGGACGCACAGCCGTCATTCTAAAATATTTCTAATTCTAACTCTTCTGAGACTTACGTGTGAAGAAGCAGCCAGAAGATCTTTTTTGTTGAGCGTAATATTTGATACAACAGAGTGGAAATACGTAAATCCTGCACCTCAGGTTTTTAGTCCATACAGGGAGATCTGTGACAATTAAGTTATTTGATTTAATAAAAGGTTTGTGCATACGCCTGCTTGAAACTTCAAGACGACGGTATTTTTATATTTGAAAGAAATTTTTACCAAAGAGACTTTAAAATTAATCAAAGCGATAGTAAAAACACACAGATATTACAAGACTTCCGTTTCAAATAAACTTTTTTTTTTTTAAATTTTCTAGTCACCAAAGAATCCTGAAAAACTGGTTTCAACATTCACAATAATCATAAATGTTTTTTGAACAATTAACAGTTTTCAGAAACCTAAAACTCAAAAATATAGAAAAAAATTGCCAACAAAGTAAAATAATTACTGATAGCTTCTGCTAAGCATCTTCTGAGATACACTAGAGTTAATAAGTTTTTAATAAGTCACAAATTTTTTTTACTTTTTCATATTTAATTAACTTCCATGTTTTTTTCTTCACTTTTAACCTAATTCATATTTTAAAAACCAGGTGGAAGTGAGTTATAAATTATGAGCTATAATTTGATCTTTAATCGCTTTCACCCTGACTGAAACGCAATATATAATTATTGGATAAAAAAAAAACTACTATTGTTAATCCTAATTTCTATGAATATGAATTCTGTGGACATTTTTAACAAACGCATACATGCTTCACGATCTCGCCTTGTTTTCCAGCTACGCCATTGAGAAAGGAGTGTGTTACTTGGTCATTTGTGAAGCGGGATTTCCCTAAGAAACTGGCGTCATTATCTGGAGGATCTGGAGGGAGAATTAGCGAACAGTACGGGACAAAAGTCCTTCAGTCTCACGGCCGCATTTCTTTATCGAATTTGGTAAGAAACATCTTATATACAGCCTATCAATGACATTTGAAAGCTCAAATAATATATACACCACCGCTTCAAACGGCTGGGGTCAGTAGGATTTATGCTTTATTAACACTTTTATCCAGCAAGGATGCATTAAATTGATCAGAAGTGAAAAGTAAAAGCTCGCATAATGCTACAAAAGATTTCAATGTCAAAAACGCACAAATGGTTACTTCCTGTTCATCAAGAATAAGAAAGAGCGCTTTTCACAAATGTAAAGCAGCACAATGTTGATGGTGATCAGAAATGTTTCTTGAGCGGCATATCATGTGACACTAAAGAAATTATGCTGGAAAATGTTGCATTAATATGTATAAAAATTTAGCATTTAAAAATGTGCCCCCCACAAATCTTTAAGCAGTAGGGCATAAAACTGCTTTTATTTTTTAAACAAAAAGATTGTCACATGGGTCAAGACAACAGATAACTGAATATAACCTAATAATAATAATAATACATAAGTGAACTTAGTACTACTTTACTAATAAAAAAAAATCAGCAGTTGGTTGCCTACTTATAATCAAACGATTTCCCTTTCGTCTCCAGACACGTACATTCAGAAAACCAAAAAGTCTTACATCGACAGCAGAGCACGAAGAAACCTGGGCAGCATCAATACAGAGTTACACGACGTGCAAAGGATCATGGTCGCCAACATAGAGGAAGTGCTCCAGCGCGAGAGGCGCTATCCGTGAGTGAACTCCCACCGCAGCCGCTTTCACTTTCCTAAGCTCATTTCCGCGGAAAACCTTCCGTCTGTTCTCCCCGCAGCCCTGGATTCCAAAGCTAGCAATCTGTCCAGCCTGTCCAAGAAGTACCGCAGCGACGCCAAGTACCTCAACACCCGCTCCACCTACGCCAAAGTGGCGGCGGGCGCCGTGATCTTCATCACCCTCGCCGCTCACGCGGCGCTTTCTGGTGGCTGTGAATGCGCCTCCAATCCGAGCGGAAACTCTCAGGGCCTCGCCGCAAAAAAACCCCGGTTTAGACGGCAGAGTCTGTCCTGGCCTTAAGACTGTGTCTGTCTGAGACACCGAACGTAGCTGTCCGTGAGGTTTCGCCGAGGTCGCTTTTCTACAGTTGTGCCCTGCTTTATTTAAAACGGAGATAGCGATGCGCGCTTCAGGATGTTCATAACGGAGCTATGCAAAGTATACGCCGCGCTTATACGAAATCGCATCTGTGGCTGGAGGGGAGAGATCAATGCGTCTTTGTTTGGCGCCCACTATGTCAAATGTAACTTCTATTTGTGAATACGTCAAGGTGCTTTTGTAAGAACTAAGTAAATTCAGAGTAAATAAGTGTAACGGCTTATTGTTTTGATACACAGTCACTGAAAAATGGTTCAAGATGGTCATTTTGTCTCACGCGGCATAAATTATATACATGTTATTTGCGGAATCACAAACAAACAGCTGATCTTGACGCCGAGCGTTTCTGGTTGGAATCCAACGCGTTTGGAAATTCAGACGATGAGGTCGAAGTCGTCTCGCTGAAAGGGGGAAAAAAATTGTAACGTTAAATGAGCAATTAGTTCAATAACTGCTTTTAATCATTTCTCAGTAGCAAATATAACTCCGCTGGTGCTTATGATTACACACTTGCACTTAAAATGGCCGTTTCTTCACATTTTAGTGCCAAAAAGACGCAGATTATTAGTAGTGTTTGTATGGGTTGAAAATATTCTGAAATCATTTTGATAAAAGGTTTGCGTGACACCACTGTTTGAAACTTTAAGACGCCAGTAATTTTTATAAAGAAATATTTTTCTCTCAAATAGGACAGATCGAAACTGATCACAAGTAACCGTAAAAACATACAAATGACTTATTTTACAAAAGACTTCTACTCCAAATGAATTATTAAATTTTTTAACCAACAAAGAATGAATGTTTCAAAATCGGCATAATTAGGTAAAAAAAAATATATATATATATATATATATATATATTTTTTTTCTTTCAGAAGCATATATTACAGACTCAAACTTAACTTCTGTACAGTTATGCACAAGGATGATTATTAATATTTAGACATACCTCCTCATTGTAGTTCAGGACATGTTGTTTGATCTTGGATGAATCCACCCATGTGACGAAGTCTTCCATACTCCTTTAAGAGCATTGCACAATAACTTTACGCTTTCAGTTTCCACAGATTCACATCAAAGTTTATTATAAATTTGTTAGTTTTTTTTTCAGCCGGCATCTGGGAAAAAAAAAAGCTACCGAGTGTTGTTAACTCACCTTGTTACGAGAAAAGCGGATCAGTGATAATCTCAGGCCCAACACGAATATCTGTTGCCCAGTCAAGAAATGGTTTCAAACACATTCATTCAAATTTTAAATGGAGATTCATTTTCTTTATGATATTTTCACTTAAAGGACCAGTTCACCCAAATATCGAAACAATGCCCCCGCCATTCCACTGATTCTAGTGAAGCTAGATAAGCATGAACTCATTGCGTGATCATCTCTGTATGTATGAATGAGTGAATGGCTGAGGGTTTTGTTTATTAAACACTAAAACGGGCGCCTCACCTAACTGTTGGCTCATTATACATAAATACATGAACAACTCCATTACATTTATCCATTTTAAAAACTACTGATGAATTAATCGGTTATCGGCAAGTGAGGTACTACCTAACTATCGGTATCAGTAAAATTAGAAGTTCCGTTGCTATAGAAACAGCGTTCTAGGTCTGCGCATGTGCACCGGCTGAGAGAAAAGCTTTTGTATCGCCATTTCAGATTGGCGCCAGATTTCAATTATTAAATTTAATCGTAAGCTTAGTGAACAGTTTGGGAGAATTTGATATATATCTATATAAAGAGCTGCACGCGAGAGAGGCGTTTCAAAGATGGCCGACGAGTGACGGGACTTGTCTTAAAGAGACTTTGGTTAAACCATCCCTTTAAAATTAAGCGAACATCCAGCATATTAATTAATTATATAAGTGATTTATACCGTCATATTAAAAGTTTACACATCACACACACACACACACACACACAATAACGTGTATGACATAAACAGCAGGTAGTGTGTGATGTCTGATGAAGGATACGGCCCTGCTCGATGAAGGTTATGGCAGTCTTCAGGTTCTGGGCCATACGCAACTTCAGCAAGATCGAGGGAAGCCGCCTCCTGCAGAAAGTGACAGCAATAAGGGAAACCAGTACACAAAAAGAACCGCTAACAGAAACAAAACACGAAACCAGTTTCTTTAACCTTAAACTTGAGAACACGGTTGATTAAATCTTACCTGCAGAATGCAGATGCACAGACTTCATTCGCAAGAGAGAGGTTCTGTTTTGTGGGAATCAAACCGACACTGTAACTGCAAAAAAAAACAGAGAAACACACTTCATTTTCAGACACGACTGCAGCTCAAGCGTCCGCAGATCATCCGGAGAATCCCAAACTTACATTTTTTCTAAAAAAAGGGCCGTGCTTTGAGCTCTGAAACCGTCCTTTTCGTCCAAGTCACGTATTTTCTGAGCCAGTTCTCTGATATTTCGACTAAGTTTGTTGTACCTACAGAAAGACCACAAACGTATTAGATCCATAAGTCACGTTTTGGCCGAAGACAGATGCTGTCACCTAACATACGAACGTGTGCGTGTCAGAAAGACTTACATTCTCAAAACAAATACACTAGGTTAGCTTAACGCTTGCTTACTTGGTGTAATCTTCCTCTTCTCGATGTGGTATTTTCTCAACACTTTGATCTCGTGTAAATTGTTGTCAACCTCCCAGTTAATAAAATCAACTTTCTTCAAGAGTTTCTGCTCGTGAAATTTCAATTTACGAACCATTTTGCGAATTGAACCGATTACATTTAACGCAACGCAAGTTGTTATTCTCCAGTTATCACGCACGCGCTAGCCTTCACGCGCGTGGTTTTCATTCTCCGAGTTTTCTGCACGGAAACTCGACACTGACGCCCAGCGGTCAGGAGGAGAACGACAACTTCACATTTTCACCATAATAAAATAAAAGCGTAGCGCATTCTTTTTGTTTTATACAGTCAGATGTTAGTATATTTCTGTAGTAATTAATATTTTAGCTTAATTATTGTTATCAGTAAATTATTTAAATAAACTACCAAAACTAGACCACTCAAACTATGAACAAAAAGGGCAAAAAGCTGGCTAAATATACACTGACAACTAAATTTGAACCTAAAATCTTAATGATCAATTAAAAAAAATAATAATGTTGATGTCCACGTTATTTCTACGTCAACAAATGCAGTATTTAGGCAACAAACAATAACGGAAGTCAAAGACAAGGCACGTTTTATACACAATAAAAATTTAATTATGTAATGACTTACATAAAAACGCATTTTAAAATAATTACAAAGTTCAATTAAAGATGCAATACTAAATAATCATAAGTAAAATCATCACATTAAACAATAAAAATAATAATGTAAATATTATAATAATTAAGTAATTAAGTAATAATTCATAATAATGGATAGACTTCTTTCCCCAAGTAAATTACTTTTCTGCAGTACAAATATTTAAATATTTTAAACAAATATTACATCTTTATACAGACATTATCATGATTATTTATTTATATTGATTGTTTATTTATTTATTGTTTTTGCAAGTTTCGTCCTCCATATTGCATAAACTATTCCAATTATGTTATGTTTTTTTTATTATTATTGTTACTTTGTCTCTTGGGTAAATTTAGTCTTAACTTTTATAACACTCTGATGGTACGCGATCCCAAATAATATTCCCGAGGCTGTCGTAATTCGCGCACTAGTTTAGTTTCAGAAAAACGGACGTAACGGTAGATGTCGCTGTAAGCGAACTCCCACCTTGATTTGAAAAGTTGAGGTGAAACTGACACGACAAAAACATGAGCGTCAATCGTAGCTCCTCTCAGGCCGGCAGCGCGCTTGAGGAAGTGGTCGTTTTCTATCAACTGATCGATATGCTCGAGACGTCGGCCTCGTCTCTAATGGACTCGACGCTCACTAAGCGCTACGCGTCTGAGCTGCTCCACTGACGCCAGGTAGAGTACAAACTTAACTTCTTTGCGCGCTATTTTAAGTATTCGAGCGTTTGCAGATGCTACCGCGTCCGCCGAGCCGCATATGTGACAGCACTCGGACGTCAGGACGCTAAAACGTGCCCTAAGTGCTGTCCAGGCAGGCGGTTCAACGGACATTGAGACGCGCTTCATTCAAACGTCTGTAACCACAAACGTGCCTGTGCAGAAAGCACACTATCTTATTCTTGAAAGGCACGTGACATGATGAAATGTGTTTTTTTTCTCTCAAGTATGTTTAGTTTTAATATCAAACTTTAAGTTGGCATAAGAAAGCTGCAGCAGAAAGTTCGAAAAGTTGAAAAAGTTTTAAGTGTAATCGGTTTCAGTCTGAAATGATATCAGTAGTCACAGAAATATAGATAGATAGATTAGAAATACTGGCTAGACAAGTTTAAATGGTTATAAATAGTGCAATCTTGAGGAGTTCACGTAATTTTGACAGTTGGTTTTCTCAAGCCAGCTTAATAACAGAAAGGAAAATCTATATATTTTTCAATGCAAATTTGAATGAAAGTTTTAGACATTTAGAAATATATCGCACTGTTTACTTTACCTTGAGCAAGTTTTTCTAGTTTTGCATAAACATGCATAAAGATTGATTGGCAGCTAACACCCTCCATTGTCAGAAAATAAATTTGCTATTCGTACGTTTAGTAAAGTCCAGGTTAAACAAAAAGGACGTTGTTATGTGCGTAAGTCAGGGCCGGCCCAAGCCTTTATGGGGCCCCAAGCAGAATTTTTTAAAAATCTTAACACACCCATGAGCAGTTTTGTTCATTGTAGTGATGCATACATCATACTATTGTACGCCTGGCATGTTTTTAATCTTCTGTGATTTTTTTAATTTTATTGTAAGAGTTGCTAAGTTACACACGTGGTTTGCACTTAACATTCATAGTCTTAACGTATACTTAATGCGGTGTACTGAAAAGTAGCCAAACAAACCAGCAGACAATGCATTTACAAAACTTAAATATTAATTAAAAATTTTATGTTTTTATAATAAATATTAAACAGCGGAGAGCATCTGTGAAACAACAACTCTTGATCTATATCTAGCTAATTGAGGCAGGTAGGCTAAGGTAAATAATGTTAAGCTATTATCAATGAAAATTTTTATTACAAAATTATATACCCAGGAAAGGTACTTTTGCGCAGAAGACAAAAAGTTTAATCAAACGAAAATTATATTACATTAAAATATTTTGATGTTTAAATATGAGCTTCGCTAAAACAGATTCTGTCGATAGAGTTCAATGGAAATAATGAAAGCGACCATAATTATCAAATTATGGTTTTATACCACAAAACCCCCCTTGTTGAATCCCCTATACCCCTAAAAACGCACCACGCTTTGGTTGGTGATGAGCCAGAAAAGACCAACTCATAAAAAAAAAAAAAAAAAAAGTCGAATGGAGAGTGATGTGAAAATAATAATTTAATTTGCGCTTTCATCTAATTACCATTGCCCATCGACATAATATATTGTGAATTAAACAAAATGAAATGCAATTTCATGTAGACTACTCTACATGGGGCCCTAAGTAGCCGCTTAGTTCACTTATGCCCTGTCCGGCTCCGGCTTGAGTTCAATAGCAGACTGAGGAGAAACTTCTCACAATCAAAAGCAGATCCTCACTGCACTTTCCGGTTCCAGTGGCATAGCTGCTTCCTTTCTTTATATAAAAGGGACCCTGGACCCCAAAACGGGGTCACGAGGGTCAGTTTGTTTTTGAATAAATAAGCTTTCCACTGATGTATGGTTTGTTGGGACAGGACAGTATTTGGCTGAGCGTAGCCAGAAGTTCAGACTGACAGCTGAAGGTCTGGAGTACATGGTAGTGTTCATTGGCCAAGGCCGGCCCATGAGACCAAACAACAGTCACAGTTTGTTTCGTTGCGTGGAAATGTCAGCACAATGACAGACTGGTTAAAGATTCAACGTAGTGAATTTAAAGGGTTAGTTTACCCAAAAATTTAATTTTCCTGTCTTTTATTCACCTTTGAAGCATCTTGGGTGCAGTCAGCAGATGTGAGAGAAAAGTTTATTTATCGTACAAAAACGTATGGATCCACTAAAGCGGGCCTTTATAATTAATATCCAGCATTTAGTTCATCCTTTTATGTCTCTCTAAAATCCTGTAGAATTCAACCAATCCAACGATAACTGCCCACTGAAGTGCTTCAAGTGTGCCATGTGCATCAGACGTTTAGCCGACGGCCCGCGGGCTTGGCGTCTGAGGCTAGCTCGGATACGGTTTAAAATCTGGAATCTGAGGAAGCAAAAAGAAAAAATCGAAATATTGTTTAGAGTTCTTCATGCTTGCACAAATCTGCATCGTTTTAACCGTAAAAACTCTTTTGATGGAAATTTTGTTGTGTTGTGTCATGTTCATCAAAACAAAACTGATAAAAAGTAAACCCGACTTTATTTGCATGCTAATAGTTAATAGCCTATTAAAAGTGCTTTATTAAAAACATAATCCCCCTTTTTTAACCAGGAAACGACTCACTGAGATTAAAGTGTCCTGGCCAAGATGGATAGCCAAGTTTATGTACATAATTATGACATGCATTACAAGATCGACATGTAACAGGTTGAAAACAATTGCACACTATTTGGTTACTCTCAAGGTTACATAATAAGGGCTTAAAATGATTCTAAAACGCCAAGTCTTGTAGGTTTTACCAAGCTCAGTTCTGACAAAAGGCACGCAGAGACTATAAATTGATTGAGAACGTAATGAATGAGAGTATATTGGAGATACATTAACAATACTAATACTATTAAACTTCTTCGTTTGACTGAATTGCTCACTCTGAATGTTGTCGTCAGCCCCAAACAATAAAACATATCAAGTGTGCAACAATTTACCTCCTCAAAAAATCTAAATACATAAAATGGGGGACAACATCCCATAATATTGTTCATAAGTTGGTAGATACTTGATAAAATGACAGAACTGATAACCACAAGAGTTCAATTAGGTCCATAAAACAAAGATACAGACACATACCAAGCCTCCTGTACTGTTAAAGAAGATCCCTGAAAGGCAGTCAGATTTAAAACCAATCCCGATCAAACAAAACTTCCTGATAATTAAGATTCTAGCAAGGGTCAAGCACAGAGTCATGTACAGACAAGATGACTCGATCCGGACAGGTTGTAGACTGATATTGTGTGCCGTAAGCCATGCTTTAAAGTAGTTAGATTTACATCCAATTCCTGCTCAAACAGAGCCACGCAGATCCAGAACTCCAGTATTCAGGCTCAAAGAAATTTAAGCCAAACCACTGCAGCAAACGCAAACACTGAGACCTTTGAGCGATGCAACAAACTTGGCTCTCGTGGCAAATGTGAAGACCTTCGAGCGATAAATCCGTGACCGATGCCTCCGAGCAACTCGGCCAACATGGACAACGCAACAGAGACAGCAAGATTTAAATACAAGCCCCAATCACATGAAGCTTCACGTTCTTGACCCTCAAATAATTGAGTCAACATGGCAGTAGACAATCACGCATAAACAGAATGGCTTAATCCGAACACAATCACACGCAACTGAAGTGAACTGATACACACCCGTCTGCCCATGGAGCACGAACTGACCACAGTTCACTAAAACACAGCATCTACAACTAAATCACTTCAAATAAAAGATTCTTGGACAGCCTCCCCGGAAGAGATGAAGCTGTTATACCTGCAAAGGGTGGACCTACGTCATATTGAACCCTATTGTTTATGAATGGGTTGTCACTTAAGTTCATATGAGAGTCAAGGCAGGTGAGTGAATACTTTTGGCAATATAGTATATGTACTGCATATTATATATAACATTATAATGCAATATAACACTTTATATTTTCATATCTAGTTAGAATTTTTTTTTTTTTTTACTACTGGCTGGTCAAAATAAATGAAAAGAAACAGCATAGGGTTTTTTTTTTTTCTCCTATTGTATCGAACCGTGACCATGGTACGCACCAAACCATGACGTCGGTGTATCGCGCCACCCCTAATATGTATGTATGTATGTATGTATGTATGTATGTATGTATGTATGTATGTATGTATGTATGTATGTATGTATGTATGTATGTATGTATGTATGTATGTATGTATGTATGTATGTATGTATGTATGTATGTATGTATGTATGTATGTATGGGTTTCTATGGAACAAGCAGTACTGATACTTCTGAATGGTTTGAGGCTGGGATTTAGTGCATTTAAATGTACTCGATGAACACATTCATTGCACGGAGAGCATTCACTCAGTATCGTTATCTAATCTCATTCTTGACCAAGATGGCTTTTAGAGGCTTTCGCATTTGAACTCTTCATATGTATTCCCATTGCATTTTGAGTTGAACTTCGATTTATAAAGTGGGATGTTTTATAATTCATTATAGTCAAAACCGTTACACGCACGTCTTTATAAGCGAGGCTGTGGAGGTGGCAGGGGGCATCTCAATGGACAGGATGTGTTGAGTAGTGCTCCAGCACACACAGAGCAGGACTGTGTGCTTCTCCCCCCTCACCAGAGCCTCAGGGCTGCATAAGGCCGTCTGTGTGCGCTGTACAAGCCACCTCCGGCCAGCCTTCTCAATCACACCCAAACCTTCTGTTTGCCAACTCATGTTTGCATTGATGTAAATCTATTAAATTTAAACTCCCGGCTCCCTTTTTAATGACCTTGAGGCATTTTTCCCTAATCACTGTGTTTTTACCAGCTGTCGGTGTGCAAATAGTTATTTTCCTTTGTGAAAGCAAAACTGCAAAATATAGGATTACAACACCATATCACATCCTCCTTCTATCCGGCTGTGTGTCGGTGGGAGTGGCTCTTGTGGGCCTCTTCGCTCTATATTCAAGTCTGAGGCATGCTTTCTCAGTACCTGCACTGAAAGGATACTGTATCTGCTGAAAAAAAAGACTGTAATCTCTGCGATGACACCGCTGTGATGGTTTTAACTGGGGTGAGTGAGGATCATTGATCTGTGAAAATATCAGTGTGTGTGTGTGTGTATATTGTATTGTAAAGACACGTGGACTCTCGTTTAACGCCATAGTTAATGAATAGCATTAGGTGGCATTTTCTCATGGTGAACGCCACATTTTTATTGTAACATGGCTCACGCTGACAAATGAACAGATACATAATTTTTTGCAGTGTCTTCCTTGAGGTGTTAATAATCAATCAAGGCCATTATCGTTTAGTGATGTATAATGCTCTAATGGTTTGGAGACATGGGAAAACTATTAGAAATGCATTAGTAATGCATTATGGGTTTATACAAAGTAGTGATGTTAACTCTTAACTCTGTATTAATGCGTTTATTTATACACACACACAAATCAAAATTTGACCTATGGTGTGACATAGCAAAAAGGTAAAAAAATAAAATTTATATATATATATATATATATATATTTATATACTGTTTTTTTTTTTTTTTTTTTAAGTTTCTTTTGGGAGAAAAATTAATGCATGTTTACATTTTTATATATATATATATATATATATATATATATATATATATATATATATATATATATATATATATATATATATATATATTATTATATATATATATTATTATTATTTTTTTTTTTATGACTTATTTACATATGTTGTTATTGATGCATACACTGCTGTTCAAAAATGTATAATTTTATTCAGTAACAAGTGACAATGAAAGATGTATAGTGCTACTCTATTTCAAATAAATGCTGTTTGTTTTTCAAATTTCTGTCCATCAAAATATACTTGAAACGTATGACAAAAATCTTAAGCATATATATTAATACAAATTAAAATGGTTTTATTAAGCAGTAATTAGAAATAAATCAAATAAATCCAGCCTTTTGAGCATAAAGACATACAAGACTTTTAATGTTACAAAAATCTAAAAAATATCCTATTGAACCAAACATTAGAACAGTGGGGTGTGTATATGATATATGCAAATGTTTCCATATCCCTCGTCATATAAAAAGGTATCAGGCTTTAATCAACTGTCTTTGATGTCTCTCTCTCTCTCTCTGTTAGACTAAACAGGGAATCTCGTCCCTGTCCCCCGTCTCTGTATCAGCGGAGGTTTCCGGTATTTCCATGTCGTCCACCTCCTCACGACTGAAGTATGTTTCTCTGGGGGTGCTGGTGCTGCAGACCACCTCTCTGGTGCTGACGATGCGTTACTCTCGAACGCTGCAGTCTGACGGGCCGCGCTACCTGGCGTCGTCTGCCGTGGTGTGCGCCGAAGTCCTGAAGATCGCTGTATGCATGCTGCTGGTCTTCAGAGAACACAGTGAGCTTGCACCTCCTCGACAGTCTGTCTGCAGTGCATCTGATCTCTAGATGTTCCTTCTCTTTTGCTTTTCTTATATTTGTGTATCTGTCTCCAGGGTTTGACTGTCTAGTCCTAGTACTGACGCCGTTTTGTCTTTTCTTTTTCCATTGCCGTTACGTCTTTGTGGCTCTACGTTGTGTGCGTTTATCGCATGGTGAAAATGCTATTTTCAAACATAAACCTAATTGTGACTTTGTGTAATGTTTTTTTTACAATTCTGAAGATTTGTCTCTCAATAGGATCTTTTTTTGCTATTCTTAGGTTATGCATCACAAAGTGAACCTTTTTTAAGAAGTTCTGAGTTTGTCTTACACTTTATCCTTTTATTTCTGGCAATTTTGAGTGTATTCTGAGATGTATCTCAAAGTATAGCCTAGACCTTTTGCAGTTCTGAATTTATATATGGAAAATGTAGACTTTTTTTGAGTTTATATCTCACAATCTTCTTATTTTTCACCATTATGAGTTTGTTTCACAATTCAGACTTAAATATCTCATATTCTCAGACCTTTTCCTCTCAATTTGAGCTTTTAAATTACAATTTTGACACTTTTTCTTGCAGTTCTGATTGCTTTTTTTTCCCTCCCTTTTCAGATTTGTTTCTCATGATTTTGAGAATGTATCCGACTATTAAGAACTATGAGACAAATAATGCTGTTTCAGAAGCAAGCCTGATGTTCAGTGTCCTCGAGTGTTTTGTGTTTTGAAGCAGCGCTCTCGTTCTTGTCAGGAGCTCGGAGCTGTAGAGGAGAGCTGTTGTTCCTCACCGTCTAATGCCGTGTGTGCCTCTTAGGTTTCAGTGTCCGTGCACTGAATCGGGTGTTGAAGGAGGAAGTGATCAACAAGCCTCTCCTAACGCTGAAGTTGGCCATTCCTTCAGGTATCTACACCCTGCAGAACAACCTGCTTTATGTGGCTCTGTCAAATCTAGATGCAGCTACGTACCAGGTGAGAAAGCACGACTCCAGAGGACAGGTTTTTTAGGATATTATATACACTGATCTCATGGCATAAACTTACCTTGGTACACTTTTTAGACACGAAATACGTGCCGATGAGTGCATATCACTGCAGTGTCCAAAAGACATGAACACCTTTAATGACAAGTTTACAGTTTTGATTAATGCGTAATCTTTGCACAATGTTTTTGTATGACAACGGAAAATACAGCTTTATTGGATATTCATTTGTATTATAATAAGTGACCGCTCATAGAGTACTAGAACAAAACTCGTCTAAATGCAAACTGGGCACAAATGCGATCGCATCAGCAGCGAACCGTGCCGGAGGTCACGTGAACCGTAGCACAGAGCGGAAGACAGCGTAGACTCCTCTTTAGTAACTTCATCATCTCTGGATAAGAAATAGTCCATTATAACATGGTTTTAGGGCACTCACATCACCATGATTGAGTTCCGCCGTCTCACAGTATTAAAATTGATAAGTAAATACATGAACTTTGTGACGTAGTTTACACAGGACTGATGGGAAATGTGCATTGAAACAATATGTCACGCGGTTTGTTTTGATAGGATAGGTTCATCGTTTTTGTGGTGTTAAGAATAAGCACCTCCGCTGCACGTTCATAAGAGAAAGACGGTCTTTTCGGCTTGCTGCAATAAATTTCTAGTTCTCTAATTTTTGGCAAGATCTTTTCAGAGGTGATCAACAAGATGTTATAGAACACTAATGTAATGAAAACTTTATTTTGACAAAAAAAATCCAAAACATTTCCTTAAAAACGTCCCAAAACGACATACGTGTTTTGCCCATTTGCATCAAACACACACACACACACACATATATACACACACACACACACACATATATATACACACACACACACATACACTTATGTTCTTTCCAGAACTGTTATGCAATGTTATTAATTATTGTTTGGAACACCCCCCATAAACATTTGTATTTACTTGAGATATAAGGCATTTAGTTTCTTTATAATAGGGCCAAACATCAATATATAATAAATTGTCAAATATAATACATTTATAACACTTTTTATTGTAGTCAATATATCTCCGTTTAGCTATAATGACAGCTATGATGACAGTTACTCAGTAAATATTACCTTCGTTAAATTTCTCTTTCTGTCACTCCAGTTCAAATGTTTATTATGTGAATAATATTACGAATGACAAACATTCACATTCTGCAGAAAGCCTTTGACATTTCTACAGAAATCTCCATACTCCATGCAAATATCACTATGAGCTATTATCACAAATTGAAATGTTTTAAAATGGTATTTTGTTCCCGTGATCAAAGCTGAATTTTCAGCATCATTACTTCAGTTCTCGGTGTCACATGATCCTTCAGAAATCATTTACAGTGGACAACAAAAATTCTTGGTATGTGTTTCTTTTTAAGACTTACTTGATTAACTTTCTCATTGATTTTCCAGGTTACATATCAGCTGAAAATTCTCACTACAGCCCTGTTCTCTGTGTCCATGCTGGGCAAAAGGCTTGGTATTTACCAGTGGCTCTCGCTGGTCATTCTGATGACTGGAATTGCACTTGTCCAGGTAAGTAGATGTTCACCCTTAATTAGACTGAATCATTATTTCCTGAAACTGTACAGCTATATTATTTGTTGTATAAAAACCAACCAACCTATATATATGTATATATATATATATATATATGTATATATATATATGTATATGTAACAGTTTATTTTTACTGTTACACATATTAGTTGCTTATTACATGCATATTGCTAGAATATTAGCCATTTAGTAGTGTTAATTAAGCACATATTAATGCCTTATTCTTCTTCCTCTATTCCTACCCAGTACCTGCACAAGACTTGTGCACTGTTTTTTTAAACAGACATCATTTCAGAACTGGTAAAAATGGAGAGAAGAAATTGATAGGCTTAATTTATTTATTAATTTAACTTTTAATTGGCTAAGAAATTTAACAAGTACTAATAATAAGCAGCAAATTAAGATGTTATTGAGGGAAAAGTCATAGTTAATAGTTATCAAGTGTTACCTTTATATTATATATTGTAAAACCATATACTATTTAAAAACAGAAGAATTTATTAAATGTAGATAGTCTAATACTTTTAAATATTTATGTGATCTGTTTTGTCACATACATTTTAATATTATATAATCTAAAACATTCATTGTAAAATATTTAGTTCATTTCAAGTTGTATGCATATAATTATTAAAAAAAAAAAAAAAAAATAAATATATATATATATATATATATATATATATATATATATATATATATATATATATATATATATATATATTTTTTTTTTTTTTTTTTTTTTTTTTGTTTTGTTTCATTGTTAATAATGTTGTGATGAATGTTGATCAATGAAATGAATGTTTTATTCACATTTATATTATTTATTTTACTTAATCAAAACAATTTTCATTTCATCCATTTCTATCATTTACCACTTTTTTCCACTGACCTTCTAGCCCTCTCTTGGGGTGGTTGAAAACTTTTGTGTGCTTTAAATATGACTCCTCCTCTGTTTGTTTAACCTGAACCAACAGTGGCCAACTGAAGTTACCCCGAGCACCAAGCAGGAGGATCTGACGGCCGGCTCTCAGTTGATGGGTCTTCTCGCTGTGCTTGTGGCCTGCTTCTCCAGCGGATTTGCTGGCGTGTATTTCGAAAAGATCCTCAAAGAAAGCAAGCAGAGCGTCTGGATCCGTAACATCCAGCTAGGTCAGCAGAATTTTATTAAAAATGATGAACCTAGGAGAACAGCTCAGCAGCCCATTTCCATTTTTGTCCTTAAAAAGAAACAAAATACGCATTTAGTTTTGGCAGCCGTTGTTTACAAGCTGCTTCTTCGGGTTTCGGGAAATGCGTTCGCTTTTGTGACACAGCTTTGCTTTTTCTCCACACTTGTTCCATCGATCTTCTCAGGTTTATTTGGGCTGGTTTTTGGGCTCGGGGGAGTGTTTGCGTACGACGGAGAGCGAGTGCAGGAGAATGGACTCTTTCAAGGGTACAATGGTTTGACGTGGACTGTGGTGGCTCTCCAGGTACATTTTTTTGGACTTCTTTTTCGTAATCGCACCTAAACGGACCTGCATGTCACGTTGTTGTTTGTGTTAAACGTGCCTCACATACTTTCTGTAGGCTTTGGGTGGGTTAGTCATTGCAGCTGTCATCAAATATGCAGATAACATCCTGAAAGGCTTTGCCACGTCCATCTCAATCATTCTCTCCACCCTCATCTCTTATTTCTTGTTGGAAGATTTTGACCCCACAAGGTAAGACGCTGTCATTTATATTTGGATTTTTCCCAGGAAACCGTGCCATGCGTGACTCTTACTACTGGAAAAAATGTTAAAGATACTGAATACTCGTGTGAATGATCAAACTGCATGCGCAATACAAGCGTATTTGACTTGTGGGATTATATCTGAGGAGTGTGTTTGTGCCGATCCACACTCGAGTGTTTAGTTTGTACTGTTTTACAACACCTTTGTTTGTTAGTTACATTTTTGGTCATTTACATTTGTGTCGTTTTACGTTTGAAATTACGCCAGAAGAACACATTATCATTTCCTTTGAAGAAGCCATCAAACAGTCCCTTTATACCAGGTCTGCCAAAGACACGGAGCTGCCGAAAAACAAACCAAACATTTGTGGGTGCATTCATTATACTGGTTTGATTTATTCATAATCTTTTTTTTTTAAGCTTTTTTTTTAGCTATGCATATATGAGGTAATATAAAACTGAGGCACTCAAGTTAAGTAAAAACATTAAACAAACACATATTTGGACCTTCGTCTTACGTTTTGGTGCTTTGACATGCTACTTTTCCATTGTTGGTAGAGTAAAGATGCATATAAAACAACTCAAGGTTTTTCCAAATCTCAAGAAAAATAGCCAAACATGCAACGCTCCGTGTGAAACAGTCTTTTTAAAATATGCAATGATGCTATTGAAACAAATTGAAAAAAACACACATTGGTGGAGACGGTGAAATGAACACCGTCCTATGAAATATGAAAACTCTGCTAGACATTTATGCATCTTTCATTTTTAAACACAAAAACATATTTTGTGTGAATGGCTCTCAATACACAGAAAGCATTGTCAATTGTTGGTGAATTGACTGTGTTCCCTATTAGTGTTTTTACATTATTTTTCTGTGTATTTGGTGTAATGCAATTTGTTTATGTAGTGTGAGGTTCAATAAACGCATTATTTTCCACATACTGTAAATAGTTGTCTCTCCTCTAAGCCCCCCCCAATCCTGAAACGGGTCGATTTGTACAAAGCTCATCGTGCTAAAAAAGCGAGGTGTGCTCTGATTGGCCAGCTGTCCAGTGTGTTTGTGATTGGCCGAATACCTCAAGCGTGTGGCAAATGTTACACCTCAGATCATAATGTGATGCCGTGTCCGGCGCTATAACACACAAACAATGAAATCCATTGCAAACGAGGTATTCATTGCATCCATTGGAGACGTAATTACTGATTATAATGACTGTTGCGCGTAAACATAACCACAAGAAACCATAAACGACAAGCACTGCTCTACACTGCTCAAAACTTGTGTTCGAATCGTTTTAGAAAGGCACGGTCGAGCCTTAACTTTATTAAAAGTTTTGGGAATTTGCAGCTTTAAGGATCTTATCTAACACTCCAAAGAGAAAGAAAAACTTGAATGGCCCCTTTACGTTCAGAAGTATTTGCTGTTATTCAGTAATCAGTTCAAGTTCTAGCTTATAAATTCCAAACTTACTGTAACAAGGTTGAGATAATGTTGCTCTAATCTGAATATTGTTGGGAACGTCTCCCATTCAGTGGTCACCCAAGGTCTACGACAGCAATGTCCCTGGAAATTTTGGCCTGGGATGCGAAAATATGATTTCTCTGCAGTTCAGCATTACCCTTTTCAAACGAAATTATATATCCTGAGTACAAGTCCTGAAATTTTCTGGCATAAATGGCACCGTTTCCTGGGAATGACCCAGATATTGCACTTTGTAGATGTTGAGGAAAATAAAGCTTTTTATTTTCTTTTGTAGCGTGTTTTTCCTGGGTGCGATGCTGGTTATCGCTGCTACATTTCTCTACGGGTATGAGAGCACACCTGCCGTCAGCTCTAGTAAAGTCTAGAAGACCGGACTCAAGATGATAAACAGTCATCAGGAGATGCTCTACTTCAGCTGAAGTTCAAGGCTAGAGAACCGGTGATGCTGTAAGGATGCTATTAGAAGGTAGCGCAAAAAAACCCCCCAAACATTCAACCGTCCTAAACCTGAGTTATATCATTTCATGAAATCAACAAGCTAACAGTAGTAATGAAACTCAAAAACGTCTTCTGATGCGTTCTGTGGCAGGACTGTTTGTCACACTCACCTGAAGACTTTAAGGACTTCATTTGAAATGTGTTTACATATAATAAGAAACTCTGAAACAGAGCCTCACAGATTCAACATTTTAGACTTTTATATTTATTTTCTGTGCCATACGGGGGCATATCGAGAAGGAGATTGTTTTACTTGAATGTATCCTTCGAGAAACGCAATTTTTCTCGAGGCCAATAAAAAGTGTTTCTCAAATGTCTTCCTGTCAAATTCTGATAATAAAAACAAGTTGAATCTGAAACTGAACCGTTAGGAGTAACGCCTGCATTTTGATTTGGAAAAACGTCGAGAGATCAGACTCATGCGAGATGCTCAGTGCACTTTTATTAGTCCTTGAATGAACAGAATGAACTGTCAGACCTTGTTGCTCTCAGCTGGGGGTTTCAGTGGAAATATATATGTTGCATCACAGTTTGTTTTATGCAAAAATGACTTGCATGCAAGAAGGGAGATGAAAAAATCAGTCCCCCCTCCCCTCTAACTGGGTCTTTCTCGCCCGTAATGCAATGCTATGAAACTTTTCCACAGTAAACTCAGTCTCTTCCGTTGCATAGACTCGTTTTGCAGTGGGAAAGCATGTGAATGTGAAAGAAAGTGGGTTGTAACCATTTAAGCAACATTTTGTATTCCTCATTTCGGCACATCCTGTTCTAGGAAATGTTGAAATCACCGAAACCGTTAATTTTGCTGCTGGTGTTCATGCATTTTCAGATAATGAGCTCATACGTTTGAATGTGTCTTTTATTAGATTAGATGATCATCTTGAGGAGGAATATGGCTTTGACAGAGATACAAGAAGATGTAACTGAGAAATGATAGAGGAGATGAGGTGAGGTATTTATCATATTACAGAGAAGGAACCCCAGATGATGTATTCTACCTTTTTGTCTAGATCAGTGCTCCAAGCTTTAGACGTACTGCATGCATCTCAACTTCCAACAAAACTTTACTTGAAAAGTGATTTCAGAGAAGCATCAGGCATGAATAAATGCTCTTTTAGATTCAAGAGTTAGTCATTGTTGTTTTCTGTTATATGTCCAGACTGGATATTACCTCTTCATTTCCAACCAGTCTCATTTAATGCATCATAAAACAACACAATTCACTAAATTAAAAGCATGCAAATAATGAATAAAACTATCAAGTAATTTATAAATAGTAAATTTAGCAGTGTCTCATGAAAGCATTAGCCACACACTTTATATTGTATGCGTGTTAGTTTGTTGGTCCCTCCACAGAACAGTTTTACTCCAGAGAAATATTATTTATTTTTAAATATTTGAGTCTACTTTGTAAAAAAAAAAAAAAAATCTGCTAGCTTCATATAAATCTTTATTTAAATATTAATTTGCATTGCGTCCCAAGACTGCAACTTATTTATTTAGTTTTAATATTTATTTATTTTTGTTATTGTTCTCTATTTTTCATACTTAAACAGCCCTGTACAAATTTTAGTGACACTTTATTAGCAAAAGCGTTATTTTGAAAGTCTAAAATCCATAGCAATAAGGGATTTAGATTTACGAGGACAAAAGTTTTGTCCAGTTTTCATAAAAAGCCAGTAACCGTGTCATCCTGAATCAAGAATGTTTCGCTTATGTTTCCAACTCTGCTAAAATTCGCTGCATGGACAAAACGGTGCTCAAAATATCTTTGTCCAACGAAAGACAAAAAAAAAAATCATGCAGGTTTGTAACGACACAAAGGTGGACGGATAAGGACAGAATTGTCGCTTTCGGGTCTGCCTGACATTTGTGATGGAAACTCAATTTCGTCTGTGTCATAATTACCCAAGGAGTCTCAGTGGGAGAGGACGGAGTGAGACAGCTTGAGAATAGAGAGAGGGGACGTGGAATGGCACAGATGGAGTGTGTATGGCATGTGACTAATCTGGTGAATGCCTATGGTGCAGCACCCACTGCGTAAACTCAAACGGACTCAAGTGCGAGCATAAACAAACTCCTATCGGCTCTCCGTGCCAGGACGTGTCTGATTGGATGAACGGCCCCGCTGCACACTTCACTCACGCACTTACATACACTCCACCTCAACGGGCGGACGCCTTCGCACCCTGCGCGCCTTTTTCCGTCTTTACTGCATGTAAAGATATTTGCTAGCATTTGAAATGAAGTCACAAGTCTCGAACGATAGACGTTTCGAAGAGTTTCGCTGGTTGTCCTATAAAGCAAAAGAGTGAATGTCCTGGCGTTGACCTCCTTCGTTCTTTTAATGCCACTGTCTACTTTGTATTGTATGAGACCAAACATTCAATTTTTTTTTTTCATGCATTATATAGCATCCTGAAAGTTTAGGGCGTTGTTGCAAAAAAAAATTAAAACCTTAATGTAAGACTCTTAATTGTAAAGATATTACCACTAAGGGTAATCCGAAAGGCATAGTTCACTGAAAAATGAACATTCTGTTGTCATTTTATCACCCTCGTGTCACTCTAAACCTGTCTGACCATCTTTCTTCTTCGAACTCAAATGAATATATGTTGAAGAATGTATTCAGCTATATTTTGCCCATATTAAGACATGACTTGCAGGAACCAGTGAGGTATGACTTTTGTTGACATTCACCTTATTTTATGCAGTATATAAGTTTTTTTATTCAAAGTGATCATGTTGCTCCGGAGGACTCGAAACATACCAGTCGAGTGGCACTCATTAAAGTTATGCTACATTTAAGTCATATTTCAAGGTGTAAATGTTTGGACCCCATTGGCTTTCACTGTATGGACAAAAACCGCCAAAACATTCTGCAAAATATGTAAACCTGGGGTACAAAACCAGTCTTAAATAGCACAGGTATATTTGTAGCAATAGCCATCAATACATTGTATGGGTCAAAATTATTTCTTTTATTGTATGCTAAAGATGATTAGGCGTTTAAGTAAATATCGAGATATTTTGTAAATTTTTGATTGTTAATATATCGAAACTTAACTTTTCATTAGTATTATATGCAATGCTATTAAGTTCTTTTGGACAACTTTAAAGGCAGTTTTCTAAATATTTAGATTTTTTTTTTTTTTTTTTTTTTTTTTTTTTTGCACCTCAGATTCCAGATTGTCAAATAGTTGTATTTCATCCAAATATCACACTATCCTAACAAACCAGACATCAATAGCAAGTCTATTTATAACGTAAATAAATATAAAGTAAATCTCAATTTTAAAAAAAACTGACCCTTATGACTGGTTTAGTGCTCCAAGGTCGCAGATCTTCTTTTGTGTTCTGCAGAACAAAGAAAATAAACAATTTTTTTTTTTCTGTGAACTATTCCTTAAACCTACTGGGTTCATTTAGTACTAGTTACTCCTGATCATTTGCTGTCTAACCGAGTACTTTGAAGTCTAAAGGTAGCAAAACCTCATGGAGAATTCCTAGTTCAGAGCGACTGAGAAACCCAACAAAACTGGGAATCCACAAGGCAATACCAAAATCCAGCGTCCATACAGCACATGCAGTCTTCGATGTCCCATAGGCACTGTTGAGACACCCCTATTTGGGCGGTATCACTACCAGAGGTTGTCCTCTCCTGGGCCTCCACATCAGCACCTGGGCATCGTTGGCATTGGGCCTGCCCAGAGCGTTGGGCGGGATGGGCTCATTGTTGCTGAGAATGTGTGGCTGTTCCTGGTGCGGCCGTCCCATCAGTTTGGCGCGAGAGCCAAGCGGCATGGAAGGATCCACCTCAATGTCTACGCGCATACGCCAGCGCACCGTCTGAAGAACGATACGCTCTTTGGTGTCTGCGTTTAGCGCCACCAGCCAGGTGATGAAGCTCTGGTCTCGGGTGATGTGCGTGAGCATGGGCGTGTTGTTGTTGCTGATGGGCACCGCCCAAGTCACGCTGGGGTAGAAGTTGTCGCTCATGCCCACCGCTAACCGGGACGGCTTGGACGTGGGGCCTGAGAGGGTCACTGTTTCGTGGTGTTACCGCACCAGGGATAACTCACGCCGTCAGAGTCGCTTATGGCCTTCACCCGCCCTTCTCAAGCTCTGGTAATTCCCAGCTGGACCTGCGGAAGGGAGAGAAGGCGAGCGGTCAGGAAGGACACAAAAGAGGCACGAGTCCAAAGAGCGGTAGTGCCTTAATACATCAAACGGGCGAATGAGGTGAGTGAATAGAAATGGCGAAGGTGGGTAAGCAGACCTGCTCAGTACAAAGTGCCTCGCACAAATATGGAAAAATAGTGATTAAAAGACATGGTGGCTGTGAATGAAATATTCATGAATGTGTTTCTTTTCCTCAGTTAGCCTTCCCACTCGTTTTAATTATCTCCTTCTAAGCTGTCTCTGTCTGCTCTGATGGTCTCCTTGATGATCCCGCATTTTAGGATTCATTTGAGGCTTGAACAACATAATTTCCCACAATTTTAAAGAGTAATGTTTGAAACAGCTTGGGCGAAATAAGTTAGGCTTGGGCGAAATTCTGAACTTAAGAACTGACTGCCTTTGATCCACGAGCGTAAAAGTTTAAAGTGAACGGGGCAGAACTCGCAGGAAGTATAAGAAAGATTTTTATTTAAAATATTTTTATGGAATTGAACGTAGGAAGCACATTTTGGGTAATAAATTCTCACTCCCATGTGACAAAAAAGGCTTTTTTATACTTTTTCACAACTTTGAAACAAGGCTTTATTATGTTTATTTTTTAATGTCACCGTCATGTGGATCTTCGATCTGTAATTCTACTTTAAATTCAATTCGAATTGGAATTCTGCATCCTGTTTGCTATTTTGTAACTACAGTAAGTTCTAAATTCTATTCTGAATGGCCCATAACCCTTCAGTAAATATTACATACAAAGAGCAGTTTCTACAAAAGACATAGAGATACCAAACCGCACAACCCGATACTCATTCATCCGTCGACAACAGATGACCACAAACCCAACAGAGCGACCGTTAAATATGAAAAACTCCAACATTTGCTTTTAGTTTACAGTCAGTATCACGTAACACGCACTGAAACTCGATCTAGTTGTTGGTTCACCGATTACTCACATGCCAATATCACCATACGTGTTGAAGAACTCCATTTGGGTGCACGCCTGAATCCAGCCCACGGTCCATGTTTCGTTTCTGGGAACCGGGGGCATCACGATCCCGGCCGATGCTCTGAAGTACGGGGTCTTGTATCGCAGGACGATGGGCGAGTTTTCCTCAATGATGGTCGGGCATTGGTCAATGGAGGCTGAGACCTCGTAGACCACTATGTTCTCCCGTCGGATGCGGGGCTTGCAGGCGATGCTCTGAATGCAACCCATGGTCCTGCTTATTAGGGGTGTCAATGTGGCCAATGACGGAAAAAGGAGGATGTATTTGAGCAGTATATTCATTGGCACTTTTTGCATCCCCTGAAACGCTGGCAGATCCTCGTCTTCGTTTCCAGCCCGGTATATTCTCGACAGATCCTTTGGGTGAAAGCGCTGAAAAGCATGTCCGCTGTCGGCGTGTTTTGATGCATTTCAGAGCGCGCGTGCGTTGTTCTAGCGCATCTTTGACACCGACGGAGAAGTGCAACGGGAACGCGGTGCTGTCGTGGAGCTGAGGGTGTATGGGTGATCCGCGTCGCCTGCTCCCGAAGCGCTGGAGTGCCGCACTGCCCTTGATGCTCGTCCCCAGCAGATGTGATCCGGCCTCCACCGATTTGGACACCCGGTGCGCGCCCGTTCGCCGTCCTTCTTCCGATTCACGCGTCCAGCTGTAGCTCTGAGCCCTTTGATCCTGGTTTTTTTGCTGGGCGCGGGCATGTCAGTGCCGAAGAGGGAGCCGGTGCTGCATAGAGGGTACGCTGGTTATATTTCCTCCAGGTGATCGACCTACCCAACATTTTGTTGATGCGGCTCCTTCTGAAAAGGAAGCGACACGCAGACGGATCCGGCAGAGCAGCGATTCAGTGCATCTGATTTACAATGCAAACTCGGGTGCTACGTTTAAAAACGCAATGCCTGTCGTGGGCATCACTGGACCAATTTTGTGTTTTTCCTTTGTGTGCTTACATCCCTTGCATCCGTGGCGAAGACACCCTGTGCAAATCTTTGAAGAACACAGAGATGGTGATGGAAGTAATAACAAACACAGCGCACGCAAGCCCCTTGCCACATTATTATATAGCGCAGTGGTTTTTAAATATATTCCTCCAATGAAAAACAGCAGAGAATCTTAACGCAGACATGTGCTTATATGGTCGCTGTTCAGTTGCAGTGAGGTGCTGATCGGTGTTGCCAGATCGCGCAAGAAAAACAAGCAACCTGGAGTTGTTTACGTAAAACACGGATTTAGCAACGCTACACTGCAGCTTGATATTTTTTTTTGTAAATAAATTAAATCTAAATAAGTGAAAAATTATCTCCGTTGACTCCGTTTACTTTGTTGAAGCACATTGCTGGTATTGGTAATCTTTAAGCAAAATCTGAACATTTTCTTGGAATGGGATTTCCTTATCTGATTACGTCAGTCGGACGGTTTGGGTGAACCACGCCCCTCCAACCAAGGATCGCTGAAATAAAACCACGCCCACGCCCTTCAGTATTCAATTTCAGTTGGAAATACTGCATTGAAAGAAACTTCCGGAAATGAGAAATAAGAAATAAAGAAAATTAAATAAAAAAAACGGTTTTCTTTAAAATACGTAATACACTGTTGTAAAAAAATTCCCGCAGTTAACATATTTCTTCAGTTGTTTTCAATGGGAGCACCGTGTTTTTTAAAACGCCAGGAACATATGCCGAGCATTGTGCATTGTTTTAATTAATGCTCAAATCTTAAAATTTTAAATTGTTAATTTTTTTCTCTGCCCCAAGAGTTGAAAATGTTCAACTCATCACTGTCACTTTTCAGTCGACCAACCAATCACAGTGGAGGAGGGGCGGGGCTACCGATTGTACTGCGGCTGAACAACAGTGCAGAAGTTAATATTCCTTGTTTGCGAATATTTATTTCTTTACTAGATCGAATTGCCAGACTACCATAATATTGTTTGGAAATGTACTGTTGGGAGAAAGATTTAATTCACGATTGTCTTGTCGCCTAAGTTAACAGAGTGTCTATTTAAAATAAGGGCAAATAGCCTGTCTTGTTGGCAGTGGCTATTTACACTAACTCCGCCCACCAACATGTGATCCATCTCTATTTGGACTTTGTGTAAATAGCATCTATGCTAAGAAAAAAAGCCATTTTTATTTAGTGTAAATAACATCTAATTGCTATTTGCACTTAGTGTAAATAGTCATTGCTTTAAGTCAATCCCTCCAAACCTCATTTGCATCTGATTGAATTTTTACGTAGTGTGTGAAATGTTTAAGGTCTATAGTAACACATTTAAATGTCACTTAAATTGAGTCAATATATTTTATACACGAATTACATTTACATAAAACATTAAATTCTATGGTGTTTAAACAATGTTGTTCAGGTTGTGGGTGGCAAAGGAGTTGTTCAAAAAAGATCCAATCTCTGTTTTCATTTTGTACTTGAAAAAGCTATAAATCATTTCTTTATATATTTTAGTCATACTTTGTACTATTATGGAGGTCAAGCATCAGCAAACGTAATACGGAAATATTGTTGCGTTTAATTTATACGCATCTTTTTATATTCGTTTTAAAATTCGTTTAGAATCCGCAAACATGGCAACAAGGGTGCTGATGCTGGCGCGCGAACCCCAGGCCCAGGAGGGGTGCGCGTTCTAGAGAGCCTCCAGAGCCGTGGGCGTGGTTTACGTGACGCCGGCGACTCCTCCGCCCTCCGATTGGTCGGACACGTGTACGACGGAAGTGGAATCTGCCCCGCGCACTTCCTGGACACGCATCAACCCGGTCATTCAAGCGGCGCTGTACCCTGACTCTCGCAGGGTCGATGGTCATTCATTAGTGCAGCTCTATCTTATCAGCGCGGTTTATGATTGTGGCTTTGCTGCACAGGCTGTCGGAGAAGCTCCCACGCGTTGCGCACAGCTTGAGCGCGATGATGAAGCCGCAGGTTGTGTTTGTTTTGGGCGGGCCTGGCGCGGGGAAGGGGACGCAATGCGCGAGGATCGTGGAGGTAAGCGAGATGCGGAGCTTTAAAAATCGCGTTAATGGAGAATAACTGACGTTGCATAAGCGCCGTGTGCAAAACAGCGAGGTTTTATGGGGCTTCTTGGGTTTTTGACGGGGTCGGGTTTGCAGCAGATTACATGGATCGTTCATTTCCGCCTAAGGAAAATACATATTCGTTTTCGCAGATGGCGATCCGGTCCCTTTAACAGCGACGCAGCGTGTTTCGTCTGACGTGATGCTTTAATAAATTAGCTGGAAAGGTCATTTTCTTAGAATGAATGTGAGCTTTGGGGTGGTCATAATTTCCTGGAGCGTTTCCATATTCGTATGTTCTGGTTATGAACAGGAGCTGTGTTCAAACAAGTCCCACCCTGCTGCCCGTGCAGTGTTCAGATGTCATGATCTGGCACCGGCGACCGGTATTTTTAGTATTTTGTAGATTCTAGTTTTAGGGAAAAGCTCTTGCGTTTATCAGTAAAACACTAACATTGTATATAATATTGAATACTTTAATGAGCATCAAGTAAGGACGCTGAAGACAGAAAATACACAAGTAAAAGGTTGAAATATGACTTAAACATTTTAAAGCGATACAGTATTGCTATTTTATTGTATGTTTGATCAACTTATTTAAGCATAAGAGACGTTAAAAAAATCCTTAATTACATGTATTCATTTAACAGATGCTTTTATATTAACTTAAAATTAATTCAACATAAAAGTAACTTAAAACAAAATGATTTAGGTAGACAGGAAGGGGTTAAGCAAGGTTCTTTTTCTTTTTTTTTCTTTTTTTTATCTTACCCCAAACTATACTGTATATTGTATATACTATGTATTTTTTATCACCTTTTTTTTTTTTTTTTTTTTTTTTTTTTTTTAACTAAAATTAATATTATTATTGTTCAGGTTTTAGTTGAATAATTTATAAAAACCAAGCTTGTGTTTTTAACTACGTTGTTTAGGTTGCAATTAAAGCAAAAGGGTTATTGAATAAAATCCCATCTCTGTTCTTATATTGTGTGCTCGATTTAAAAAAAAAAAAAAACCTTCGCTAGCCATATGGCATCTGAACAAGGCTGTTTAATTATTTGCTTGGAGGTTTTGTATGCCCACGGCTGCCAAACGCTTGGACACAGCTCAAAAGCGCCTCATGATCTAAAAAAAGCTGCCTGTTTGGTTACGCGCCATACACGCCGCTTTTTATTCCATTCACACGCTGCGACGGTTGATGTTGTGTTTTGCTGTCTCTGCGGTTCACTGCCGCTTGTAACGCGTTTTCTCCTACGCTCAGAACTACAGCTACACTCACCTGTCTGCCGGAGACCTGCTGAGAGAGGAGCGCAGCCGACCGCTCGGAGTTCGGTCAGCTCATCGACAGCTACATCAAAGAGGGCAAAATAGTTCCTGTTGAAATCACCATCAACTTGCTGAAAAAGGTGGTTACGCTCGTCCGTCCCTGCTTAACAAGCCAAAGCGCTCCAGCTCGTGGACGGTGATGATTGTAGAAGGACGCTTTCAGAGAATTATCGGGCGAGATGCTCGATAACGAGCCCGAGCAGCTTCTCCGCCAGGGGTTCAAAGTCGCGGCTCGCGATAGACGTTAACGGACAAGCGCATAAATCGTGACTCATGATGCCGTTATAAAACGCCAAGTTGTAATTCTGACGGCCCGGCCTTTTCCTTTATCTTATCTAGAAATGCATGTTTTCGGCTATGTGTCTTTGTTGAAGAAACGTCTGTGTTTGTCAGGCGATGGAAGAGACCATGAAAGCCGACGAAAAGAAGTTCCGCTTTCTCATCGACGGGTTCCCGCGAAACCAAGACAACCTGCAGGGATGGAACACGGTGATGGATGGGAAGGCGGATGTCAAGTTTGTGCTCTTCTTCGACTGCAGTAATGAGGTGAGCTTTTGTTGCCTTCTTTAATGCTTTCGTTCATTTGATTTGAACGCCGTCTGTTTATTGATGCGCAAAGGAAACATTTTTGGGATTTTTTTTTTTTTAACCTGCAAATACTAGTTATGTTCCTTGTCGCCGTCGCCTCTGGCTTGCTCAGTTGGGGGACGCTTAATTTCGAGTGATTATTATCGATTCGATCGCACAGATGCTATTTAAACTAAGCTGAGTTGGACAATGACGTCTCCGAATTCAATAATGACTTCAACTGAGCGTTTGATCTGGTTCGTACGTTACTGACACTCTAGTCTCCGGTTTGCCACTGTTGAGTGCTTCGACGCAATCTGTATTAAAAGCACCGCTCGAACGTGATTTTCAGCTATTGTGTGTTTCAGGTTTGCATTGACAGATGTTTAGAGCGGGGGAAGAGCAGCGGGCGCACCGATGACAACAGAGAAAGCCTAGAAAAAAGGTAGATCTGGCCGTGTCTGATATATTTTGAGCTAAATGCAAAGCATGTCATAATTTTAGCAGCGTTTGGAAAATGTTGTTCGGTGGCTGAATGGACTGGCCTTTCTTTTCAAGTGACGAAGGAAGTTCTTGTTTCGTTGCAGGATCCAGACGTACCTCCAGTCAACACGGCCTATTATAGAGCAGTACGAGAAGCAGGGGAAAGTGCGCACGATCGACGCCTCTCGATCAGTGGATGAGGTACTGTTTTTTTTATTTGAGGTTTTGGTGCAGTTATGCACAAAAGTTGATTTAATAAAAGCAAAAGTAATAGTCCCCCCCAAAAATGAAAATTTACTCACTCTCAGGCCAGGAATACTTGAGCTTAAAACAGACCAAAAGTAAAGTGTTGCCTTGACGACTAACTGAAATTGAAGTGCTAAAACGATTAAGACTAAATTGGAGTTGAATTTTTTTTTTTTTCGTTTTTATACCGGATTAATTCAATGATGCATCATTAAATACTAGAATAATATCGAAATAAGCGCTTTACTGTGCCATAATGCAGTTTTTTTTTTTCTTTTAGGTGTTTGGAGACGTGAAGAACATCCTGGAGAATGAAGGCTAAACGTCCACAGCAAAAATCCAAACTCTTGAAAATTAAGGTGTCTGTTTATTGTCGGGCAGCGCTTATGCCTTCATATATATATATATATATATACATTTTTACTCATTCAACAGTAAAATAGGGTTTTTTTTAGGCGTGAGAGAGTGTGTGCTTATACCTATGTTTGTGAGTCTGAAAGGAAAACACTTTTGCTGAGTGAGCGAAACGTTCTCAGCGTAGCATTACGCTGACGAGGGACAGTATTTCATTCGAAAATCGAGCATTTCGAGCGATGATGTTCAGGGCACTTCTGTAGTGAACACGCACGCTTCTGCTCTTAACTTCAGGATAATCTTCCACATTAAACACGATTCGAAATAAGCCAAGAATGTGTGGGAAAATTCTGCAGTCGCTATTGGCTCCTGCACTTAACCCTTTCTTTCTGTAACCTATAAATGACCAACGGGAAGAGTGCTTGAGTAGATCTCCAGACCTGTTTGTGTTATATTTGGTCACTTGTTTCTCATTGTTTTGTGTAGCAATCCACAGCAGGTTCTGAGGACCGTTTGCAGGCCACCCGAGAGAGAGAGCTGAGTTTTAGCTGCGTGTTTTTTTTGTTTTGTTTTATCATATTGTGGCCGCCGTATTCCGAACACGTGCCATCTTTGCTCAGGCGGAGGATTTTAAGATGTGGGGAATGGGAGCTCATGCTTTTATTTGATTGTCTCAGCATCTTGGTGTTGTTCTGTGGAGAAGCTGAATTTGGGTGTATTGATGTGACCTTTCCTTAAAATGACACAAAACAATAAATGAAATATCAAGGATGACAGAACCCACCGGAAAAAAATAAATAAAAATAAACGTCTCCTGACTCCAATGTTGTGCTCCGTTTGGATTTCACTACACTACAGGAAAAGAATAAAGCCTTTTTTTAGTTGAATGCTAGATTCAAGTGTATATGACAGGCACTATTATGCATTTTTCTCAGGAAATAAATTGAAAATGTAAAAATAGATGCAGAATCGTTGTGTCTTTTAACAGCGGCAGTTTGTCTAGGATATTTCAGTGATTATTGAAAAGTAATTAGTAAATACAGTCCTGGAGCCCTGTTTCTGAGATAAACAGCCAAAGGTAAGTATTTTGCGCCTTTTTAAAAATTTGTATTTCGAATAAACTGGAAAAAAATTTTTGTGTTCCACTAAAATACGAAGCATCACGGTTTTCAAAATGTTTCTTGAGAATCGAAGCATGCTAGAATGATTTCTGAAGGACCGTGTGACACTAAACGGGAATAAATTACAAAATATTGCAATGTCCTCTATAGTAACACTTCATTTTACAGCTACTTCTTAGCATGCGTATTATTAGAATATTAGCCATTTGTTAGTGATAATTTAGCACGTGTTCCACATAACCTCATTTATCCTTAATCCTACCCAATACTTAAACTTAATTTAATAATTATTAATAAGCAACATGAAGAATTTGAGGGAAAAGTTGTAGTTAACAAGTGTTGCCTATAATGGTTGTGTATGTCTTTGTACAGTGTGCTAATCATCACAGTCAGTGCTAATGGCTAATAAAGCCCTAAATCGTGTACAAGAACTTATGTTAAGTTGCTAGAATATGCCAACATTACAAAACAGGAAGTGTTAGAGAAATCTAGCCTTCCTCATAGCGAAAAACAACTAAATTCACTGTAAAGGTAGACTCTTTTTTTTTAAACAAACTTCCCAACACTTTAAACGCGATGCTAGCCGTTTGGGAATTGCTGTTCTTTCACACACAATTACGACACAAAGAGATTAAAGTATCCAGTTTCTCGACTGTAAAAGCATGTGCTCGCCCTGTTTGCGTTCACTGGAGAAAAATAATAGTTGACTTTAAATGCGCTGAAGGTATAAAGCAGATACGCCTTTCTGGATGAATCCGTGCTTGTGAAAGGACCTCTCGTTTTTCTGCACAACAATAACCGATTGAACAAAGCTGCATTCTTACTGAAATTGTTCTGTGTTGTGTGGAAGAACTAGAAGAGCAAGATAAGTGCCCTATATCGACCCCAGAGCTTTTATGAAAGAATCCACGTGACTCTTCCACCATCTAATCTTTATATATATATATATATATAAATATATATATATATATATATATATATATATATATATATATATATATATATATATATATATATATATATATATTGTGACGAGCGTCCCGAGGATCGATCAGCGTTGCCCTGGGAACAAACACGGAACACCTACACCAGCCACTCAACGACGGATTCGCCACACCTGGAGCTCATCAGCCGCGGGCCAGATAAGCCGGCCAGGCGACGGCTTCAGTGAGCCACGAGACTCCGGAAACGCAAGCTAACCTGTTGTCTCTTTCTTTGTCTCCCAGAAGCTACAACGTGACGGGCCTGCCTGAGCTACTTCCCTACTACCTCACAGTGGACTCCCTCACGTTACTAAGCACGGAAACACCGAGACGACTCACCGCTGCACTCACCGGATTCACCGCTACACCACCCCCGGACTCACCGCCGCACTCCTCGCACGGACTCACCGCTCACCTTCTGTGTATTGTCTAATAAATACACCCTCCGGGGGTTTTCACTGCACCTGTTTCTCTTGTGCTTCCTCTGCCTCGCCACAAGTGGTGGAGAATGCGAGCAGTTTTTAAGCGCAAGAGAACGGAGGAAACAAAGAGAAAGGAAGAGCGCTTATCGCCGCCTCTATTAAAGGTTCCCACAACATCAACTTCTCTCTTTGTTTTCCCCAGGCAAGCGCTGCGCTTCCGGCGAAGATGGAGGAATTCCTCCAACGCCTCTCAGAGGTTTCCATTCGCCAGCAACAGATCGTCGAGCATTTGGCTACCCGCCAGAACGAGACCGAGCAGGAGCTCGCTGCTCTCCGCGCCGCCACTCAACCACGCCCCGTCGTGCCTGATCCCCGGATGCAAGCCACACAGCTGCTACCCAAAATGGCCGCCAGCGATGACCCTGAAATATATCTCGAGATGTTCGAGAGCGTCGCAACCACGGAAGGATGGGACCGGAGGGATTGGGCACGCGCGTTGGCCCCGCTGCTGTCAGGAGAGCCCCAGCGCGCCTATTTCAGCATGCCGGCCGACCTGGCGAATGTATACGATGACCTAAAGAGGGAAATCTTGGGCAGGGTCGGTCTATCACCGGTCTGCGCAGCCCAAGCCTTCCAAGAGTGGGTCTTCCAGTCTCGCCAGCCGGCAAGGACCCAGGCCGCCGAACTTACTCGGCTAGCGCAACACTGGCTCCTGGATGGGACACCAACCCCCGCCATCATTGTGGAAAGGGTGGTGATAGACCGCTCCTGCGGGCTCTCCCGGAATTATCGCCAGGCGGTCGGTATGAGAAACCCCAAGAACGCCATGGAGTTGGTTGAGGCGGTCGAGCTGGCGTGAAGCCGCACAGCGTCCGAGAGGCCGAGGCGCGGGCGCCATCTTTTCCGGGAGGGTGTCCCAGGAGCGGCGCGCGCGGAGGGCACCCGCCAGCGGGATGGAGAGGCGGCGGTCCCGACCGTGAGAGATGAGCCGATGCCAACCGAAGAGGCTTCCAACTCCTCTAGAGCGTGGCTGGCAGGCTGCAGTCTCCACCGAGCTTCCCGCGCCGCACCGGAAATCCCCATCGGCCTGAATGGACGGAAGTTCAGAGCCCTCCTGACTCTGGCAGTACCATCAGCCTGGTTCAGTCCCGCCTCCTACCCCGCGCGCACGGAACCGCGAAACGGCTGCCACTGACCTGCGCCCACGGGGACACCAGGAAAGTCTCCACCCGTCTCATCACCGTGACGACGACAGGAGGAAGCTGGCCCCCTGGAGGTGGGCCTCGTATAAGACCTGCCGGTACCAATCATCCTCGGGCGGGACTGGCCGGGTTTCGAGGCGCGCCACACGCGCGACACAGCCTGTCAGCCCTCAAAGCCCTCGCCGGAAGAGGCGAGAGGGAGAAGAAACCGCCGCCCTGCCGTTCTCCTAGCATCGGACAGCGGAAGAGATGGTGAGTCCCCTCCGAATACTACTAATGTATTCTTTGATGTGTTCCAACAGGTAGTCGGAGGGGGCTCGTTCGGCCGGGCTCAGCGGGAGGATGACCGGCTCAAGAATTGCTGGAACCAGGTACATTTCATGGATGGAGAAGAGACGCGGCCCGCCCCCATCCTCTTCCCATTTTATTGTGGAGAACGGCCTACTCTGTTGTGTCGCCCAGCCGGAGGGGGAGGAGAAACGGCTCCTGGTGGTGCCCCGAGGGAAAGTGGACACCATCTTGGAGCTCGCCCACGCCCACCCGCTGGCCGGACACCTCGGGGCCGCCAACACTATCAAGAGGATCCGGGACCGTTTCCACTGGCCGGGGCTCGACGGAGATGTGAAACTGTTCTGCCAGGCCTGCCCCGAGTGCCAGAAGACCTCGCCCCGCCACCTCCCTAGTCCACTTATCCGCTGCCCATAATCGAGGTGCCCTTCGAGCGCATCGGGATGGATCTGGTGGGCCCGCTGCGAGGTCTGCCCGCGCGCCACGAACACATCCTGGTGATCGTGGACTACGCCACCCGGTACCCGGCCATCCCACTCCGCAAAAGCCACCGCCAAGGCGACGCCCAGGGAGCTCTTCACCCTGTCCACCAGAGTGGGGATACCCGGGAGATACTGACCACCAAGGCACCCCGTTCATGTCCCGAGTGATGGCCGACCTCTGCCGGCTGCTACGGATCCAGCAGCTGCGCACCTCAGTGTACCACCCCCAGACGGACGGACTTGTGGAGCGGTTCAACCAGACACTGAAGCAGATGTTGAGAAGGGTTGTCTCCGAGGACAAACGGGACTGGGACCAGATGCTCCCCTACGTCCTCTTCGGGGTGCGAGAGGTGCCCCAGGCCTCCACCGGCTTCACCCCATTCGAGTTGCTGTTCGGCCGACAGCCGCGAGGCCTGCTGGACGTGGCAAAAGAGGCCTGGGAGCAGCAGCAGCAGCCGGATGCCCAGAGGTCGGTCGTAGAACACGTCCAAGCCATGCGGGACCGAATTGAACGGGTGATGCCCCTCGTGCGGGAGCACATGACGCAGGCCCAGCAGCAACAACAACGACACTATAACCGCCCTGCACAACCCCGGGAATTCCAGGTCGGCGACCGGGTCATGGTACTAGTCCCCACCAATGCTTGCAAATTCCTGGCCACCTGGCAGGGTCCATATACCATCCTGGAAAAGATTGGCCCGGTTACTTACCGAGTCCGCCAACCAGACCGTCGACGCACCGAACAAATATACCACATTAACTTGTTAAAGAAGTGGGTGGGGACTAGGGAACACCTTTCCACACTCGCCATTCAGGAGGGCCGGTCGTCGACAACCAACGCCTTGCTCGCTCCCGCACAGAAGACGGAACTCCAACATTTGGTCGGTCAGTTCTCGGATGTGTTCTCGTCCACGCCCGGGCAGACTAACCTCCTCCAGCACGAGATCCGGACCCTCCCGACGCCATCGTCCGCAGCGCCCTACCGATCCCTGAGGCTCGTCGGCGAGCTATTGAGGAGGAGGTAAACCAAATGCTGAAGTTGGGGGTGATTGAACCATCGACGAGCCCGTGGTCCAGCCCCATCGCCCTGGTTCCAAAACCGGACGGCACCCTCCGCTTCTGCAATGACTACCGCGACTCAACCAGGTCTCGAGTTCGACGGATATCCCATGCCCGTGTGACGAACTGCTGGAACGCCTTGGAAGGGCCCGTATATCTCCACCTCGATCTCACCAAAGGATACTGGCAGGTTCCGCTGTCAGAGGAAGCCAAGCCAAAACGGCTTTCTCCACCCCGGCGGCCCACTGGCAATACCGGTCCCTTCCTTCGGTCTACACGGGCACCAGCCACCTTCCAGAGACTAATGGACATCTTACCCGACCCCACCAACAGTACGCCGCAGCCTATCTCGACGACCTTGTGATTCACTCGAGACCTGGGAAGACCATCTGGAGCGCCTGCGCGGAGGGTGCTTCGGATCTTCGACGGGCTGGACTCACCGCCAACCCCAAGAAATGTCACCTGGCGCTTCTTGGCGAAGTACCTGGGTTACCGAGTTGGGCGAGGACTGATCCGGCCACAGGAGAGTAAAGTCACCGCGGTCCAGGAGACCCGAGGCCCACCAACAAAACCCAGGTACGCGCCTTCTTGGGGTTGGCAGGGTACTATCGTTGTTTCATCCCCGACTTCTCCTCCATAGCCGCCCCTCTGACAGACCTGACCAGGAAGGGGCAGCCTGAACGGGTTCTGTGGAACCCCGACGCTGGAGGAAGCGTTCCAGAGGATTAAGGCCGCACTCACCTCAGACCCTGTCCTGAGAGCCCCGGACTTCGGCTGCCCCTTCCTGCTACAGACGGATGCTTCTGATGTGGGTCTGGGAGCCGTGCTGTCCCAGATCCAGGAGGGTGAGGAGCATCCGGTCTTATATATCAGTAGGAAGCTGACCCCGCCGAGAAGAACTACGCCATGGTGGAGAAGGAGGCCCTAGCCGTCAAGTGGGCAGTCCTGGAACTGCGGTACTACCTCCTGGGCCGCCGCGTTCACCCTACTTACCGACCACGCACCCCTCCAGTGGATGGCCAGGGCCAAGGACACGAACGCCAGGGTGACCCGCTGGTTCCTCGCGCGCTCCAGGACTTCCACTTTGACGTGCAACACGCGCGCGGGACAGCCAACGCCAACGCCGGCCGGCCTATCGCGGATGTGGTCGGCTTTTGCAGGTCTGTCAGGGGTCACTCCCACCCACCCCAAATTTCCCGTTATTACGCTCTGCTTTATCCACCAGGACCAGGACAGCGCTTGGGGGAGTGACGAGCGTCCCGAGATCGATCAGCGTTGCCCTGGGAACAAACACGGAACACCTACACCAGCCACTCAACGACGGATTCGCCACACCTGGAGCTCATCAGCCGCGGGCCAGATAAGCCGGCCAGGCGACGGCTTCAGTGAGCGACGAGACTCGAAACGCAAGCTAACCTGTTGTCTCTTTCTTTGTCTCCCAGAAGCTACAACGTGGCGGGCCTGCCTGAGCTACTTCCCCTACTACCTCACAGTGGACTCCCTCACGCTACTAAGCACGGAAACACCGAGACGACTCACCGCTGCACTCACCGGATTCACCGCTACACCACCCCGGACTCACCGCCGCACTCTCGCACGGACTCACCGCTCACCTTCTGTGTATTGTCTAATAAATACACCCTCCGGGGAGTTTTCACTGCACCTGTTTCTCTTGTGCTTCCTCTGCCTCGCCACAATATATATATATATATATAGTGTATGCAACACTAACAACAAACTGCTTTATGACATAATATGTTCATTCATTTGACTATTTAGCATCAATATTTTATATATAAATGCTTTCAAAAAACGTATATATTTATATAAATGTATATTTATGTGCTGTTTGATCTCTCTATCTCTGTCTCTCTTTCTTATTGACGTCCTGCAGTCTGACAAAAGCCTGTTTGATAATAATATAATGCATTAAGCCATACATTTACTATTGTATTTATTATTAATATTATTATTATTTTACAAGTTAACTTTAATTGTAAGCTCATATATAAAACATAAAAAAAAAGAAATAGAGCTGAACGCAAATAGTAACATTTAGGAGAAAAGAAAAGCATTAAACCAGAAATACAAAAATAAAAGCTAAATTAAAATAATAAAAATGAATATATTACTAAAATTGTGTAAACTAACTGACTATGTGTAGCTACAATTTAAACAAACTATTTAACAAACCAACTCTTGGTATGAACCTTAATAATTGAATTCAAATGTCTGTGAATCATATCTATGCTACTCAACACTTGCAGAATCTATTTTAATAATCTATTTTTTTAAATTTTAGTATTATTGGATGTCAGCACAACTGTGCTGTACATAATTATTAGCATTTAACTTTATAATATCATAAATGTAATTTTTAGATACTTAAATATGCAAAAAGAGGAAAAACACAATATAATAAATAGTAATAATAATAATCAAACCAGAACTTTGCCTTTGTTTGATAAGAAATATTTAATTGCAAAGACCTTTGGCCCTCTAGTACCAAAAACAGCTGTACAAATACATGTAAATCCAATATAACTGTCAAAGAAGAGCTTCTTTAAATGTACCACACGGACGAAACATACACACTGCAATTGCATAATTATTTTTGTACCAATTTTCCCTGACATATATTACATACAATGCATAGTTTTACTGAAAAGGGAGTGAAATAGCATTCTTAATAAAAAATAAATACTAGAGACCTTACAGAGACTATGACCCAGGCTGCATTGACAAGAACTTAACGTACGATGCTTGGAAGTCAGTATTTACAGTAAAATCATAAAGCATCATGATGCAATCATGCAGGCTAAACCAGAATGTGCTGGTGAACTAATCCGTATTTAAGAAACGATATGCAATGAGTAAACACGATCATTGGCAAGACTGCGGCGTGTTTGTATTTCTGATGGATTTCCTCACTGAAGGAACTGAAATGTCTCTGAAGAGCTTGATGTGTTTTCAGGAGGTGACGGGCAGGTCTGTTCTGTTTCTGCGGTACTGGACTTTGGTGTTGGTGGCGACGGCGCCGTGCTTCTGTCGCAGATGAAGACGCAGCTGACTCTTGTGGCGGAAGTGCAGGTCACAATTCTCACACTGGAATGAGAGACCAAGAAGAGTTCACATCAAAAGCGTTCGCAGTTCTAATATTCAACACTGATACGTGACTAAAAGTGACCCTGGACGGCAAAACCATAAGGATGCCATTTTTTGACAGAATAAATACGATTTCTATTAGTTTGGACTGGACAATATTTGTGCCGAGATACAAGTATTTGAAAATCTGGAATGTGGGGGTGCTAAGTTTTAAATCTGAAAATGCATCTCGTGTAAAGTTACGAGTCGACTCTGAATCATTGAAATGAGTCATTTTTAAAACAAGTCCCAAGCTGACTTCAACGTCAAACGTGAGCATAAAACATGGGCTGGTCCGAATGAAAATGCTAATTTATTCTTTGCCACTAGGTGCTGCTTCTGGAGCGTAAAAAAGCTCACAAACACGCCTTTAAATAAAATCGATTAGCGCCATTCAATCGTTCAAATGTTTTGGGAGTGGTTGAACAAATAAGTTAAAAGATAAATGCGTATTACAAGAAAATAAAGGTTTTTTTTTGACCTTGCTTGTTTTTAGGGACTCCCAAAACCAAAAATGAACCGTAATTGGGGCATTTTTAAAGCTTAGATGTGCATATTACAAATAAAAAGTTCGGTTTTGACATATTTGCGTAATACATTTACAGAATATCTTTATGGAAGCTGATATTTACTTAAATCCTAATGGTTTTGCCGTTAATTGTCATTTTGACCCATACAGTGTATTGTTGGCTATTGCTACAAATATGCAAGACTTTGGTGCAGCTGATGCTCACATGATAAGGTTTCTCTCCCGTGTGTATTCGTAAGTGACTCTTCAGCGTCTGAAGGTGGCGGAAGCGCGTGCCGCAGATGTCACACGGGTACGGTTTCTCTCCGGTGTGGATCAGCACGTGAGCCCTCAGATGAGCCACCTGGAAACCACGAAAGCAGAAGATGAAGCGCGTTCGCTCTGCACCGTCACAGAAGCACTCCGGGGCGCCTGACTGTACCTGGACGAAGCGCGAGCCGCAGGTTTCACATTTGTACGGTTTTTCTCCCGAGTGGATCCGTGAGTGTGTCTTCAGATTGGCGGGTCTGTTGAACTGCGCTCCGCACACGCCGCAGCGGTACGGTTTCTCTCCCCCTGTAACACACCAGGATGAAAATGTCAAACTTCAACACAGCGAGTGCCATCTTGGAGCTCCGAAGCACTGCAAATGTACCTGCGTGGATGGATTTGTGGCTCGCTAGGTTCCCGTTGTAGCAGAACATGGCCTGGCAGCGGTCACATTTGTACCGTTTTCCGTCCTGCAGCCATCGTGGATTCTCTCCGTCGGATTCGCTCCTGGACTCACAGTCGTTACAGTAGATTCTGTCCCGCTCTGCAAACATAGGATTCAGACTGTGAAGATTGATGTATTTTTCACGTTCACCGCACATGTGACCAGCAGGGGGCCCCAAAGAGAAAAAACTACATCCCAACAGTACAATAAGGAATAGAAATAAAACTCAAGGTATGTTAACGTTTATTAATATTACCTATTAAAATGTGAATTTTTAAATATTTTATTTAATATTAAATAAATCATATTTTATAATATTTAAGATTTTATATTACATGTACACATAAAATGTAATGTGTAAATGTGTTTAATAATAATAGTAATAATAAGAATAGTAATTAAAACTACTAAAGCATTAAAACCCTTAAGTTTATAATACTTTGAAAACAACTAATAGCTGATACTACTACTATTGCTTACTACTACTATAATAATAATTAATATTATGTAACTATTATTAAATATTATTATTACTGACAAATACTATTATTGGCTGATTACAATACTTAACACTGAAATATTAATAAGCATAATTATGCTGTTATCATTATGAGTTATACTAATTTCTAAATTATTAATATTATTTAATTTTTAATTTTATATTTTATTTAATATAATTTAGGTATTACACATATATATATATATATATATATATATATATATATATATATATATATATATATATATATATATATATATATATATATATCTTATCATATAAATGTCATTATTGTTATTATTACTTTCAAAAATTATAACTAAAATAAATCTTTCTGTCTCTCGAATTATAAAAAAATTGCACTGACCAATCTGACTGATATGTGCCCTCAAAAATTACATTCTCTAAAAAATAATAATAATTGCAAGATTTTGCCCATGATCCCAAAAATCCATTTCAAACATTGTGAGAAAAATGCATTCACCTGATCTTGTGGGTCCTGTGCTGCGCCTCTGTCAAAGTGTTGGGAAGCGAAGAGTCCTGTTCTTTTTGATGCAGTCATCTCGCGGAGCTAAAAACATATGACACACGCTTAAGAATAATGCATTAAATAAACACTTGCCACACTGTCGTCCTTAAAGTCTGTCTTCACCGACCTGCTCTCCACACTGAGAGGACCTCGGCTTCACCGCTCTTGTTGCTGGATTCTGTAGCCAGGCGGGACGGAGTCGGTGAGCTGTTGTCACTGGCCCCGTCTGAGGAGTTCAGCACAATGAACTTGTACTTCTTCCAGTTGCGGACCTTCAGGGGCTGGCGGCGCCGGGAGGAGACGGCGCTCTCGGCTGCAGCTGCTGGACTCTGCGGTGAGTTGGGTTGGCAGTCTGACCTGAGAGGGCTCTTGGGTCGCTGCTGCTCTCCGCCTCCGAGTCTTCCCCGCCTCCTCGGCTCGAGCTGAACGGAAGAGCACGGACGGACGGCTGGTCTCTCCCGCCCGGGGCTTCTGCGTCGGCGACGGTCCGAGCCGAGGCTCCGGCGTCCGCGGGGACTGCTGCTGGCGGAGCATCACGCCGCTCTTAGGGATCCGCCAGAGCGGGTTCGGCGTGTCCACGTTGAGAGGTAGAGGTCTGTAGAAGCGAGCGGGGCTTTCGGTGGAAGTGCTAACGGCATAGTGCGTGTTCGGAGGAGCGTAAGTGCCGAAGCTGACCCTGGACTGGCTGTTCAGGGCATCGCTGAGGAGGAAGGGAGCTTCTGAGGATAAACAGCCGTGACTGATCAGCACCTCTGTTCTGGTCTGCTTTACACACAAGCCCCTTTGAGAAAACCAGCAGAGGATGAGTCAGTGAGAAATAACAGTATCCAAGATCAAGAAAAGAAAAAGTGGCCAAGCCGTGTAATGGTATTCTTATTGGTTCATTTGTCTTTCAGCCTATATCATTTTTAACCATTCAATAACTGACTTTAAAAACATGATGTAATCATGGAAAAAGCAATAAAATATTTTTTTCACTTTTGTTATACATAAAACGTACACATTAAAATATATTTAAAAAAATTAATTAAAAAGAAAAAATATTTAAAAATTTAAATATAATAAAATAAATCCAAAACGTTTATATACAGTATTAAAATTGTATGTACAGTATCAAATAATACAAAAATATAAATAGAGACTTACTTAGAAACATAAGCTTTTAATCTATTCAATATCTATTCAGATTTCCAACAATAAATGAACAATACTAAATGAAGACGCTTATTCTATTTAATTGATACATTCTTTCTTGATTATGATATCAGGAAAGTTGTATCATCTTTTTTTTTTACATGCAGGACCCTCCCAAATAAATGAATGAATAAATAGATAAAAGCAAATAATTAATTAATTAAATACAATAACTAAATACACTAAAATATTTATAAAATATACTAAATATTTTATAGAATAATTATCTAAACAAAATATAAATAAAAATCAATGTTATGTCTCCAACTGTGCTACAAATCACACGCTCGTGTTTCTGAGCACTCACCTGGAGTCTATGAACCTCTGGCATGTGTCCATCACGTGCTCCATCTGTAAGTATGTGGCTGTGTTGAGGGTGGCTATGATGAAGTCATCTTTAAGCGTGAGGCAAGACGATACATGAACTCCAATAATATGGCGGCCATCGGGTCCACCTTCGGATCTAAACTCACGATGCTCAAGGTGCTTTTATAAGCATCTGCAAACATGGAGTAGAAGAGGCCACTGGGAAAGGACAAGATGGGACACAAATGTCACTTACGGCACACTGTCACGTGATTTGGCAAAATGCATAAGTCACAGCACTACCTGCATGCCATCAGAACTGTCTTGTGGGCCCGGAAGTGCTGCCCAGCGACCACGATGGTGACATCGGTCAGGATGTTTCTGCTGCGGAGGCGGTTGAAGTTGAACAGCACATCACCGCATGGCGAGTGAACTTAATGCAGCCGCCTGCTGCACTTGACATTGTTCACCTGCACGTAAAGCGCTCAGAATCAAACTTTTCAATGTATGAATGCATACGCAAATACATGCCCACTTGGTTACTATGCTTTTAAATATAAACTATATTACACCAGATACACTTAAAAATAAATAAATAATAATAATTAAAAATAATAATAATAATAAAAAAATAAAAATTTATAAAAATAATAATAAAAATGATAATTATATATATATATATATATATATATATATATATATATATATATATATATAATGCTACACAATAGGCTATTAACCTAGAATTTTGAAGGTGTGCAAGTTTAGTCAATTGAACACTAGATGTCCACAAAGTAATGCTGCAAACTCTACATTTACGTCTAACAATATTCATAGTAAGACATCTAATTAATGTTATGTTGTTACACATACGCACACATACTGTACAATGTGTACATAGTTTTAAATATTTAAATATTTATTCACCGCTATATGCATATAACTCGGGAGGACTTGGTGTGCAGACAAACCTAGACAGCTGCCTACTTGGACAATTTTAAACCTGCATAGTTTTTTTTTTTTTTTACATTAGTCCGTCGAAATGCCACCTAAGCAGACGGCTTACTAGGATTGAAACACAGCCACGCAATTAACCACGTTTTTTCTCAAGCTTCTGACATCATTTCAGAAACCCACCATCACCTTAGCTGTGAAAAACAAGCGGTACCTTTGCATTTCGACGAACATCACTACACAGGGAACAGCAGTTTACGTGATTTAAGACGCTTCCCGCGCGTGACACTTGTTGAGCAGCGATAGCCTTGTGGCATACTGGCCAAGTATTAATGTGATGGAAATTAATAACGTTATGACGTATTATGAATAAACGACTCCATCACGTCACAGGTGTTTGGTGTAAAACGAGCGTTTCGGTAATGTTTCAGTGAAACAGAGACTACAGGACACTGAATAATCTCACGCTGATATGATTGAATGCTGACGCGGTCGAACATAAAACCTTCGCACGCTGTATTTATGTATTTATTAACCGCAAGTCATGACAACTAGGTGAGTTCACCAGCATGGTCACACGCGCATGGGTGAATGCTGAAATTGAATATAAATCAAGCATTTTCGACTTTTAAAACTTTAAAGGTACACCATCTTTACGCGTCTACTGTTTTGTTCCCGACACGGACCGTCCGTTATAGGGAATAAACTTAGTTTCCCCTTCCATATAAAGTTGCATAAACCTGTCTTTATCATACGGTTCAGTGCTTCCTAAATCGGCTTAAGCTCGCTGAATGTAGCGCAACTTCTACAGACGGCGAACCTGACAAACGAGTAATAAAGTGAGTAATTCGCGCTATTAGGCCACCAGAAGTCGGGTTGCGTAATTAACGCGACAGCTCTAAATGCGAGAAAGTAGACCGGCGTAAAACAAAACAATAAAAACAAACAGCTATAGAAGCGACTCGTCTCTTTAGGGCTTCTCGTGTTGACTTTTTTTGCTAGATAGAAGAAAATCACCTGGTATATTTTTCTTGGAAGTGTCCACCGAAGACAGTTCTTGGAAGAACTCTTCTGAGAAGACGCAGCTCGCAATTCTCGGAATTTTACCAGTGGGCTGTACCACTGAGACACAGGAGGGGGGGAGTCGGGCTGGCTCTCCCCGCGCCTCTTTAGCGCGGGCTTGCTTCCTATCAGAAACGCCATCCAAGTAATCCCGAAGGGTTTAAAACTGGCACGTATGCTCGATGTCGCCGCTTTTAGCTCACCGTTTATTAACACCGTTGGAGTGATTACAGTCCGCCCCTCTGTACGCGGTGGTTCGCTCCAGAGACGCGGACTTAATCTACGTCACTCCTCCTCCCACCCTTTCGCTACTGTACAGATCCGGCAGAAATGGTTCCTTCCGATGCGACCCCTCTATTATAACTGTGTTTATGTTATGTCACGTTGAATTAACTCAGCTATTGTCGTACGCTACATTATAAATACAAATACAAAGTTAATCGCAAAGAAAAACAATCTATTTTGTCTACGTTTCCTGTTCTAAGTTAAATATAACAGCGCAATGTTATAATATTATTATTACATTATCATTACCATTATTATATAACATTGAGATACTACCAAATCCATAAGTTTGTGGTTTTGCTCAGTTTATAATAGATAAAATCACTTCTTCAATCATTGGTTGTTAGCATTATTTGCACATTTGCTAAATAGATACAAAATAAAAATAAAAAAGTCAATGTGGCAGGTTTATAATAATATTGTAACATACTACACAATAGCAAAGAACGAGTTTTGATGAAAGTGTTATACCCAGATGTTCGTTTTTGGGTGAATTTTCTATGCTCTCTAAACTAATATCACAAGATCTGGGAGGTCACACATTGATTACAGCATGCAATTAAGATGGTAACGGAGGCAAATAAGGTCTCTTACATATACACACACACACACACACACACACACACACACACACACACACACACACACACACACTAAAGCTCATGACTGCTTCAGCAGTGTACTGTAACTTAACACTCAACAAAGCAGCTATTCAGGACCATAACGCAGTGCACACAGCTCTCAACACTATTTATACATCAGTCCCAAAGAGGTACTGGAAACTGGAAAACACTCATCTAACACACGGTGCTTCAGGTACACAGAGAACTAAGAATAAAATTGACAAAACTAGACGGTTGTCAATTCCTTCAAAGAGGTCAGAGGTCAAACTGAAAGAATTTTGCACAAAAATTATATAAAATTACAATACCCTGCGTGTGCATCTATCTGTAAGTAAATACACGATAATTGCATTGAACGGGCATGAGGAAAAAGTAGTAAAAAAAGCAGCATGCTAGAAATGACGGGCATAATAACGAAGCGCTGAACGACTGGCCTAGAAATGTCTGCAACGCCGAGACAATCATTACAGGGTAGCGCTTTGATATTGCGCATCTTCCTGACAGTTAAGTGAAGTTCTGTGTGCTTCTGTATGGGAAATCGTTTTTGAAGTTCTTTCATTGTGAAAGGTTGGCAACATGTCATATATCTTAAACCTATTGTGAAACTGCCCCCACCTCTCACACATCCAAATACACGCTTCCTCTTTCTTCAGAAGAGGAAAGTGCCCCGTCGGAAATAAACGCTACTGTCACAGACCTCATACGGACGATGACTTTTCTAGAGAACTTTCTTTCGTGTCATTTTTATTTGGATTTCTGTGTTTTTGGCTTTGCTGACAGCGAAGGCCATTCTTTTCTCCAGAAACTTAAATGAATTATTAGCCTACATATAATTTTTTTTATTGGTCATTTCATGAAATCAAGTCAAGTCAAGTCAAGTCTGTTCGCCGATCATTTCTTCAAATTCACCGTACTGCTTCATGACCCTAGTATGGATGCAAATACTTTTGTAATCAGCATAGATCGAATACATTTCACATATCTGCCACACACATCGATATGCTTGTCGATGGCAGCAGTGCTGTGTCATTTTTACTCATCACAGTCACACATCAAAAACACGGTTCAGAAAGTGGATAGGCTATTCCAAGAAAAGCGTTCATATACAGGCCATAGATGACTCAGTGACTGTCATTTAGTGTGGTTATCTCAGTCCTTCGGGTTTTGTAGTGATCTGCAAGGCTCCACCTACAGTGGTGTAAAACCTCAGGGTGAATACCTGACAAACACACAAAGACGCCCTCTTTAGCTTCGTATAAAAGACGCAGTCGCTTTGAAATGTGTGTGAAAGTGTTCCTTTACATCATCATGTTTTATTTGGCTATTTGTGTGGCTTGTAGTCGATGTATTTTAGCTTGGCGATATGCCTGTGCGCTCCTAGTCATATATATTTCACGGAAAAATAAGCCTATATGATGATATAGGATACATAAAGTACTTTCACCCGGTGTAACCGGTTTTGACTGCTCTGTAAAATAGCGACTGTCATTTATTTTAGCACGGTGGGGTCATTCCTGCACGCGAAACATCCTTTAAAGTTACCATGAAATTAAATTCAAACTGTATTTAGAGGTTACGTACATGCTCGACATTTATAAATTGCATGCAAAGCAACGAACAATCAAACACTTTCCAAAACGAGAATTTATTTGCCATCTGCGACTAACAAGCAAGCGGCAAATCCTTAGCAACTTACGAGCGCTTCAATATGCCCGTGCTTCAAAAGGAAAAGATATTTCAGGACACATGTTTTCACAGGGTTTAGGAGCCGAGCTGGATCCAGAACACACACCTGCACCGCACTTTGCTCCTTCGCGTACTTTCAAAACACATGTGTCGGTTTTCTCAGGTCAGGATCGATTCAGCACACATGACCTCGCGCTGGAAACATAAGGCTCGCTTTGCTGCGGAAAACTACTTAACCAAACAGATGCAGAAGTCCATTGATCTTCCATGGAGTATGTTGACCTCGGCCTCAGTTCAATAGCACAGAATCTATGCATGAGGGGTCAAGCACGGCACCGAACCGCGGTTTACTTTTTAATGAATCTGTATTGGATTGCACCGCTATTGCTTTGCTACTCGAACGGTGCCGATCGATGAAGTGACGGAGGTCACAATGCAGACTTTACATACAGCGGCGGTTCTCCCAAAAAAGAAACCAAACACTTAACGCTTTCGTAGGTTTCGCCCGTAAATGAACACATTTTTAATGAAGTCTGAGAGGTTTGTGTTTGTTCAACGTAAGTTCATTGCTCAAACTTTGGAGCTTAAAAAGATTCATGAAGACGCAATAAAAGAAAAAACATGACTTAAACGGTTTAAAGGGTAAGTTACTCACCCTCGTGTCGCTCAAAAACTGCAAGACCCTTATAAATTAGGATATATATAATTTTGGGGAATAAAATGTTGTATAAGCAAATTATATATGAACAAAATCCTTCTGTAAAACCTTCAATCAATCAATTAATCAATCAATCAAACATTTTTATGAATATAGCGCTTTTAACAACACAGGTTGCATCAAAGCACTGTAATAAAAAAAGGATATAGATAGGAATAAAAAGGTAAAGTTTGGTGTGTGTAATTACTACGGATGGAAATTATGAGTCAGTGTAGGAGAAAAATACATTTTGACAAAATAGAAATATTGTAATTGAAATCTGCTGATGCAAACAGAGAAAGCGCTACCTCACAGTGTCTTCTGAATGTTCTCAAATTGGACAGGTGCACAAAAAACTGGGTTTTTGACCGCAGAGTTTATCTCCAGACAGCTCCGAATCACACCTGTTTTTTTTCCGTGATCCTGAAGATCTTGATCGGCTGGGTCAGGTGTGTTTGATCAGGGCTGGAGCTGAACTCTGCTGAGCGGTCGCCCTCCAGGAATCAAACCACTGCCACAGAAGAACGATTTTGAGTTCCCTTTCAGTGAATATTTCCGAACCTATATTTATCTGAATGTGATGAACATCTAAATAAGCATTTTGTGAGACAAATGATATGATGTGACTGGGCAGAAAATAACCAATGTATAAACATTGATCAATGCACATACAGAGCCCATCAAATATAGTCAAGAGAGGCTAAGAAGAGGAAAGTGAGGTTTATATAGTTTGTTTATATGGGATTGCGTCTTTTCAGGAGACTTTCAAGACTCTTCGGGAACCGCTCTGTTCATATGAATCACTTTTGCACTGTCTTTATGAACTTTTGGAAGATTTAAAATTTTGGTGTAATTGATTTTCGGTGGCGTGTCATGAATCGATGTTTTCGAAGATAATCGAAAGTCCGACAGCGACAGGAGGCAGACTCTCCATTTTTTAGGACGCGTCCCTTTTTACGAATTTTACAAAAAAAATGTGTCTTTTGACAGCAAGGGAAAATTTTTGTGTGTTTCCCCCTTATTTTTAGTGGGTTTTTTTTTTCTAAAGGGCCACTATTGCTCATTCTTACAGGGATTTTCCCAAAATCCCTAAGTATTAAACTTTGGCATATAAATCATCCTGCCCTGTTTTTGCTACAAATATGAATCATACGCCAAATCATACGTCAAAATAGATTAAACTGATTAATTTCTAGCCTTATCCCTCAGCCAGCCCCTTCTATGATTCTCTTGTTTCAACATCTGATCTGATTACTTAACTTTCTCCTCCATCCAGAGCTGCCCTATCCAATTACCTCACCTCACGCTGGTGTGACGTTTCTCCACCTAAACTCCACCCAAACCAGTGCAGCTCAGCAAAGATTTACAACAACTTGTAACAGTTAGCCAAATCGGTTAAAGCTGCCTTCGTTTAAATGGGGTTAGATCGTACTACGTGAGGCTTTGGCTGTTAAAAGAGTGAGACATGAATCTTTTTTATTAGTTTTAAATAGTACAAAATGGCTACCTTTCAAACCTGCTAAGTTTTATAATTTTTTTTACTTGGAATAGACATGTTAATTATTTTGAATAGATATTATTAATGCTGATAACGCTTTGATCAATGTATTAGATTAATACATTAATACATTAAATATTAATTGATTTAAAAAAAATTAAATTAAAGTCTATGCAGCCGTGCCTTAGGTGTATTTTTCTGTTGTTTTTTTTTTTTTTTAAAGAAATGGCCATAATTAAGTAATTTCATAACAAAAACTAACACACACAAGTGAGTGTTTCCCATGCATTATAAACACCTCTATTAGCCTACCATTTAATTTAGCTGAGAATCGGTAACACTTTACGCTCATGAACACGAACCAGCGAGGAAAAATACGTTGAAAGAATTTATAAATTTTAGTTAAAGAAATAGTTCAACCAAAATTTAAATTTGCCTGAAAATGACTCCAAAACGTGGGTCGGTTTGCTTCTTCTTCAGGACAGATTTGGATAAACGTAGCATTACATCGCTTGCTCATCAATAGATGCACTGTAGTGAATGGGTGCCGTCAGAATGAGAGTCCATACAGCTGATAAAAACATCACAATAATCCACAAGTCACCCACACCGCTCCAGACCATCAATTCATGTCTTTTAACTTTATATACTGTTGCTTCTGGCTTCAGTCCATAATCCATAATAATGCTTTATCAAATGACAGTGACGGTGCTTGATCTGTGCATATTTCTCTCTTGATTCCTTTTACATTTACAATTTTTATAGATGGAGGAATCATTTTTTCATTTTTGGGTGAGCTATTTTTTTAATGTCATTGTATATATAATTTACAAATGCATTAATAAAATTTGAAGTTATATCTATTAGCATCATTTAATGGTCCTGGCATGACAACAACGAGTTTTATTTTTGATTTAGTGACAAAAAAAAGCTAATTGTTAGATCATTTTAATAAATGCTTTCCCTAACATTAACGGACCTTGATGTAAAGTATCACCTGATAATTCCATTAAGTCACTAACGAATGTTACGATGGCATGCATGCACGAACATACACAAAACGTGTAACTGAATCACTGCATGTTTCTGCTAGTGCATGATCCTAAGCACAACGATAAATGAGGTTTATATAAAGCCATATCAACGTGAGACATCTGCAGCCCTTCAGACGTGATCGCATAGTGATACGCTCAGCACTTCTGCAAGCGCTCACTTCGGCTATCTTTAGCTCTGACACTTCCATACTTAGAGTAAACAGCTTATCATTGGCCAGCGTTTGGTCGTAAACCTGTTACACCATAGATCACTACTTCCACTTCCAGGCCAGAAACATTCTTTTAAAGTTATTCAAAGTTCACTGCGCACTTAATATGACACAAAGTCCAATATTAACCATACAGCGGCGACATAAATGCTCCATTTCGGTGGTAAACATCAGCGTCCTTGTATCTGTTTGCATATAATGTGTCGTGCAAAGCAATTAAGGACGACAAGGTTACTGGAGAAGAAGAACACGCCAAACTGGATCCGTCAACTTTTAAGCAATACAATTTAAAAGAGTTCGAATGGGCGAGGCAAGTCACATCAGGTTGATTGCAGGATATTTTCAGAAGGCGAACGTTACGGTAAACCCCACCTTTTTCGTGAAGGTATCTGCCAAGACTGTCAGCTGAGTGAGGAGTGCATGGCTTTCTAGGAATGCAGAGAGAGACCGACAGAACCCTTGAAAAACAAGAGCTCGACCCGTTTTCGACGCTCCCCCTGCTGGACAAACAAACTCGACCTCACTGGCCTTCGCCACAGGGGTGAATTAATAAATAAACGTTCTTGAGCAGTTATACATCTAATAAAGATTAGCTGCTCTGTGCTTGAAAGGACAACGTAGTAACAGGCCTGAAGCGAAGGGCTAGAACTCGACGGTTTCCTCTGAACTTCCTCTGGAATTTCAAGTATTAGATCGCGTTCACCCTCATTCCTGCATCAGCCTCATTTCAACCTCAGTTTTGTGCGGTTTGTATTTAGTTTGAAGCGTCATTACATTGGCAATAACTCAAAAGGCGTTATGACGGGAACTCATTTAGTTTGGTATATAACTAATATTGTTAACATTTGTTAACGTTAGGTAATGTACAAACAGTGAACGGTACCTTTATTAGTTATTATTCATCTTAGTTGACTTTAAGCAATAAAAATACAGTCATTTATTGTTAGTTCTTGTTAGTGCATTAACTAATGTTAAGAAACACAGCTTGTGATTTTATTAAAGCATTATGCTGGAATAAGCATTAACTAATATTAATAAATGCTGTAGAAGTATTGTTCATTCTTAGTTCATGTTAACTAATGTAGTTAACTAATGCTAACTAACAAAAAAAATAAATAAATTATATATACAGTATATATATATACACATAAATACAGTATATATATATATATATATATATATATATATATATATATATATATATATATATATAAATTATGTATATACATTTATATTTTAATATAATTTTTATATTGTACAGAAATATATTTAATATATATAATATTTAATATATATAATGTTATGTAAACAAAAGCTTTTATTTTGGATCTGATTGTTTCAATATTAATCAATTTATAGACAGATAGATGGACAGATAGGTATAAAGAAACTCATATTTTATTTTATTATTGTATTAATAAAACCCATTTTGGCTCACTTTTGGGTTTGTATTTCTGTTTTGTTTTCTTTTTCTTTTAGTTTTTTTAAACGCACTACGTGGACTTTACGACTTAGTAAGAACAAAACAACTGAATAGCCTTTAGGCCCGCGGCACGTCATTTAAAAAACATTGTTCCTAAAAATCAAGACTTGATGTCAATATAATAGTGTTTATCACCGATTTAGAGAACGAACTCAAACGTTTCCTCAGGTTACTGGTAAACTAGCTTTTTAAGATCTGGTGTTGAATGCCAGAAGGACTAGCAGTGATCATGTCGTGGTACATATTTTACAACTTCTTGTCTATGAACAATGTAGATAAGGTTTTATAGCATCTCTTTTGTTTCTGCGCCTACCTGGGTCAACAATAACAACAAATTTAGAAACGACGCGGGTGGGGAGAAGTTATAATAGCTTTACAAAGAGCCAAAAAAGGTCCTAATTCTGCTTGTTCAAAAGCAAGTAACTCTGCTTTATGAAAAACTGCGTAAAATTAATTGACATGCTACGTAAAACAAATGGCGCAAAATGAAAGAATTAGGTGTAGGCCGTATCTTCTGATGACTCAGAAGTTTCCTTTAGGAATGATTGCAATGAAATCTAAAAAGTGAACTCCTACGCCTCCATGCTGTATGGAAGCACTTGGCAACAAATTGTTTACGGCCCGATATAAATCGTCTCATTACGGTGCTCAGCCTTTTAGGTCAAATTAACAAGGTTTGGGAGGAAGTAAGCGCTGTCATTATCCCGGTGTCACTCCATAATGCTGCTGTGACACATGCTCAAATATGCCATATTCAGTTTTATGGGCGCGTATCTCTAAAACATCATTAAAGAGCACTTTGCTACAGCAAATAAAACAAAGACCTCACGCCACTTTGTTAAATTAGCTGTATTTTGATACACAGTTTGCACATCATCTATTTATTTAAAACCAACAAACCCATTTTGACAAATGGAAGTCTTTGCTTGGTCATTTTGTCGCACTTAAAAGGTCACGGAAGAGAAGTGCGTCAATAAGACATAAATCGCCCTTTGCGTGGTATATAAATGAAGATGCTCCGAGGTCAGGTAACGAAAGACTTCCAGAAGGCACCGCTCTGACTCTGTTTCCAGCCATGAAGGTGGTGCTGCTGGCGGTGCTGTTGGTGTTGGCGGCGTGGGCAGATACGGCCCAGGCCCAGAAAGCTCTGAGACTCTGTGGCCGAGAGTTTTTTCGGGCGGTCGTGTACACGTGCGGGGGTTCCAGATGGAGGCGGTTCCAAACCGAGGACCCCTTAAATGGTCAGTATATATATTTTCAGTCTTCATCCCAGCGTAGCTCCTAGATTCCTGGCGGTTGTTGCTGCTGGAAGAAGACAAACTACTGACAGTGTCTCAGATTAATGACATTTTATGATGTTTTGGTGGCCTGCATGTTACACATGTGATATAATATAATAATATTCTCTGATGGTGTCAACATTCAAAAACTACAAAGGATAAGCTTTTTGGACAATAATTGATAATTATATATATATATATATATATATATATATATATATATATATATATATATATATATATATATATATATATATATATATTTCATATGATCCATCTATTGTCTAAAATGCTCATCTCTGTAAGGTTATGTGAATTCAACAAAGGATAAGCTTTTTGGACAATAATTGGATAATTATATATATATATATATATATATATATATATATATATATATATATATATATATATATATATTATATATTTCATATGATCCATCTATTGTCTAAAATGCTCATCTCGTGTAAGGTTATGTGAATTCACATAACCTTACACGAGATGAGCATTTTGGACAATAGATGGATCATATGAAATATATAATATAATATAATATAATATAATATATATAATATAATATAATATAATATAATATATTGTCTGTCCACTGGGAAAGGCATCAACATTCACATAACCCTACATGGGACAAACATTTTGAACAATAAATGGATAATATAATATGAAATATATAATAGTTTAATTACATGTTGTAATACAACAATGCAAAAATTAAAAAAATTAATGTAATAAAATTGAATGAGGATTACATTTTTTTAAATATTACAAATGTTTTATTATGATTCATCAGAAAATCTCATTAAAAATGTCGAGAACAAACATTAATAAATCTCAGTAAAGAACTGATTACAAATCTTTAGCAATCTAATTAGATTTAATGTTTAAAACAGTTTTGCATGCTCTGATCACATAATCAAGTGTCATTTTTAGCTTTGTAGATAGGAACCATGCAACTTAAATGATGCAATAATGCAATCAAAATGAATGGCTGAATTCGGAGGTCAAGTGTGGGGAAGTTTTTATTTATTTTTATATTTAATTTATTTTTGTTCAGTTATTATCTTCATGACTATTCATCTTCATTTTCTTTCGTTTTTTTTTTTGTTAAAATAATAATAAATAATAAATAAATTTCTAATAATAAAAATATTTTAACCAAAAATCTATGCTGAATTTGGAACAGAACAGAAAGCTATTGCAAAAATTGATTTTATGTCAGCTCGTGTGCGCCACCTGCTGTATAAATGTACATGTTACATTCTGGCATCCTCAGCTCATCCCTAACACAGCATGAACTGTGGAGGAAACAGAAATCACGTACAGCACCTGTCCTTGATTTTACACAGGTTATGGCATGGAGACTGATGCGAGTCACTGGCCTCTGCCGAAACGGATCGAGTGAGACGAGAGGCTCTACGAGGCGCTGCCTCCACGTGCTGTAAAGTGGGATGCAGAAAAGTGATCTTGTGCGCATGTGCTGAGAAACCCTCCCATCGCTCGTCATCTTCTCTGTGCAAAAATGCATTTAAAAATATTATTTATCAGAGGACTTGAATGACAAATGTTCAGATGCTGTTTTCCGAGAAATTCTTCAAATGCAAAACAAAAACATGTTTATTTAAAGGCACAATACTGAACAGAAATTAATTTCTGCTTTTTATAGACATACTATAAGGACATAGCTCACCTTAAAAAATTGCCTGAGCATTGTTTGAGTATATGCATGTACTATATGTGTACTAGGCCTACTGTATATGTGGCCCAAAACATAGTGGGTTTATTAAATTAAATGGTTAGCAACCTGAACTAATGTTTTAAAAAAAATGTTAAATCTAGAAGCAGGTACAAATTCTAGATTATAAAATATGTATTTTTTTAATTATTATTTATAGACCCAATATTGCATTTTTTTTAAAAATATATCCAATATCAAGAGATACCAAGTGTAACATTGAGAATAAAAGCATTTTGAACAAAAACATAATCATGGTTTATCTTTGTCCTTATTTGTTGGGAAAGAGCACTAAATACATTCTTTTTTTTAAAAAAAGATTCACAATAACCTTAAAGAAACAGTATTTCTGGCAGTCAGTGGTTTAACCATCTGAAGTGAAGTCACGTCTCCTGACCATAAAAGCAGTTCTTCTTTGTTCTAATCAATTACAGAGTTCTAAAAAATGTATTAAAGCTTAATGGACTACTTGGATTGAGCTTTACAGTGCACTTCTGTTTTCAAATAGTTTCCAGTTATTTATGTATTCAAAGTGCTTTAACCACCTAGTTGACTAAACATTACTTACAATAAAGGTCTGCAAGAAGACTTAAAAATCCAGACACAAGCTGTATTAAGTAGGTCCCTAATCATTTTTATTGCATAAAAAGAGTATATTCGGTCCAAATGTGACGCTTGTGTCCTTATGAGCTATGCATCAGCATTCATACTGTGATCAGACAAGTCATGTCAGACTCTTTAATTTTCCCCAGTGCAGAGATAGAAGTAAACACTCTACATCCACACAGAGTTGAGGTGAGTGAAGACTTGCAACAGGATTGTCTCCAACCAGTGGATGACGTTTTTCAAAGAGTCAAAGAGATTCACAAAAACCAGCATGAAGAACAAGTACGAGCACTTATTTGAGGGACTCAAAATACAAGAGAATCAAACCCTGCTGAACATGATTTATACACATCTGTACATCGAGAGGAGAATGCGAAGGGGTGAATGAAGAGCATGAGGTTTTACACATGGAGAAAACACCCAGAACACAAAACTCACAAGAAACTCCAATCTACTGCAACAATATCTTTGACGCTTCGCTTAAACAAGGGAAAATAAAGACAGTTCTCACTAAAGGCATCGCTGGAATTGGAAAAACGGTCTCTGTGCAGAAGTTCATTCTGGATTGGGCAGAGGGAAAGCCAATCAGGATGTAGATTTCATGTTCGTGCTTCCATTTCGAGGGATCAACTTGGTTAAAGAGCAGCGGTATAGTCTTCACAAACTTCTTCTGACCGTCTACCCCGAGCTTCAATATCTGGATTCAAAGATTTATGCAGAGTGTAAAGTTGTGTTCATCTTTGATGGTTTGGATGAAAGCAGAATTTCACTCTTTTCAGACACTGACACAGTTTCTGATGTGAACGAGGTTTCATCAGTGGGTGTGCTGATGTCAAACCTTATGAAAGGAGAGCTTCTTCCCTCTGCTCTCATCTGGATCACCACCAGACCAGCAGCAGCCAGTCAGATCCCCTCACAATACATCAACCGTGTGACTGAAATTCAGGGATTCAATGACTCTCAGAAGGAACAGTATTTCAGAAAGAGAATCAGCGACAAGCATCAAGTCAGCAGAATCATCTCACACATTAGAAGATCAAGAAGTCTTCACATTATGTGTCACATTCCGTCGCCTTCTGCTGGATCTCAGCCACTGTGCTTCAGAACCTCTTGAAGCAAGATGATAGCGCAGAAATCCCTCAGACTCTGACGGAAATGTATATACACTTCCTGATCATTCAGAAAAATGTTACGAACCAAAAGTATGATGGGTCAGATCCAAATAACCTGCAGTACAACAAAGAAGTCATCCTGAAGCTTGCTTGGCTTACAAGCAATTGAAGAAAGGTAATATCATGTTCTATGAGGAGGATTTGAAAGATTGCAGCATAGATGTCACTAAGACCTCTGTGAAATCTGGGATTTGTACTGAGATCGTCAAGGCGAAGCTGTGGTTAATGAAAAGTCTACTGCTTCATACATTTGAGTTTTCAAGAGTTTCTTGCAGCATTTTATGTTTTTTACTACTATGTGAGTACGACTATGGAGGTGCTGAGTTGTTTTACATCACTGCATCACTTGTTTAAAGGTGTAGTAGACAAAGCTGTAGAAAGTCAGAATGGCCAATTCGATCTTTTTCTTCGATTCCTTTTGGGCGTCTCGTTGGAGTCCAATCAAGGGCTTTTACATGGTCTTTTGCTCACACTGAGAGCAGCTCCAGAAGCATAAAGGAAATCACAAGGTACATTAAAGTGAAAATCAAAAAGGATCCCCATCTATCAGCAGATAGATCCATCTGCCTGAATCCTCTGTCTGCTGGAAGTCAAAGATCAGACTCTGTACAGGGAGATCCAGGAGTTTCTGACCTCAACGAAACACTCAGAGAAGAAACTTTCTCCTGGACACTGCTCAGCAATAGCCTACATGCTTCAGATGATGGATGAGCTGGATCTTAAGAAATACAACACATCAGGGTAGAAAGAGACTGATACCTGCTGTGAGGAACTGCAGAAAAGCTCTGTAAGTGTTAAATTGTTATATTACACAGTTACATTGCCCATATTATGGGTCTACAAAAGGTCCATATTGTAATTTTGAGAGACCAAAGAGCAGGTTACTTGCATGCAAGGTCATAAAACACATTCATTGTCGTATAATATTTATTCTTACCTTACTTTACTTGCTCTATGACTTGCCTAATCTTTAAATTATAGCCCCTTCTATAATGTGTAGAAAGAATGTGAGAAAATAAAGTGATATAGGGAAATTAATGTGCACGGGCTTTATTTGAGACAACTGAAAGGCTGAGTGCAATTGTGAGCTGTTTAGTGAACTTGCAGATACTTCCTTTTCTGCTGTTCCCATGCAATTTGCTGTATTACCTTCCTCACATGCTGAACCCATTCTTCTCTGGCCAAAAGTAAATATTATTTATGTAAACAGTGATGTGGGGATAAATGTTAAAGGTGAGATGAGGGTGCCTTCTGGTGACTTGCAGAAGTACTGAATGCAGAATACATTTTCTTATAACTAATACAGTCAGAGGCCCGAGACTCCGACACTATCTCATGACCAATTCTTGCATTTTTATGAGGCCGCTGATTTTGTATGATTTCTGTGAGGGTAGGTTTAGGGGCGAGGTTGGAGTGGTCATTGTAAATCCTACAAATTTGCCACTTCATTAAATATGTACAATTTTTTCACAAAAAATACAACCGTGTGTGTTGAATGAATTAGCCACCAAGTAAAATATTTACCAGTTGGGTTTGAAGTTCAGCTGCCATTAACAAATTCAGACTTCAGCAGAAAGATGTAGCTTGAAGTATTATGTTGACATTAAACTTAGAATTTATTTAAACAAATGATTATGACCAGTTGTGCAGTTGTTATTCATGCAGAGGACTATGTTTCCTTTTGTTCTAGGTTTTCTGGCTGTGATCTCCGTGATCATAGCTGTGAAAGTGTGCTCTACAGTCAGCTGACTGCCCCCTCAGAGAGCTGGACTTGAGTAACAATGACCTGCGGGATTCAGGAGTGAAGCTGCTCTGTGATGGACTGAAGAATCCTAACTGTCAACTAGAAATACTCAGGTGTCTAATTTAAGGGGGAGTTCACCAAAAAATTCTGTCTTCTTCTTTGGAACATGGAAAGATATTTTGATTAACATTTCAACAGCTTTTTTGTGAGTTTCACAGTCATCTGATTTGATGTGATTCCCTCCTCTAGATTGTCTGGCTGTATGGTGACAGAGGAAGGGTGCTCATACTTGACATCAGCTCTGAGTTCAAACCCCTCACACCTGAGAGAGCTGGATCTGAGCTACAGTCACCCAGGAGATTCAGGACTGAAGTTGCTCTCAGATCTACTGCAGGATCCAAACATCAAGTTGGAGAAACTGAAGCACCTGTTATTGAGTTCAGTTTAAATGCATTTGTGTTTTTATGTCTTTAAAGTTTGGAACATGGAGAACAGATCAGAATCACACCTGGTCTTTGGAAATGTAGGTGATTGCTCATATACAAACCTTTTATCACACTTTCTTTTATTTGTAATTACAACGAACCCCGTATACCTTCTTGTATGCAGATTCAAGTGCTATCACATTGGATCCAAACACGGCACACACTCAGCTCATCCTGTCTGAGGGCTACACAAAAGTGACATATGTGAAGGAGAAGCAATCGTATCCTGACCATCCAGAGAGATTTGAGAGCTTTGAGCAGGTTCTGAGCAGAGAGAGCCTGTCTGGACGCTGTTACTTGGAGGCTGAATGGAGCGGACAGGCTGTTATAGCTGTGTCGTATAAAGAAATCAGCAGGAAAGGAGGAAGAGAATGTCGGTTTGGACTCAATGACAAGTCTTGGATTCTGTTCAGCTCTGATAACAGATTTACTGCCTGTCATAATAATAAGAGGAGGGACGTACCTGCCCCTTCACCTCTGTCTACTAGAGTCGGCCTGTTTGTAGACTGGCTGGGTGGCTTTCTGTCCTTCTACAGCGTCTCTGACACACTCACACACTTACACACATTTTACTGCACTTTCACTGAGCCTCTCTATGCAGGCTTTTTACTCGACTTGGGATCCTCAGCATCTCTGTACCTGTCGGGAACAACAGGGACAACCGACACACAACTGGGTCAGTTTTTAGAAACTTTATTTTACTTAAATTCACACTTTTTCAGTCTTAAATACAAATATGCTGCCATGCTGTTCACTATATCATTCTGTCCTCTGTGGAACACACAAGAAGATATTATGTTATTGTGTTAATTTACAGTTAAATTAAAAGTTACGGCTGAAGCTAAAAGATGTAGTGTCTATCTATAATAATTTTACTTATTATGTTTTATATTTTTGTACTTGTAAATATATTACATTTTTTTTTTGGTAAAATAGTTGATGATATTTGGTGAAATGTATAGTGTATTTTCATTAAAATTATTTAAAACCATATTTTCATAGACCCCTGTAGCAGAGTTGTTTTTCATTTAACTGAACTGAATAAATTAACATATTGTCAAATATATTGTGATGTATAACTGACAGTAATGAATTACCAAACAATAATGGGTTGAAAAGTTAATAATAATGACTGGAAAAGTTATAAAGTACTTGTACGTTCTCAAAACAAATAGACATCGATTTATTGACTTAATGAGGTATTACACACAATTAAGTATTAAAATTATGACCTTTCAACTTAATATATGGGAAGAGATACATTTTTTTAATTGTTTTTATGAGGTTTTCTTGTTAAGACAGTAGTATTTAAATTGTGTTCAAAATGTGCTTCCACAATATAACATTAAATAGTAGTCAATAATATAGACATAATTACATTAATTAATTTACAGCCCTTAGTGACTTCATTTGAAGCCTACACAAATCTATAACAATATAATTATATATATATATATATATATATATATATATATATATATATATATATAGTATGTTCCTATGTTGCATTTAACTTATCATTATGGGAGATGTTGAGGAACCAGAACTGCCTCATACTTACTCAACCTCTAGTTATTTTAAGTCATTTTAAAGGTCATTTAACTTAAATATGTAGTGTAGATGCCACTGGTTGGCTGAAATCACTCGTCACTAAAAGCCAGCTTCTTACACAGTCATTCAAAATAAACACCATAGACGGTAGCGGTGGCGAAGAGCGAGCTGTTTTTGAAAGTATGCGAGGAGAAATTATCATGCGTTTCGTCCCAAAGGCATCGACTCCCCATGCGCATGTTCTGGTCTCTGATCTGACCAATGCTGATGACGACGATGATCTTGTAGCGGGGAATCATCAAATCTTTAACTCTGGCTTTGACCACCTGAAATCACAGCAACGGAACGCGCTTTAGCATATACCTGTGTTTATATATTTATAATCTCAACATGCTTTTAATGAATAAAATATGCATGCTGCGCAGCCAGTGTTAAATGTGTTTATTATGATTTAGAAAAAAATGACCTCAGAGATGGTTTTGGTCATCTGTCTGCACAGCTCGGGTTCATATTTCTCCTCCTGCAGGTAGCTGGTCAACACGTCCTTCAGAATGTCCTTCACTGTTAACACCGGAAAATGTCGCGCGGGGCCTGCATAAATACATTTACTATGATTTACTGATATAAAACTCAAATACCTGACTCTGGGGCAAAAGTTAGAGGGACAAAATGTCTAACAAATGACCTCTGACTTTCTTTCTGTAAAAGGTTAAAAAAAAATATATATATATATATATAGTCACGTTCAAGGCTTCGCGGAGCAAACACTCAAGACGTTAAATGAACTTAAATGGGTTTAATCCAAAACGGCAAAATAAATATATACAAAAGGCAGGCAGGTAGGTAGGTAGAATAGACAGGCAGGACAAAACTCACGTAGGGACATTGACGATCGGACAAACGGAACTGAAAACACAGGACTTAAATACACAGGGTTAAATGACTAAATTAACTACATACAGCTGATGACAATGACATAATTAACATGGAGGGAAGGCAGGGCACAGGAGCACATGGCACGGGACAAAAACATAAACAAAGAGTCCAGAGACGTGACATTACACCCCCTCCCGGAAGGTGCGTCTCGCACCTAAAGAGGAACAAAAACAAAACGACTGGGAACTGGGGATACAGGATCTTGGGAGGAGGTTCCAGTGGAGGACGGCCCCCAGCAGGGGGCAGACAGACAGGAGTCCAGGGAGGAACAGACGGAGGGAGGAGCCAGGAGGAGACAGGAGGAGTCCGGAGCAGGAGGAGATCCAGAGCCCAGCTATGGTGGTCCACGGTGGAGCCGACGGAGGAGGAGCCATGGAGGAGGAGCAGCCATCGACTCCATGGGGGCCGACCGACGGCGCGGAGCAGATGGTGGAGGAGACTGAGGTGGAGAGCGGAGAGCCGAAGAGCCAGGGTGACGTCGAGGCGCTGGAGGTCCAAGGCGACGCCGCAGGCTTCGGCGACTGACACGGAGACGGGGACGGGAGGACGCGGCGGAGCCAGGCGACTGAGGACTGAGGTGAAGCTGGAGGGAAGGAGGAGCCTGACAGAGCCGGTGGGATGGAGTGACGAGGCGGCCGGAGGAGAGAGAATCGAGGCGACGGATGGTCGACGACAGACCAAAAGCGGCCGGAGGGACGATGGAGCCTGGTGGAGCTGGTGGACTGACGGACCACGGGTGTAGAGGAGGGAGCTAGGGAGCCCAGGGGAGCCGGCGGGTCTACGAGCCGAGGAGGAGTCTGGGTCTCGGAGGCAGGACGGTGAGGCGAGGGATCCTTCAACCTCGATGGCGATGGAGACCGGCAGACCCGTGGCGAGCTCCTGATGGAGAGCTGAGGATGAGCGCAGGGGCTGCTGGGATCCATCGGCGTGGTGTGGCATGGGTGGGAGGGTGGGAAACTTGAGGCGGCACTGGAGGAGCGCACGGGGCGCGGGCACTGAACGGGACGGAGGCGCACGGGCGCGGGCACAGAACGGGACGGAGCGCACGCGTGGCGCGGGCACAGGAACGGGACAGAAGCGCCGCGGCGCGGGCACTGGAACGGGACAGAGCGCGCGTGCGGCACGAGCGGACTGAGCGCACGGGCGCGCGACTGAACTGGAGCCAGACAGAGCGCGCGCGTGGCGCGGGCACTGGAACGGGACGGCTTGGGCGGAACCAGCGGGCTAACGGGACGGCTGGGGCGGAACCAGCGGGCTAACGGGGCGGCTGGGCGAACCAGCGGCTAACGGGACGGCTGGGCGGAACCAGCGGGCTAACGGGACGGCTGGGGCGGAACCAGCGGCTAACGGGATAGCTAAACGGGAACAGAAACTCAGGATACAGGGGAGGTGCCCAGTCTATGTCCAAGTCCATATCGTCCAGCTCCTTTTGCAGATCCAGCAGCCCCAGGTGGATGATCAGCTCATCCTCAGCCGATGTGCCGTGGGCGGAGCTCCACCGCGCCCTCCTGCAGGCGGCTGACTCCATCGCGCGTGAACTCCGTTGCTGGCTCGCGCACCTGGTCTGACGTATACGGCTCGGGTCCTGTGGCGCTCCACGGCTCTGTCGCTTTCTCTGGCGATGGGTCCGTGGTCGCGCGACCCGCCCCGTGTCAGCGGTGGGCTCAGGCTGGGGCTCAACCTTGCGGTGAAGGGATGGGCTAGGCTCTGGATCTGGAGTGGGGCTGGTGTCGTTATCCTCCAGCGCAAACCGTCATTGGCGAATTGCAGGACACCAGCACCCACCCACTCGATGTAAGGGCGATGCTCTCTCGAGGGCCGTCTCCGGACAGCTTCGCTCGTGGGGAGTAGTCGAGTCCTCGGAAATAAAGCGAGCAGAGGAAGCTGTCCTAATAGCGCGAGTCATTCGCGAGGCGAGGAAGTCCATTGTGTAACCTCGAGAGAGCGATCCTCCTGCTCCAGCAGGAGGATGAGGAAGTTGGGGTCGTGGTAAGGGGAATCCATGACAAACAAAAAAAAGAGGGAAAATACGCCGCTAACTTTTAGGTCCGATCGTACTGTCACGTTCACTTTGGCGGGATCGAAGCACTCAAGACGTTAAATGAACTTAAATGGGTTTAATCCAAAACGGCAAAATAAATATATACAAAAGGCAGGCAGGTAGGTAGGTAGAATAGACAGGCAGGACAAAACTCACGTGAGGGACATTGACGATCGGACAAACGGAACTGAAAACACAGGACTTAAATACACAGGGTTAAATGACTAAATTAACTACATACAGCTGATGACAATGACATAATTAACATGGAGGGAAGGCAGGGCACAGGAGCACATGGCACGGGACAAAAACATAAACAAAGAGTCCAGAGACGTGACATATATATACCAGACAGCATAGTTTGGGCCATACAGGCTCTATTACTTTCACAGTATGAGTTATTTTGAATTAGCATGTATGTGTTTACATTATATGTGTATATGTTTATTATCTCTCTATATATAAAAATAGAAATTATACATATAAAAAAATATATAAAATATATTTTTAATATATGAACATAACATTATTTTCTTAAATATATACATGCATGTGTTTGCATTTATAAATACATCAGAATACACGCCATATATATTACGTACACAAAAACTTATTTTGGATTGCCATTAATCACGATTAATTGTTTGACAGCACTATTTTTTTTTTAGTTTTAGTTTTTAGTACATCAAGTAAATCTGAAAAATGTTATTGCTTTTTTTTAAGCTTTTTTGTTTTAGTTTCAACTATAGCAAACATGATTCAGAGTGAGCTTATGATACTAATTTTATGCATAATATATTTTTAAATGTTGATGTTCTTAATATTATTTTGTAATTTTCAGGCAGATAATCGATAACAAAATTCTAATACAGATATTTAAGATGTTTTTTTCCAAGAAAACGTTATCAATGACTACCGGTATGTTTATTCAGTATCTGGCTATTGTTAGCTAAAGGAAACTGGATAATGGAAAGTAAAACCGAAGGTGCAGGAAAATTCATATATACATATATCCTTTCCACATATGCTTCTCCTGTGTAAAATCATGTTGCTGAATCATAGCGAATGGCTTATTTGGTGACAGCAGTAAAGGAGAAGAGACTCACTGAGCTGATAGGTGTTCTCCATCTGCACCACAGGTCGTGGGATATCATCATGATGTCCGGGCTCCTCCATGTAAGACACTGTACTGATAGAGCTACACACAAACACGTGGTCCTTCATCATCTACGCTTTTTTTACTGACACCTTTCAGCGTTATTATGCTGTTAAGGAATAACAGCAACTCACTCCTTGGTTCTGGCAAAGGTTTCTTTAGCTCGGACTTCATGACTGCCCAGAGAAGACAGGCTTCCGCGCTTCTTCAGCAGACGTGCCGCTTTCTCCTTCGCCAAATCAGACATTTTATCGCGGAAAATGCTATCCTACGAAAACCTAAAAGACATGAAAAATACGTTTGCATTGGTTGATAACTAATAATTTAGAAATGTGCAAATCGATAAAATAGAATTAAATGTAACTTTACCCAAGTTTCATCGCAGCGAAACACACTTACCGCTTTGATGCGACTCTTCCACAAACCGGAAACGCTCAGCACCGCCGCCGGCTTGTTGCCAAACGTTGCCTTGACAACAGAGGATTTGGTTTTCTCTTTGAGTGGATCTCCCGCCAATGAGCGACCGCGCGAGTTCTGAGGCGACTATGGCGACGGTTTAGTTTCGAAACGTTAATTATAGCACGCTGACGTCGCTAAGCCACGTTCACGCGAGCGGATTTAAATGCAAAACATTAAAGAAACCTTTTAAGACCACCGAACAAAAAACGTGTGAATAACCTGGAAGGGACCACAGTGAGTTAAAATGAAAATGTAACATTCAACGACCTTTTTTAAAATTAATTTTAAACGCAAAACAAAGAAATAAATAGCATAACTGTAATACCAAAATAACTTCGTAAGTGTTTTCGTCTTGTTGTCCAGTGCAAAAATTCAAGAATGTAAAAACGAGACATACAACGTTGCCTGGGAAATTGATCAAACACTATATTTCTGAAAAAGAACAAATATCTTGCAATGATCACAAAAAAATGAAATTAATGCTCAAGGGAAATTCAATGCCCATTTCACCATTGACATACATTTAAAAAACGAGTTTAATTTGCACCTTAAGTAAATGTATCAAGAGTTAAGGATTTTTAATGCCATGACCTTTTGAATTTAAGACACTGCTTTGATTTAAGGCCTTAATTTGTGGATGGTCAATGCAGAAACTTAATTAATGTTCATAAAGTAATAGTTATAGTGGAATTAGTTTTTTTTCTGTGGCTAAAATTCTATAAATTATTATGTTGAACATAATGTACATTGTTGGGTAAAATCATTGTCATTCAGAAAAAAAAAAAGACAAAAGTCTAAATATTTTATGTTGGCTAACCTACTTCTTTTAAGCATGAAACGTAGCTGTACTCTACTGATAATTCCCTGAAATAATACTAAAATTCTTGTTATTTGCATAAGGATTTGCTGACAATAACAACAAGCAGCCAAGGGTGTTAAACATGAATTTCTTGATTTTATTTTTAAGACATTACATTATTTTCACTTCTGATATATTTAGCATTTTCAGTCTCTATATTCTCTTAAAATATGTGGAGAGGTTACTCTATGCATGAAATGTTTGCATATTCCATTTTCTGAACGATGTATGAACAAGATGCGAGTTAGCTGACAAACACAATACCACAACATCTGTGGGATAAAACATAATAAATACATTTATATATATATATATATATATATATATATATATATATATATATATATATATATATATATATATATATATAAAATGAGAGATGGAGACATGTTTTAACTGGAATAAACCATCCATGAGCAGCAGCTGTCTTTCCATCCCTCCACTTTTAGGGTAAGGTAAGGCCTCCAAACCACCAAAAATAAAGTACACTTAATGTATGGCAGAAATAATGCGTAAAGGTTAGCCAAACCACATTTCTAAATTGTACCTCTTTAAGTAGAGACACGTTTCAGACGCTGTAAGTTTCTACACACTTGGATGGATGGATATTCTCACAATTGTAAAGGCAATGATCCACATATTAGTGACAAAGTCTATATAGCTCAGCAAACAAAAACATTGAGAATAAAGATGACATTTGCTTATTTTCGACACAATACAGTACGAGGAAGTGATAAATTAAAGGACGTGATAAATGTCAGTCAGTTTCTTTCCCGTTTTTTTAGCAATAAAAACATTCTGAGTGTTCATAATCCGGTACAAACCACAGAATGGGCATGAAAGAAATCCCACGAAAAAAAAAAATTAATTAAAATAAAGTGCCGCCATGAAGTGTAAATATTAACAATAACTTGACAGGAAAGACATAGAAACTATATCCATTCGGATACATGTATAACAATTTCTATTTTACATTTTTACACGTTATCATTAAATATTGCTACAGTACAATGATTCGGGAAAATAAAATCCACATTGTGGAAAACCGAAAGGAAAACTTTATATCTGACCGATTCCTTCAGCTGATTTCGACTTAAGGAATTCTGCATCCCTGACACAGATGGAGGTTCATTTCCCTAAGATGTCTACATAAAAAAAAAGATTTAAAGAAAAAGAGTAAGTAGGCATCACCTTTTGCATGAATTATGAATGTCGGTTACATCCGTGTTTAAGCACTTGATTTAACAAAGGGCTACGGGCCAACTAGACAGAAGTGATGCACTCTAACATGCATTCACCAATAACATCAAATCAACGTTAACACTGACGCTAGAGGCATTTGAGATGATGTTGAGGAGAATATTCCGTGGAAGCATGTCTCTGTATTCCTCTCTCATCGCTTCTATCCGCTCCTTAATCGGTGAGACTTTACAATAAGGGTTAATTCTCTAACATCGTTTTTTGCATCATTCACTAATAACAAACAACATTTTTACAGCATTAATAATTTAGGTTAAAGTTCACATAAATTTACTAGAATAGCTAATTCATATTTACTCATAATTAATGTCAATTTATTTTATTTTTGAAAGTCGTCTATTTTGCTCCTTAAAGGACATTTATTGAATCAAAATGCAATTAAAACATTAAGATACTTTTACAATTTAAAATAACTTTTCTATTTTAATATATATATATATATATATATATATATATATATATATATATATATATATATATATATATATTTTTTTTTTTTTTTTTATTATTATTATTATTATTATATTTATTGCTGTGAGACAAAGCTGATTTTTCAGCATCAATAACCCAGTATTTAGTGTCACATGATGCTCCAGAAATCATTCTAATATGCTGATTTGCTTGAAATCTTTTAATATCTAATGCTGTTACAACTGAGTGCATCCTAGCTGAATAAATAATAATTTATCCAAAAAAAAAAACTTAATGGACTTTAAACAGTAGCGATGCAGAAATTAACACTGACCTCGAATTAAAAAGGCTGTAAAAATATTGTTTGTCGTTAGTTTGTGATATCTAAACTGTAGCATTGTTTAAAAGAGACCTCATGTTAGTTGTACCGTTTATAAATCTGTCAAAAAAGCTAAAAGGAAACTAAAGACTGCTGACAAGTGTGTTCGACAGGTGAACCCTGGTGTTATTAGATTGTAATGTCACTAGGTGTGTTTGGTTTGGGGCAGAGAGAAAATGTGCAATAGTGAAAAAAGAAACTCTGCCTTCTGCAAGAACCCAGCGAAAAAAGTCCACGTATTGCATTTGTCCTGAAGTTTTATCATATACACACACAAAATATTTACTGATATTCACATACACACACCCACAGAACGCACTGATGATATTCTACACCAGACATTATACGTGAGATTTTGAGTGCTGTATTTCAATAAAAACATTTTTCCAAAGTCTTTGTAGTGCCAAAAGAGCATCCCCACTCGCAGTCCATCCTACATGTCAGTTGTCTGCCAGATATTTACCTACAGAATACAAAAAAAAACATCAGATACTGCGTGAAAATTAACTTCAGGGTTTGCACAGATACTATAATTGAATTCCAGGTCTTTTTAATTTTTCAAAAAACATTTTGGGGGTTACTTACTTGCTTTACCGCAAAATAAATTAATGAAAAATAAATAAATAATAATAAAAAAAAAGTTAAATGTTTATATGCAAAAACTATTAGCCTAACAAATTTAAAATCCAATCTTCGAGACAAATAGTAACACAAAAAGAATAAATTAATTAAAAGCAATAGCACAAACAAATAAATGAAATAAATCAGTGGTTCTCAAACCTTTTACACCTTTTTACACCCTCACTTAGACTTCAGTCACACATTTTCCAATAAGGGACAATATTTTCCACCTTAAATTTATTCACACGTGCATTTTTTTTAGTTGCAGTTGTAAGGGGTACTGCAAAAAGGCGCTTTGCCACAGAAAGCACATTTCAGAGTAGAATTACTGGCTATAGCGTTATTTACCAGAGAAAAAGCATGTTCTTTTTTGTCTTCAGAAGAGCCGAAAGCTTAAATACAGCACCTTTAAGGACTTTGTAGGTAGATATTTCTTAAAAGACATACCTGCAGAAAACCTTTTTTTGACCAAAGAGAGTCTGTAGCCTGAACCGACGAGTTGAAAATCGCATCCAGACAGAGTGCTGCCCTCACTGGTGAACTGCACTGCCAGCTGAGAAGGTCTGCTGGGACCCTCGGCTAACCGGAAGCGAGCCAGAAGAGCGCCCACGCCTGACACACAACGACAGGACAACCGTATCGCGTTCACATAGTGCATTTGTTAACATTTCCACTGGCACATTAACGACGACCGGGAAAATTCAGAACACGACCTGTTGCGGTAACTCGATCTGCTGCCACAGGCATGCGTTGGCTTTTTAAAAAAAGAACGATAGTATCGTGTATTGTGTTTTTAATGTGCACGAATTTGCGTTAGGATGAGCTTGCGATGACGTTCTTTGGTGTCGTTAATGCGATGCACTTTGCTTGTTTTCTGTAGCTGCTTTTTAAATAACCGAGGAAGCGTAAGCATTGTAATTAGTACTTTACAATGTTTCCATTAATTTATTATTCGTGTTAAATACAAATTCAGTCACATTAAATACATTAGGCTGCACTACTCGTCGCTTAGTTGAACCTTGGGCTCGATGGTTTAATGAAGTGTCTGCAACTGTGAGTGAATGAATATTTAATGAGGCATGGACCTAGACTGTTTATGATTGGTTCTAGCGCCGCTTAAAAAATAAAAATAAAAAAATAATAAAAATAAATAAACAAAATAATAATTATATATATATATATATATATATATATATATATATATATATATATATATATATAATAATTGTATTTATTTTTTTAAACCATCAGCTTTTGTATTAATGCATGTAGCTCTTGCACGACTTACATCACAATGATTTCCTGGTTATCAGGATGTAATGTAAGAGTAAAATGTGAAAAAAAATATTTTGTGCATGTGTTCAATCCAGACCTAATTGCAGGCATTTACCCAAAAGCACATCAAAAATCCCCAATTCATGATGATGTAACTATAAGTTTAAAATTATAACTTGTTCCTGGGTTTGAAGCAATCTCCACTTGCATTATTTAGTAGGCGCTTTCATTCAAAGCGACTTGAGGACAATAGAAGCAAATCAAACCAAAGAAAGGCAAAAATGTGCCTTTAAAAAACTAAAAAAAAATACGAGTTCCTGTCCTCTATGCCTGATTAAAAACGCATGTAATTGTGATATTTTTGTTCAAAACATCACTATTATTATGATAACCTAGGAGTTAACAAAGGTTTAATTCGACTATTTGTATCTTTGGTAATAAAATGTGATATTATGCAAGACATTTTTAACACTGCCATGATTACAAAAGGACTAAATTTATACCTTTCAAGTTTTTTTAGACACAAAAGAATATCGGAACTGAGTGCCATTTAAATAAAATGTGTCCCACAGAAGAAAGACGGTGAGATTAACATGAAAGTAAATAATGACAGATTTTACATTTTGGGGTGAACTATTCTGTAAGCATAACGCATGAATCCCTTTTGAGACTTGGTTTTAAATTTCAGGAGGATGCGATTATAAATATGTATTGCGCAACTAAAAAGTAGAGAAATACGAAAGAGCATTTCCATGCATTTATTTCAGTTTGTTTTGAGCAAACCGCAGTCAGATTGGAAACGGACGACAAGCCTCCGCAGTGAACGGATATACTTCATCTGCTCAGCTAGCAGAACCAAAAGCAAGTTGCCGTCCGAACAGCCTTTCATTAATGACCTCAGCATCAGGACTGCGGTTCTTTCAAACAGGCTACTTCTACATGGTTTCTACAAAAAACACTAAAATTCCAATTCAAGGCTGCCGTGGAATCATGTATGATAAAGAGCGCGATAACGGCTAGCTGGGCTTCCTCCTCGATCCTTTACTTAAGAGTAATTCAATTTACTACCATTAGGGCAAGCTGCCAAGTAAACCACGTTGCTCGGCTTAGCATGAGCTAAGCATTCCTGCAAAGCTGTTAGAAGGCTTCCCTTCCTTCAGTTATTGTCTAAAGGGCATTTACCTCCATTTTCAGACCTCTGTGAGAGCTCTGGGATCTTCCACATTATGTTCTGCTCCTCCGGGTTCCTTTAAATTCAAGAAATGGGCGAACATCACTACACAACACCGCACTGCTTGTGTTTTGCAATGTGACTTTCTGGACGGGTCCTCACCAGTGGGCAAGTGGGAGCATAGCCTGCAGTTTGTTCACGCCGCCGTCCACAGCTGCCATGAAGTGGATGTTGGTGAGCGGTGTGGGTATGGGCATGGCCTCCGTGTTGTATTTATAGTCTATCCTGAGGTCTGTGCTGCAGGCATCACCCCGCCAGCTCACCGCCAGGTTCAGCGGAGTGGACTGGATGCCTCGAGTGGACACCTGTGAGCACAAATCTCAGATATCACGCGCTAGAGGACGACCGAGCTCGGGTTTCACCGATACAGATAAGGGTCATGCTCAAATATAAAATCTCACCTGGTACTTCAGCATGTCTACGTTGTAGTACGTGGCCTGTGGCCTCTGCTCAGCCACCTTCTTCAGGTGACTCAACAGGTTTGACATGTTGACCCAGAACTCCTTTGAATCACCTGTAGGTGGCGTGGTGTCGCTGCAGGGAGAAAACATTTGCGGAATAAATCTCAAAGAATATCTATACCTTCTGCATGCAGTATTGTATTCACCAAACTGGAACTTCATAAAATTTTAAAGCTTTGTAAAATTATCACTTTTGTTAAATGCCTTGCAGACCAATGCATATAATCTCAAAATGACCAATATAGGGCTAGTGTTTAGTTTATATTGGTTCTTTTATTACATTTAATAATAAAAAAAAACAATTCAGAAATTTATCCTGAGCATTACGTTACTGCTGCTTATAAAGCAGTGTTATTTCAGTATTACTTAAATACTATTACATTATTTACAGCATATTTTCAATAAGCATTTATTTTTAAACTTTATTTTGTTTTAGACTTTTTTTTGCTTTAATTTATTTAAATTTCAGCTTTAGTTTGCAATTTTAGTACAAATTTTCTGTTACTACAAAAAGTCTGCGTTTTATTTATTTTAAGTGAATATTAATATTATCTTCATTAATTTATTATATTCTGTGGCAGTTTTAGTTAACAGTTATAACATTGTATTACAGTAGCTCTGCTTTGAAAAACAATTATAAAACATTCCTAATTTTACTGTTTACTTCAAACTAGCGGTGTTTAGTATAATGGTACCATATTGGTTATTAGCTAATATTGCAATTTTCTACTCTTCATTGTTTTATATTTATCAGCTGATACTAAATATGTAATTGTTCAAATAAATGTGTCCCTTTACTGTCACTAACTGTCATTTTAATTAGTTAAACACTGATTAAATAAAATCGCACTGGTAAATAAAATCCTCAGCAGGTCTCAAAATGAATGTATATTTTCATACTGCACATCATATGTTGTAATGCTTAAATTAGCATGTAGCATTTTTAGTGTTTTGGACAAAACACAAAAAACTTCATCCATAAACTTTATTTTGGGATGACCTATTTTCAATCCCCTCAGTTTTATTTACAAAAACCTGAAATGGCTTGACTGAATCATTAGAAAGCCCAGCTTAAAAAGAACAATTTGTTCAATTTGTTGTGAGAAATCCCTACGCATTACCAGCACAGAAGCTGTGGGTTGGGAAGGACCTGCTCCAGTCGACTGTACTGACTGATGGTGAAGGTCAGCACCGGTGGACTGGGATGGGTGGAGAAGTGTCTGGTGATCCCTGCTGGGAAAGACAACACCATCTCACCGGCGATCTTCACCAAACACCTGTGACACACAGTAACACAGTGAGACGCAGTTTCAATCGATTCAACCCAAAATTCAAAATGCGCTCTGTGGCCTACTTAGTGGGATCTGCTCCTTTAAAGTAAGCGCTGATGGTCTCTGTGAAGGCGGCTGCCACCGGTAGAGTGTCCTGGGGACCCATTGTGAGAGGACTCGGACCTCTGGAGCATACTGAAATACAGACGCAGATCTAATATCATACAAAACGCACAACCTGTTGAACGTAAGAAGGCATTATGCCTCAGTATCATCTTCCTCACTTATCATAATTTAGCAATAACTGACTTGGGACAGCTCTGTTGTGGCCCACCTGACACAGAGAGGTTGAGCTCTCGGCCTAGTGTAGGTGTGGAGGCTGCGCTCAGAGAGGTGACGGAGGAGATGGAGGAGGTGCTTTCGGCTCTGGCCAGAGGAGCAAAGGGTGGAGGACTCCACGAGTGGATGGGGGGGCTGAAGGGTCGGGCCTGAGGAGAAACAGAACAGCCTGAACCAGACATATACTTTTAAAAACAAAGGTTCTTTTTTGGCATCAATGGATCTACAAAGAACCTTTACCATCTGTGGAACCTTTACATTCCACAAAAAGGTTCTTTAGTTTATTAAAACATGACCCAGGAACACAAAATGAGTCAGAAGTGTAAATAAATGCATACGTCATCTGAAAGCTGAATAAATAAGATGTAGATTGTAACGTAAGATGATGCATGGTTTGTTATGAAGTTTTTAATATTAAATCAAAACCCAGTTGAAGTTTGATTAATAGTAGTTGGAATGAACAATAAAAAAAAAACAACTTAAAAACAAACACAAACAAAAGCATTCCTTGTGATTTCAGTGTGTCAAATGCTTCACAGCATTGGAGAAAGTCGACCGATGCAGTCATACCAGATCTGCTAGGTTTGGTTTTCCAGGTGGTAGTTTAGGTCGTGACGATGGTCTTGGTGGTAGAGGTGGGATCGGACTCCCAGCGGACAGCGGAGTGCCGGCACGTGACGGGAGACGACGGCCCTGGTAACATAAAATCAGATGATTATAACATAGTAAACAATGCTAAATCTGCAATTATTACCTTAAAGAGCCATTTAACTCTTAAAACAACATAAATGTTTGTATAAATGGTTGCACAGTATTCAACATGTCACCATTTTTCTCAGTGATATATTTCTGAAAGTGCTGTTGACTTCACCAAATGTCGGTAACACAGGGCTTCTCACTATAAACTAGTTGTTTATTGGCATGCTTATTATTAAAATATTAGTACAGTATTTATAAAGCACATATCCTGCATGACAATATTCTACATCCTCATCCTATCCAACAGGATATATTCTACATCCAATCAAGGTTAATGTTGACTTGTTGATTTCTGAAATGTATAGTATTATAAATAATAATAATAATAATAATAATAGCATTTTATTTATATATTGTAGAATATTAATAATGATGAATGAATTAAAATAGCAATAATACTATTTCCTGCAACAGTATTGTAGACAAACAAGAGAAGGCAAAACTGTACAGCATAAATGTACTGTAAATTACCTTTTAAATAAATGTAATAATCAAATTTATTTCTTTTTGCAAAATGTGATATTGCCCTTTAGGTGGCATTAAGGCAGTGGAACAACTGCTCTAAAAACTACAACTGTGCCCGATATCAAAAAAAGATACTATGGCCACAAAAAAACATATGTTCCCATCAACTAGTGCCTTTGTTTTAATTTAAATTGGGGCTAAGACACAAGTAAATTAAAACCTGAGAAAAAAAATCTGTAAAACATGATCACGGTTCAACTAAAACAAGGGAATAAACTAATAAAGCATGGCCATGAACTACAGTATCTAGTTTTTACTTCAGCATGCCGTTTGCACTACTTAAATATTTAGACAAAGTAAATCATGAAATTTGAGTGTACTAGCCATTAAGCTACATTTTCTGTGTTACATCTACTGTATGCTAAACACTAAAGTGGTGCCAATCCTGCTCCGCACAAGATTTCACATCAAGAGCTTCAAGTCTCCATTGATTTTCATATTATCTGTTTCTATGCTACGGAAGTCGTTAGAGACCAATTACTGTTTGGTTATGTATATTTTGCTAAATATTTTCTTTTGTGTTCAACAAAAGAAATGCTTACAGCCTTGGAACAATTCTAGGGTGCGTGAATAATAACAGAATTGTCTTTTGTGGATGAACCATCGCTTTAAAAGGAACACTCCAATATCTTTAAAAATAGTTAATATTTCAAGTCCAGCTGTTTAATGGGAGTATAGTTCCTAGCCATACTGGCCTAGAAAATTGCAACTATTCATTTTCTGTCATTCTTAGTACACGTGTATAACTACAGAAGTGTTTAAAAAGGAAAAATATTGAAACTCTTTGTTCATTTTTTTGAGTGAGATGCAATGATCAATGCTAAGCTGCAGCTAAAAATGATCAGCTGATTCAAAAAACGGTACAACTCAACTGTTGAAGTTGAAAAATAGTGGAGTGTTCCTTTAAGTAACAGTTGCTAACTCACCACTGCCGGGCCCTGGGAGCCCACCACACTCCTGTAAGTAGGAGGTGGCAGAGGAGGTGGGGTTCCTCTGAAGCTTCCTGCTGCGAGGTCTTTGGGTGATGTGCCAAACACAGAAATCTCATCCCTCATGCCCACCAGGTCAGGGGTTCTCCTGCTGTCGTCTCTCAAGGTAAGAGGGGAAGGTATGGCTCCATGAGGATGGTGGTCTGCTGGCGGGAAGGGCAGTCCGGGGCTGGCGGGGTCATTGGGGACTCTTGGGTGAGCTCGGACTCCGGAGCTGAAAGCAGCAGGGGAGGTCTGGAGGACTCAGAGGAGAGTCCGAGGGTGGAGTGGTGGAGGTGAATCTGGAGGCGGGATGGAGTGGAGGGAGGCGGGGAGGCGGGAGCGGCAGGTTGAGGGGCGAGGTTGGGGCGAGTCCGTGGGGAAGAAGACAGAGGCGGAGAAGGGGCGGGTTCGTCTGGGGGAGGGGTCTGGCGGAGAGCCTTCGCTGAAGCTCACCCAGCTGCACTGCACCACATCTGATGCAGACCTGGGCGTCTCCACAGGCCCAAAACACTGTCCAAGTCAGGCATAGACGCCCCTCCGGATGGGTCAGATAATGGGGCGTCCTGACAGGCCGAAGCTGATCCCTCTCCTCTGATGCTAGGAACCACACTATAATAACCTGTTTAGAAAAAAAGAAATTAAGTACTCAAATACTTTTTCAACATTCACAACCACAAACTAGGGTAGCGAAATATTTATTGTATTGCTGTTTCAATAATGTACAAGCTAACATTATTGAGTATCTCACTTACAAAAATATGTTAGCACAGCCTATGTATTACAAACACGAATTTGACTTCATATAGTTCAACAAGAAGTTAATCTTGTCTGTTTTTGCTTTATTTCACCAGCAAAAATAGTTTCGAAACAAAGCTGTAGTGTGTATCTGAAAGCACAAGAGATGTTTAATTCTTAGATGAATCAGCATTTTTGAACAAATCAGTGAATCTGTGGCTTCATGGCTGAACGAATCAGTCATTTAAACAAATTTGCTGAATCAATGACTCACTTGTCACCACTGGCAGCTTAAAGTAAAATATGATCACATTTTTTTCTTTAAAAATATTTGAAGTATTATTTTAAACATTATTCTCATAGTATTATACATGCAATTCTAAATGAAGTGTGAACACATCTAAATTGCTTCTATACAACCTCTGAAGAAAAAATGTATCTGATTTAGAATTTGATTTCATCTGGTTGGTAATATAATTAATCTAGCTGAATATATTGATTATTGATTATTTAAGATGTTATGGAAAAATGCTCTTTACAAAGATACAAATGTTCACGGAATTCACTTTAATTTGGCAAATATCTTTCCAATGCACAGAATATAAAGAATATAATGAGCGTATCAATACCATTTTGTTAATATCGCATCCCAAATAATAAACAGAGCTGAGAACAAGTATCCTGTAGTAAGACACTTCTGTTCAGGAACTGTTCTTTCAGGAGACTGAAACTATGTTGGATGCTAAATTGGAAGTGTCAGCCCATACCGGAGGACTCTGCAGAGCTAGAACTGCGTCCCAGGTGGGGTCACAGGAATGTTCTTTGGAGGAAGTGGAGGCGGAGCTGAAAGGACAGATAACAGGGCATGTTCATAAAGAAGAACTTTCTTACAGAATACTGCACTGTATAAATAGCTTACATTATGATGATTAACATATCATAATACATGTTTACGTCTAACATCTCACAATTACAAAGTGATATACTAAAATGAAAATGAATGAAAACTATTTGGAAGTATTTTTCGTAAAACTAATAAAAATTGCAAAAAGGCGCAACAAAACGGCCAAAATTTGAAAATAAATAAATAGAAGCTAATTCAAAGCATTAGTTTAAAATAATAAAAATAATAATAAAATAACAGGAGATAACGTGTCTAGTATCCACGTTTATGCATATCAGCTTACATTGCTAATTAATTAATAAAATCAGTAATACTTATAAATAAAAGTGGATTGTTTTCCTGTGATCCGTTCAAAGTGTCGTGTTGCTAATAAATTGGATTTTTTCTGGTTAATCTTGTAGATCCAATCACATTCTGCAGTGAGCAGTAAAATGTGATGCTTTGTAGCATTCATTAAGAACTATTTGTCACCATTTTGTGTTTTATTGGTGACTTTCCTGGGAGCAGTTTTAAGCTTTAAACGGGTATTATCAAAAACATTTTGGACATTTGACATGCAGTACCTCCAGTGGGCAGAGATCTGCTGAGAACACAGGTGGAGAGAGAAGTGGACTGACACCAGAGCTCCGGCTCAACCGGGAACACTGTCATTAACATTCACGAATGAAATACCCATCAATACCTCCCTCGACTGACTTACAAATCACAGCAGTGCATGACACACAAGAACAATAATTTACATTTCGTCTGCAAATTTCTTGTGAGGTCTGATCTTGCAAACCTCAAACCGCATTTATATTAAAAATGAACTCATCAATGTCAGGTTATCGAAAAAATACTGGTACCTTCTGAGTTGTGTGCTTCGAAATTGGTCTCAAACGGTGGGCCGAAGAACGCTGTTGTGTTTTCTCTTTTGACGAGACAGAAGCAAAATACAAGGTCAAAACATCCCAAGGGTATTCGGGCAATGAGATTTAGTAATGTTATTCGATTTAAAACTGATAATTCAATAGTGAGCAGAAACACCGACATGTCCACAAGGGTTTGTGACGGTGTACTAACCTGGGCGGGTCCGAACCAGGTCCTGGAGTTGTCGTGGGTGTTGGAGTAGATCGTCGTGGTCTGGCGATCTCCTCATCTGGAATATGCAAAGTCAAATTGACTAATGTAGAAACTCGGGTGATGTGACAAAACACAGGAAGTCAATATTTCAAAAATACACTCACTTGACAGGTTTCGCTTCATCGGGCACTGTAACAAAAGACATAAAAGAAGAAAATGCCATAACAAAGACCACAAATACTGTAATGCATATATATATATATATATACACACACACACACACACACACACACATACATACATAAACACACCCACACAAACGTGTTTGAATTTATATATACATAATCAATATACACAGTATAGACACATGTACTACGCCCATTTTTATATTAACAAAAACTTTTGAATAAACTTGGATATATCTTTTGACAGCACAAAAATAAAATAAAATAAAATAAAATAAAATAAAATAAAATAAAATGAAATAAAATAAATCGGACCATCTTCTAAAAAATTAAATATTATAAAAAATAAATAAAATAAAATAAAATAAAATAAATCGGACCATCTTCTAAATTTTGAAATTTAGTAATTTATTAAAACACTAATGAGTCAAAAACAGCACAACACATATTATAAAATGAAAAAAAAAACCAAATCTAAGAGTTCAAAGGCAGAGGGTATTATTTGGCACCTGGTCACTGTTTTCCATTAGTTCCAGTTATAACAGCGGATGAGCGACAAACATCTTCGGCTAATGGAAAACAGAGTCCAGGTGCCAACTCTGAAACATTCACATCCAATGTGCTGAAGCTGCAGATCATATCAAGAATCTAACGATTCCCTCCCATTGATCCACGAGGGTGTCAGTGCAGAGCGAACATAGCATGAAGAATCATCACAATGAAAGGGTCACAGAAGCTCAGGCCTCTGTATCATACGCAACACAGATTTGTAGTACATTAACAAGATCCGTACTTACCGGACTTCGCCTCTGATATCAGCAAAAAAGGAGAAAGAACAGACCTGGTCAGAGAGCGAGTTACAGATCAGTGCTATTAACAAAAAATGAAATACCGCTTTGATGCATCTTTCCCCAACCAATGCTTCAAACCAAACCAACAACACATATCGTTGCCTGTGTTTACTGTTTCTTAATATTAGGTATATCACTAATATTACTAACTGTATATTGGCAATCTGCAAAAGTTGAATAAAACTGCAGAAATATAGTTCTGCACTATACATGAAGAAGAACACAATAAATGCATTATAAACGTATTTCTTTTCTTAAGCTTGAAAAGCGCAGCAAGGTAATAGCAACAGAATGGCCATAGCTGCTTTAGTGCTATGTGGCTGGAAAAAACTAAAATATAAACGTACATAAAGCCATTAATTAATATATTCGGTTTAAAAATGATTTATGTTTTTATTTTTTCAAACAAAGCTGTAGGGGCGCTGGATAAATATTAAAATTACTAAGCCAAGATTAGCTTAATGTTATGGGCAAAAACTAATATCAGTACTATTTTGTCTAAACAGCTTTACATTTGTAAAAAAAACCAAAAAAACATTTTAAATAGTACAAGCGTACACGGCATCACAGCATAAAAATTTATAAAATAATAATAGCATAATAATACATTATCGTTCAAAACTTTGTGGTCAGTACGATTTTTTTAAAAAGAAATTAATATTTATATTTTGGATATTTTATATTTATTAATTAGGTATCAAATTGATTAAAAGAGTCAGTAAAAGCCTTTTATAGTTTTATGAAAAGTGAAAATGTATCATGGATTTCTGAACAATATTAAGCAACTCTTTCTTGAGCTCTATTTCAGCATAACAGAATGATTTCTGAAGAATCGTGCGATACTGAATACTGTAACAAAAATACATTTAAATCAATATTACTTTTTTTTTTTTGATCCCACAAATGCAGCCTTGGTGGTCATAAGGAGGTTCTTTTAAAAACATAAAAAAAAATCTTACTGACTTATGTGTGTGTATAAAACACACATTACACGCTTTAGATTACATTTAAAAGTGTTATTAATTGATTACTGTTTTTTGAATTTAAGCAAGCATTAGATAATGATTAAATATATTCTAAATGTAAAAGCAGCTGATATGAATATGCACAGTTGCATATCTAAAATCATCCAACAAACACCAATAAATGAAAGAAAATCACTGATATACAATATCATGTATCCCAGCACAGATATACATCTTGAACTCCTCTGACTGATTGGCCATTGGCTGTCACGCCCTTAGGGCTGAGATACATCACCTAAACTGACGTACGTGACAGATGTTATGCAATTTTAATTAGCATCTTTAAAGGCCTAAGAAAGTGTAGAAACACTTGCTTACCGGACTCTTTCTCTGTGTGAGGAAACAAACAGAAAAACAGAGGAAATCATCTCAACATTTGAAATGGGAACGTTACTATGGGACATCAGCTCTGTAAGGAGCAGCAAGCGAGACTAACCAGAGGAGAAGGAGAGATGGCCAGCGTCCCCACTGAGGCCTTCAGCTCATCCATAGTAGACACTGTACAGTTTCCACTGTTTGCTGTCAAAGGTTTGATCTTGATCTTAAATTTCTTTCCGTGCTCCTCCTCTCCCTCCGACTCACTGGGAGGAAGAGAACGCCTTGACTTTTGGAGCTGGTGAGTCTTGTTAAAGAAGAATAGATATATATTTTCTATAGATATATATTTTGTTTTCTATTCTGACGCTGACGGTTGTAAAAACCATGTTAACGTTAATAATGTAGGAATAAAGTATAACGATAATAATAATTTGCACTGCTAGATGTAATACGAGTTAACCGATCGTTAGATTTAAAATCACTATTTGTAGTGTGATTTATTGTAATGCTTTTTCTTCACAGTTGGTCAGAACAAACATGGCAGACATGTTACTTGAAAAAATTATATATGGTGAATATATTTATATAGCAAGTTTTAGGGTACTGGTGCAGTACACACATACTTCTCAAAACGTTAATTAATCCGCGCTGGAGTACAACCCGCACATGAAGTATATAATTCAATATATAATGCAATTCTTGGTCTTCAAACAGAGATGGCGACAAAGAGGCAAACGCATAGACTGCGGCTTTAACTATTTAAGCGCTTGAAAAGATAAGAAACAGCACAGGTCAATATGCAAACACAGACCGAAAGGATATTTCCTCCTTGTTCTCCGGGTTTAACGCTGTAACCCTCATCGACAACATCAGGAGAGTTCTGCTATCAAACGGACAGGTGAGGCACTGCATGCACAGGAACTATAAGAATAATCAGCATTCGGGGAGATTTACTTACATAACGATCCCAGTCGATCTCACCGTAGAAACCATTCGGTGCACCATTGGCTTTTTTCTGGAAATAAAACATGCGGGATGAGATATTGTAGTTATTTCACAACAATGCCTAAGGTATAATCTTCAGTGTCATGAATTATGATGTACTCACAGATTTTTTCTTGTCTGGGGATCCACTGAAAAATAGGACATCAAATGTTCAAATTTTAGATATATGACTGAATGATAAGCATAAACGGTAAGATTTGAAATATACTTTAAATCTACCAAATTTATGGGCATAAAGATAATAGAAAGTGCTATCAGCTTCAGATGTCTATCCACATTCTATTTATTACTCTATTCATCCACAAAAAAATATTACTACAAACTGGCTGAATATTATAATCTTTCAGTATAACTGGCTAGCTGATATGCAACATCCAGAGTCAGGTATACATCGCTTTTTATATCATTCGCACAAAGCAAAATTGTGTATTTTCTGTTTTCATTTATTGAAAGAAAAACATATTTTGGGTGTCATAATAATTACAACAGGTTGTGAAATAGTTATGGCTATTATTATGGTGTATTATCCATTTCAGAACCGTGGTTCTTAACCAGCAAGTGTCTTCAACAAACCATCCAGTGGGCCTTATGACTTTAAATATGACAAAATAATCACTACAATAAACACGCACCGCTATGAAATATAGCATGGATTCATTTGTACAATGTCTTCAAAAACTTTCATTTTAGAAATAATATAATAATAAAACATCGTGCAAAAGTCATATAAACTCTGCTAAACTTCATGGGCAGAATAATAATGAATGTACCTTAATGTAGTTACGCCTAACTCAGAAATACTGTATCATAGAAACTGTGACTAAAAATGTTTACTTATCCAACGTGAACGTAACGGGGCCTTTTCATACTGTCGGGGCCCAGGAGTCAAAAAGGTTAAGAACCACTGCGATAAACAACAAGTAACAAACCGAATGGCTGCTTGCTTTATTGAACAAGTCGCTTTCCTGTCTAATCTTTTCTGCGTTCTAGGTCAAAATAAGCTGCAAAGTGGACCAGACTTTATGCCAATAGAAAAATACTGGCTCTTCTACTACTGGGCATTTGACAAACTTAGACTGAGCAAAGTCTTAGCCATGCATCAGCATAGAAAGCACAATTCACTCAAATCGCAATGAACCAGGGTTTGCCAAGGCAGCCATTTCTACACACGAATCAGTGAGCAAATCAGAATGTTCTTTAGAGATGTGTGTAGAGCTGATGTCCACGGTCACATCAGACTGATCTTACTCACGTGGAGTCACTGTCCTTTTCTTTCTTCCGTATCCCGAAGGCCTTTCGGCACGCTTTTTCAGTCCTGTTAAAAGTCACGGTCATCGTCAGAACAAAATAATACATACATTTTCAGATAACCGCTTTCTATTTTTAAAATATAACGTTTCCCTGTGACGCAAAGCAAGAATTTTTTGATCCTCACATGATCCTCCAGAAATGACTCAATGCTGATTTGAAGCATAAATAATAAAAATGGTTATGCTACTTAATATTTTTAATATTACTGACCACAGTCTCAAAACTAAAACAAAATTAAATTAAATTAAATGAAATTAAATTACAATAAATATTATATATATATATATATATATATATATATATATATATATATATATATATATATTTTTTTTTTTTTTTCATATAATTAATTATGTTAATGTTCTGAGTTAATATATATAGTCGGATTGCAATCATAAATCATTTTGGATAAGACAATTGCATAAATAAATTACAAGTAAGCAGAAATGTTCCTTAGTAGTTTCTATTAATCAAATAGCATAATAAATTAAACAAATGAATAAATAAACACATATATATTTATATAGTATAATACTAATTACATGTTTTATGTTTTATATAAACTTCATGTCATACTACCTCAGTAGAAAATTTTAATTCACTAACATCTAAAAACAAACGCAAAAAACAGTCACCAGGAAGGAAAAATTTCACATAAATAATACAACATCTGCAAGAAAAAAAATATATTTTTAGTCTGAAGATCTCATTCTAAAATGGACTGAATTAAAGATGCTTTTTTAAAAACAAATATTTCTTCATGACCGAATTTGCAACGAGGCCATGCAGTCAGCAGCAACAAATATGCACGGCCTAATGCTTATTTTTCAATATTTTCTCCATCTTCTGGAGTGTACTTGTATGCAGAAACAAAAGCCCCGATGAGCACTGGCATCATAGTTGATTTTAACAGAGAAGCGCAAGAATTTATAGCCTGGAGATCTTGGCATGACGGCATCTGAGGAAGGCTCGAGGGCTCTGGGCCAGTGTAAAAGCCTCTAGTTGTAGGTTCACCATCATGCCTCTGGTCTAAAGACCTCTAGGAAAAGCTGACATTTCCTCCTCCGCTTGGCTAAAGCGTGAAGCAATTAAGCCGAGTTACTCCCAAAACAAATACGCAGGAGATGAAACTGCTTGCAGCTTCTGCACTCAAGCTCCCCAAACACTCGAATCCTAAAGCGCCACTTCTAATAAAAATCGGTTTTGTGAGATCGGATTCAAGGAATGATAGCTCACCCGCTGGCGTGATGCGATCCCATCGCCCGTCATTCAAAACCTGCGTGACTGCTCTTCTTCAGTACAAAACACAAAAGGAGAAATTTTGAGGAATGTACTGGCTGCTCTTTCCCACAACTGACTGCTCGGTTATCGGAAAGGACAATTTCCCAATCCACAAAAGGACACAAATACATCATAACGATGGTCCATACAACACATACCATCAAATCTGGTCAATACAATCTATATTTACTAAGCTTGCTTATATAGCTTGCAATAAACTCAATGGTATCTATGGTATTGTCTAAAAATCTTTACTTCTTGAGGGCAAATAAGTCACGGTAACTATTTATTTTACGGTTACACCCATTAGTTGCTTATAAATGTAGCATATTGCATTTTTTAGCCATTTATTAGTGCTAATTAATCACATATTAACGTCTTATTCTACATGCCTAATCCTGCCCAATACCCAAATTTAACAACTATTAATAACCAAACAGCAAATTAAGAATTTACTTGTAAAGTGCTACCTATTCTAAAGCGTTACCAGAGTCACTTTTTGATCATCATGTGTACTTTACATCCGAATCTGATAAATGCATTAAAAACAGTAACATTATTAAATATTATTAAAGTTTTAAAGAACTTTACTTTCTGTTCGAAAACATTATCAAATGTAATTATTCCTGTGATGGAAAGCTGGATTTTAAGCATCCACTCCAGTTTTTAATTGTCACGTGATTTTTCAGAAATCATTCTTATGTACAGATTTGATGCTCAAGAAACATTTATTATTGGAAAAAAATGTTTGCATTGGAAACTATATGCATATATTTTTTTTTTACATTCTACGACAGAACAAAACAACATCTGTTTGAAATCTACTTTATTAGATTATTATTATAATTATTTTATTACCGACCCCAAAGTTTTAGATGGCACTCTTTGAAATGTCCTTCATTTCTAAAATAAAATAAATAAAATAAAAATCACATTTTGGGTTGGAACTACACCGGGATTAATAAAGAATGACAAAATGTGCATTTCCAGGTGATCTATCCCTTTAAATGAAAGGAAATAAATCAAGGCATGAAGTGACTCTATAAGATCATGAGGGTGGGACTGTGGTCCACAGACCAAAGGCACTTTAAAGCATCCCGATGGCAGATTTATTTGGTGTATTCACATGTGTAAACCTGGCCCACAGAAACCCTCATTTTAAATGTGCCATCGTGAGGTCGTGTGTGTTTGTGTGTGTGTGTGTGTCACGGTGCATACACACATGCCCACTCTCGGGCCCTACAACGTGAGACACATAACTCCTTCACCTCTTCCAGGAGAGACAAACACCAAAACAATGCGCCCGGATGCCATGTAATCATAGGATATATTAGCACGCTGATACACAGCATCAACAGACAAGCGATGAATTTAAAGGGTCAAGAGTGGAATTTTACCTTGCATCATGGTTGCAGCACTTCATTCCTCGGTTTCACGCGAGCAAACAAACTGACACGAGATACAGCAGCGATCCGGTAACCGGTCGTTAAAGAAAGGCTCATACTGCCCGGCCCCTCGCGCCCTCGTCTCGGGTTTCCAGTAACCGGTGGGTTAGCCCCGGGCACCGCTTTCATCAGCAGCATCCACGCACGCCATCATCACAGAGGGATGCTGGACAGCCGCTGATGAACGGAGAACGAGAGTGTGGGAGGGTCGCGTAATTACGAACCGTACTTATGGCGGAGGCTCCGCTCGTGAATATTAATGGAGTCACGTCGACGTAGGTTGGCAACCTTCCTGGACCGTCCAGTCAGGTAGCGAATTGATATTCGCGAGCCGGCCTTTCGACGCTGTTGGATTCGTTGGTTCGCGGATTCAAGAGCGTTCTACGCCGCTCCGTCAGCGAATCAGGCGGGCTGCGTCACGGTGCGTCATTAATATTCATATAGCCGAGCAAACCCGTAGTAGGCTTCGTACATTCACGAGGGATATTAGGACAAAGGGACTGATCCCCATGGCGAGAAGACCGTTTCGACTTTTAATACTTCCTGGATTTGACTTTTTGATATCAACAATTTTAAATTTGAAAATGTTCATTTCTGATATCAGCAATTATATTTCTACTAGTAACAATAGCAATTACCTTTTCGCTATTACGGTGTTAATTGTTGATATCAAACAATTACGTTATTGATATCAACGAGCTGAACTCTTAAATCAGAATTAAAGTCTGTAAACTGTATTTTCACTAGTTAAATCTTCACAGACTTTAGCATTCAAATTTAATTGTTGATATCAACAGTTAAAATGCTGATATCAATAATTAAAAAGTTGATATCAAGAAACTATTAACTTATTGAGAGGTCACTTCATTTCTAGCCATAATTGTTGATTTGATTACGCAGACCATCATTATAATCACTTTATTCTCTTTTTAGATACTGTTCAGTTGCTTTGACACGCTCTGCATTGTTAAAAGTGCTATGTAAATATAAAGGGATTCATCGACCGATCAATGTTTTCATCAGCTGTTTGGTCTTCATTCTGACGTCACCCGTTCACTCAAAAGGATCTATCAGTGGCGTAACAGGCGTACAAATAAAACACATCTACATCTCGGATAACCTGACAGTGAGCGTACTTTCATCAAATGCTTTAATGCCTAACTAACGCTTTAATGTCAGTGGATCTGTGAAATGTTGTATTTCAAGGTCTTGAGTCCGGAGGAAGACCGAAGAGGCAAAGAATCCAAGCTGCTTGAAGTCCAGCGTGAGGTTTTTACAGTCGCTGGTGATTTGGGGTGCTGTGGCGTCTGCGGGTGTTGATCCATGATGTTTTATCAAGTCAAAAGTCAATGCAGCCTTCTGTCAGGTGATTCTGGAGCCCTTTATGCTTCCATTTGCTAAAAATCTTTATGGAGATGCTGATAGGTCCGCTTTCGGCACCTGCTCACAGCGACAAGACCACTTCCAAGTGCTTGGCTGACCATGATATTACTGCGCTTGATTGAACAGCCAACATGCCTGACCTGAAGCCCATATGGAGTCTATGGTACAGTTTCAAGAGAAAGATGAGAAACCCAACAGAAGACAGATGAGCCGAAGCTCAATGCTTCCTCAGCAGAGCCAGACACTGATTTTCTTCCATGCCAGTCCTCACTGATGCTGGAGGATGCCTGACCAAGTACTGAGTGCAGAAATTAAATCACTTGCTTTGCAAATACTTTTTAAGAAATTGTTTTAGTAAATATTCTAATGCTAAGCTACTGAATTTTGACTTGAATGAGCTGTAAGCTCTAATCATCAAAAATGTTTTACTTTACATGGAACGAGTCTAAAATGTATATATTAAAGTTTTACTTTTGAAAGAAGTTCCAATAAGTTGAGACTAAAAATGTTTGTTACGGAGATACCATAAATAGCCGCAAGGTGGCAGCAGCTGAAACAGATTTTCAAAGGCTGCAAAAAATAATAGAACCAATGAAATCTTGAAATCTTGTCAACAGACTGCTGGAATCTCTCATCTGAGATTACTGATTGAAAACAGGCATCGGTTCGCAGAAATCTGACCAGCAACACCAGAGTAGGTTAGTTAACAGGAATGAACACAGACACAATATTTATTTGCGGAGAAAAATGTAATTTACTGTGAACCATGTGCTGTTCACCCAGACACATTTTACAACCTTTAAACACAGAATATGAATGAAACGAGTATTTGCTCTGCATCGATTGATTTTCACTTTATTAAAAAAAAATAAAAGTTGGTATAGATATACAGTCTGGCGATATGCTCTAAACTCTTTAAACTGCCCTCCTCTTTCTCAACAAACTCCTTGTTTCATTCCTCTTGAATGAATTCTCCGTCGCATCATCAGATATGAAACCTGGCCCTCATCTCGAGCGCGTGATAAACGATAGCGCTATCAGGAAATTCTGCCTTTTTCTGTGAAGGGAAAGTGATCAGACTTGTTTTGCCTCAATCACTTCCTCCTCTGGAGCCGAGGCCTTCTAAGAAGTGCCTCCAGGGGCCCACATGTATTGAGTTTCCACCATGCACTGCGCTCTGGAACAACAAAGCGCTTTGACGTCAAACACTGCAAACTTTTGGCGGCTCCCAAAAAAAAAAAAATTCCCAAGCATTCGTGGCTCTGACATGGGGGACGATGGAAAAAGAGTCGACCCAAGTGTCACGGGGATTTTAGTAAGTGACTTGTACCCTAAATAGCACGTCCCGAGCATCTTCTCGATAACCGAGACCTTGTTATTGTTCTAATATTAACACCCACGTCAGAAAATATTGTTATATTTAACAAACTTGGCTTTCAGAGTGTCAAAACAGGCAAAACGTTCCCACCACACTCTCAGAAAAATGCCCATTAACTTAGTAGCAAGTAAAATATTCATATTTATTTATTTAATTAAACATTAATTTGGTGAGCTCTTTTTGACATAATGTTGATCATCACATTGCAACTTAATACTGTGTGTGATATAAACACTTTATTTTTGATTCAGTTAACCGTAGATAAAAGTCCTCTGTACTAAAATTTTCCGATAACTCTGAAAACTGGGCAGCAGATTTTAGGACTATATAAGGAGAACAGATGCTGAAATGAAGAGTTATTTTATGTATTTTAGTAAAGCAAAAGACATATGCGTATTTTAAAAAAATGACTATTCTGTCTTCATTTACTGACCCTCAGGTTGAATTTCTACTTCCAACTCCACATTATTTAAAATATCTCTTGTGTTCAGCACTAGAAAGTAATCCATATAGGTAAAGGCTAAGTAAATTCATTTTGGCATCAACTTTTATTGTTTTTATGCTTGATTGAGTTTCCGTTATGATGAAGTTTCTGTAAAATTACCTAAAAATGAGTTGGAAAAACTCGTATAAGTTGCAACTTGTGTATATGCTAAGCATTAAGTTCCTCTTAAGGCCTTCAGACAAACATACTTAGGGTTTGTTCCAGCTGATCAAATATTTTCATGATATCCTGAGATGTTTATCCCAGAACGGGCTTTACATTCAGTCAAACGCCATGTTCGCTACACAAAGGTCATCAGGCTTAAGCTGATCGTCGACGTTATTTGTAAACAGACTTGCACTGCAGGATACGCTTAGGTGGTTTCTGGCGGCAGATGTCACGCTCGTGATCGGGTGCTCTGATACGCAGGAGTGAATGCAACAGTTCGCTCCGCTTCGGTGATCAGGGATACAGCTAACAATTAATACGTAACCGTAAAAAGTAGTAGTGAGAGGGAAACACTGCGGGCGAAAACAGTTTGAGATTTTGGGGTTTTTCATAAAAGTCGTTTTTCAGAATAGTGGAAGAAAACATCTTGAAGACATTGTTGGTTGTTTCACTTATAAGCGCTTTATCTACTTGTGTCAAATAGATTTTAATTTACAAAAGGCTGTTATCATAAATCATCTATCCTGAAGGGATTTGTTTCATATGTAATTTGCTGCATTATACACAAATTAGCACATGTTTTTATCATCTGAAACTCATTTGCGCATTTATCAACTTGGAACTCATCAGATTGATAACTGTTCGATTTTTTTTTCTCATGAACTCTCCTTTTCATGTAGTGTGAAGATATATGCAATAGTGCATGAAAAGTGTTCTGAATTTATGCAATACTGTACATGTGATAAATGAAATAGTGTGTTTTTATACCGTTCGCTTTTGACACACTCTAAGATTTTTTATGTCACCATTAGTTTTGAATGGACAAATATGAACAAAAACCTAAATGCATACAAAATCATATATTGACTTAGTAGTCAGAGCCTGATGCATCTCTCAGAGAAAAAACATAAATCTGATTAGATGTATTATGTAACTGTGATCAAAAAGGTTGTCTGACCTTAAAAGAAACACGGCAACAATTACAGACCAAAGCATTTTTTCATTTATTTCTGTTTCAATTTTTTGTTTTTTTTTTGTTCGACAAATAAGGAATGTGCAACACAACTTTAACAGAGGTTTAATACTAAAAAGGATATAATATAATAGTAAGTAAATATAATAGACATTACGGTGATTCCACCAGTGAAATCACAAAGTTCTCCTACAGTATGCATGTTCATCATAGGTTTCACAAATGACAAACACAAAAAGACAAAGTCTGCAGTTATAGCTTCCAGTGATCGGAACCCTAAACTGGTTTTGGGTGAGATATCGTGTCACTGGCAAAGCTCGGATAATAGTCCTCCGCTGATTACAAAAACGCATTAACACAGAAATGAAGCGAAAGCAAACAGTGTACGTATTGTTAGGAAGAAAGATACTCGTTTAGGGGCGAATTGAAGTAGTAATCTCAATCAGAGTGACGCACGTTCACCACATCCCAGCGTTCCTGACCAGTGAGAACGCATACATCAGAGGAACCGCATTGTTTGACATCAGAGATTGTGTAATTGAGGTTTATTGTTGACTCTTCCGTGAATATCAAAAGCTTAGATTCTAAGAAAAGCTGAAAGGCATGTAAGAGAGAAATTAATAGGATTTAGAATATTTTTTTTAAGTTAAATCTTTGTTTCTAATGACATTTATAGACGATAGAGGCAATCATTTATATATTGTATAAAAAGCAGTTCTGGTTATAAATCAGTTTAATATCGCTATTGATTGTTGGGATGTTTGTTTCCGGTATTAAAAGCGTTAAGAGAAATAATCGGGGTTAATAGTGCTGGATCACTGCATCTGTGGGACTAATTTTGACTCATCCATCCATTTTTTTAAAGCGAAACACTAATACAATAGTCATAAAAGTAGCTCTTTGCTGTACTTATAATGGCTCTTACAATGGAAGAGTACAAAAGTGGCAGTCAACGTAAATGCTGTCAAAAGAGCTGCATTATATAGTCACTACCAAAAATCTGGAGTCTTTGGATCCTGTTTTTATTTAATACGGCATAAAAACGTCACATTAATCGTGTACGCTTAATAAGAACGCCTTTTTAAAAGAGAAAACAGTTCGTTACAAAATACAAAGGTTTTGTATTACTTGAATAAAGCATGCTGGCACTAGACGATTTCTAAGTCCAAAATTTAGGAAGACTGCATGGGAATTACATGCTTTTTGCTCTCGGGCGCATGTGCACATCTTTCACGTTTCCAAAGGAGCAGTTGGATGTGACACCAAAAAAGTCACACAGTTTGAAACAACAGAATTACAAAAAGTAGTCACTTTTCTTTACAAAAAAGTGGCTTAGTAGTACAAGCCCTCTTAACAGAGGTCAGCCTTTACGCCTTTCACAGAAACTCCACCCTAACGTTCGCCAGAGATCAAACCGTAACGTCACAGTTTTAAAAATCCAGCTTATAGCGCACCGGTACAGCAGTCTGTCCCTCCGCATCACAGCAGTAGATGGATTCCTGCAAATTCCAGCTAGATTGTGGGATGTTACTTTCGATCCAGGATTCGGGCTCTGAAACAAGAGCAGAGTCCCGAGACGCCGGCGTGGAGATTCTCAGGAAGCGGAGAACAACGTTACTCAAGCTTTACTCTCATCAAATATGGCCAACACGACGCCATTGTAGTAAGAGTGCTACGCCTACGAAGAGACGGGGCATGCATCGCGCCACTATCTCCACACAGCCTGAACTCTAAGAGGTTCTCTGAAACCAGCAGCTCCTTCCTCACAACCTCCAACTCGACCTGAAATTTGTCTCCCGCCCAGCGGTTCCGTGCTTCCCGAAGGGAGTGGGAGTGGACTCTGTGGTATCATGCTGTGGTACCAGTTCCTCATTTCTCCCCCAGTGTCCGAATATCATACAAGATCCGGATGCACCCAGTCCACTTATGTCTCCATAGTGGATGCGATGACAATCAATGAAACCAACCTAAAAAGAAAACAAAGAAGCGAGCGAAAAGATAAGACTTAATTTTAGCATTAAAGTGTATTTATATTTACTGCTAACTTTACTTTTTTAAATATCTGTACCCACATATAACACACATTAATGAAACAAAAGAGGTAGCATGTGTTTATGACCACGCTTCTTATAGCATACGTACGTGAAGCATTTATCTTTTTACAGGCGAGCTTACTTTGAAGAAGTTACTAAAAGTTTACTTTAGTGCTCATTTTAAATACATGATATTTACATGACATACAAGTTTTACATCAGAAATGACATTGCACTGTATTTTACTTCTATTTTCAATGTACTTGTCAGTACATTGAAATGCTTTAACATTTCCAAAAATACCATAAACTATGGAAACCGGGATGAAGTTCAGTACTTAAGTGGGTCAGTAAGCACTTGGTTTCATAGACTGGGCTTAACTTAAGCCAAGGACTAGCTCTTTTATGTTTTTAAGCAAACTCTTTAATGCCTCAGAAGAGAACGAGCGTGCATCTCGACAGAAAAAATAGCACTGACATATTTTACGCCAGAGCAAAGATATTTTCAGCTGCATTTTGTCTTTGGAGTAAGCTTAATAATTGTATTTTAGTGTAAAACCAGTGCAAGTTTCTGATTGATTTTAAGACTCAGAGTGTACTTTTCAAAGTATATTATTTCCATATTAGCACGCTAAAGTGTAAAGTCTTTTTCAACGATGGAGTGACTTAAATATGAAGGATGGTTTGGATGCCCACCTGATGACTTAATGGACTGCCGGTGTGTTTGTCGCCACCATCGGGCCTGATCTCCATGCCTCGCTCTCTCTCTCGGTCACCCTGGAGGAAGAACCCCTCCATAATGCAGTCCATCTACTGCCGGTACAGGCTCCAATGGCTTGGTGGGGACTGAAGGAGATCGGCACAGTGGACCATATTTCTCAGAAGACCTACGAGACAGGAACGCTGAGCAATACTGACTTGAGGAAACTAGTATGCGAAGAAACAGTATGTTGTTGAGAAGACACAGGCCAGGACTCACCTGTATCCGGTCCGCAGAAGCGTCCAGCAGCAGCACTCCTGAACTGGTCACTTAGTCTCACCACGTCTTCAAGTCAGCCAGCAAGCTGTGCTTGGACATGTCTGCTGTTAGGTACTCTATGGAAAGACATGGAGGCTTGCTGTTACAAATTGTGGGATGGTCCAAAACGCAGGAATACAGGGACACAATTAGTGGTCAGGTTTATATAGGCTTGTTAGCGTGATGTGTGGCTGAACATCGCAAAAGCGCTATTAATCCTAAGCTTGAGTGGGTTTCTTATACCCAGGTGGCGCGAAACACAAATTAAAAACATGGAACGTGGTAATGCTTGCCACGCTAGTTACAGCAAAAGTGGTATGTACCACCCCTGATGGACTGATGGCATTATAACGCCCATCTATGTGGAACTGAAGCCGTTTTGTCAAACCGCATTTTCTCGAGATTTACACCCTGATCGCTTCAATGCCATATCGGCTATACCGAGCAAACTCTTCCATGCGAGTATTGTTTAGCGGACTAACATTAAAACTTAATTTAAAAAACGCCGAATCTTCTGGATACTGTAATTCAGAGTTTGAGCTTAAATGAACTATCTCTGTTTTACTGCCTCTTGTGTTCATTTACAAGAAACCGCGATTCGTAAAGTATAGCTGCTGCGCTTTTTTTTGAGTTTTTGCAGAGATGTAGGTTAGCTGAACACGCTTGACGTAATGTCTAACATTTCTTAACACAAGCATTCTAGTTTTCTAAGATTTCAGAAACTCAGACCATATTTGCAACAAACCGAGCATGACTGCTGGCGTTCATTCATATCTCGAACTTAACCAAACAAAGTGAGAAAACGCTCACAAAATGCCTTCACCATATCAATGACCATCTTCCTGAGAGTCTGCTGTTTCTGGTGAGGAGCGAAGATATCACAAAGCTTTCCCTGCAAGAGCTTGGGCCAACCGCCAGGTGATGGTTCTCCAGAACAGACTTCATCATTGTACATGAGAGCCAGCCCAGTCTGTGTTAAATATTGTGAGATGATGTTATGAGAGACACTGAAACAGTCAGAAACACTGAGGCTCGGTTCTTTCCATGATATGGTTTGAGTTTCAATAACTGCAGTAGGTTTGGATCTATAAGTACCTGCAGTTCCCATTCTATATGTCGAGCAAATCACACTCACTGGTATTGTTTAGGAACCGTTGGAGACTCCTCAGGGTCTCACATCATGGATGCAATGCTGCAAAGATAGCTGTACAGATCTCCAGGTCTGTAAAGACGTCTGATGATAATAATAGAGATATTGAGAGCTGCAAAGTAAAGAAACAATTTATGACTGGCTGAAATATGTTGTTTTTATTCTTATTCTGTTTAATATATAATTTTTTTTTAACAATTAAATTTGCTTATAGACTGTTATTTTATTTTATTTTAATTATATAAGGTGTTGAGAAAGAGTTATATATATATATATATATATATAGTATATATATATATATATATATATATATATATATTTATTTTTTCTTCTTTGTTTTTTATATATATTTTATTCTTTTTCTCTCTTTTTTCAATATAAAATGCATTTTCAATAATTACGCATTTAATTTTATCTACTTTATATTATTATTTCACAACTTACATTTTATTTTCTTATTTAGAAAGTCATGGAAGATTAGTTAACATGTCATTTATTTTATATTTTTAGCTCCATGCTAAATAAATAGCCCCATTGCAAATTGGATGACCATAACCACATTTCTAGGACAT